>NC_042618.1:341742677-342044381 GCF_901001135.1 Rhinatrema bivittatum
ACTAACTGCAAATCGTATAATACTTGTGAAATATTTTTCAAAACATAGGCTTCAGGCCTGGCTGTCTCCTGTATCCCAATCCACTACTGGAGAATGCTGATACAGCCAGAGGAGGCCCAGAACCAGAGGACGGACAGACCTTCAAAGGATGTAAAAGGAGATTTATTCACAATGTAGGAAGCCCACCCTGAGAGTAATGGGCTGGGTGATGGTCATGATATTTCCGGGCATGGGTTCCCATAGACTGAGGAGATGCAGAGTGGTCATTGAAATTGTTATTCCGTACTAAATTCTTTTTGATAAAATTTCCCATTGCACCCGCATCGAGAAAGGCCTCTGTGAGGATCAACCCGATATTCATCTGGGGGTGGATCAATAGAACAATTCATGAGAGGGAGAGTTTTTCCTATAGGACCTAGAGTTGCCTCTCCAAGCATCCCTAGGCATTAAGAGTTTCCTGGGCTCAAGGGATGTTTGGACATCTCCATGAACCGCAGAAGAGAGGCTAAGGTTTGGGAACTGCCAGTGACATCTCTCTTCTTCCGTCAGCCTCTAGTGAGCTATTTGCATTGGCTCCTCTTGAGTGGATGCAGACACAGAGTCTTTGAGCGGGAATAGTAGTGAACACTGAAATCTGGGGGACAGATGTGGTGCTCCCCGGGATAGTCCTCACTCCCAGGTCCTCTCCTGGAATCGGACGTCGGCCTTGGTACATAGCGAAGTCAGGGCATCAAGGGACATGGGAATCACCCGTCCAGCCAGTTCATCTTTAATCTGTGCTGCCAGAACCTGCAAGAAGATGGCAGTTAAACTTTCTTCGTTCTATTATAGTTCAGCGGCTAGGGTCCAAAACTAAATAGTGTAGTGACCCACTGTTTGAGGCCCCTGGTGAGGAACAGCTGCAGAAGAGGAGAGACCTGGTTTCTCAAAGATGATACAGAAATGAACTAGAAAGTTGTCAAATATTCAGTAATGAGTCATCCTGTTCCCGTAATGGGGACATTCAGGCCAGTGCTTGCCAAGTAAGAAGAGAGATAATGTAGGCTACCTTAGCCCAGCCGTCAGGAAGCTCATGGATTGTAGCCCAGATATTATTTGGCATTAGTTCAGAAACCCACAACACATCCCCGTCATATCGTGGCAGAAACAATAGACGTACAGCAGAGGCCTCAGGTGACTGTGATCGCACTGAGAATGGCAGTACAGTAACTGCTGAATGAATTGCTGACCTCTTGGTCTGCAAGGAATCCAGGCGGTTGCATACAGTTTGTACTGACCCTGGGGCTAATGCAATAAAGTGCACTCAGCCTAGCGCACAGGTTAACAAGCAGCTGGACACACGTTTTGAATGCACTAGACTAACATTCAGTGCAATAAGAGAATTAGTGCATCCAAAGCCGCGACCAAAAACAGAGCAAATGGCGCTCATCACATACAAAGACCATGTAGATAAGGTTATTACCTATTACCCCCAGTGCAGAAAATCGCTGGGCACCCAACATAGCAAATTTAATGCCAGCCTCTGAGCTGGCATTAAGTCCAGCTGCGAGTCAAGGACTCATAAGAACTTCAAAAATACTGTTCTCTGTTCAAGATCCAGAGAGTAAGACCAAGAGAGGACGTAGACAGATGAGAGACACTGGACAAAATAGACAGGACAGGACAAGGCTGGAGAAGACCAGACTGGATGTAAGGCAGACGGGCAAGGCAGGACAAAGCACAGGAACGCAGGAAACAAGAATGCTGGCAACACGCACTGCAAAGCTTGAGAATTGTTGCTGAGGCGAGGAAGGGAGATCTGGGGAGCCCTTAAGTAAGGCAAAACTGCTTACATCATCCTTGGGTGCCACAGGGAAGGAAAAGGCCCTTTAAGAGGCACCGAGCGAGCGCGCCTAGGGGGACCTTGGGTAGGAACAGGAGCATGGTGTCGAGGAGTGACATCGGAGCCACTGGCAGGGCTGGGACCTTCATAGTTCAAGCGGCAGCAAGAACAGTGGCTTGTGGTACCGACCCATGAGCAACGAATTTTGATTTTAAGCTGCTAAAGAGAAAAAAGGCAATTTTGCTCATAATTGACCATCTGCCCAATAAGATCCCATTGCTGAAATATTTATTTTAAAAATTACTTCTTAAATCGCTTTCCTGATTACATCTCTCAACACAATTTACAACAAAAATTAAAATATCATAAACAACTGAAAACATTAAAAATGTATATCAAAACAATTCACCCAACAGACCAAAATTAGCTGACGTCTCTTCCTTAATGCTATATATAAAATGCTAAATATAGACCTACTCAATCCTACAGGAAAAATCAAGGTTGCTAGTAAAAATTTAAAAAGGAGAAATTTCTAGGCTCCTACCAGAATGCAATCTCCACCACCGCCAAGCATTCCTAACGAAGGCCAGCCAAAAATTAACTCTTACCAAGAATGATACTTAATCCAAGTCAGATGTAAAAAAAAGACAGATCTATAGGCCACATTGTATAAATGCAAGTCAGGCAGTGCTAAACAACCCTACACACATACACTCTTTACCAGTCACAAAACAATCTATTGCCCTCCTGTTTTGCCACACAATGGTAGAAATCAATGATCTAAAAATCTGGACATCCTTCTTTTTAACCCAAAATGGAATCATTTGTAAAATACAGTATCTTGGGCAGAATGACCATCTTTCCCAGCACTTCTCTAACAGGTTCTTAGTGTCCACTGCAGAAGACAAATTTAGAGAATAAAGGTCAGTAAATGATATACAAAGTTTAATACCCAGATAATACATACCACCCCCAGCCCAGCATAATGGGAAAGAGCCCATCCACTCATCTTTTAAAGAAACATCTAAGGAAAAGACTTCAGTCCAGAAAAGGAACGAAAAGAATCATAGCCTGAATAACAGAATCCAAACTTTATTCTGGATTGCCAGCAAACAACATATTGTCAGCAAAAAGACTAAGCTTGAGTATCCTCTTACCCACAGAGATTCCCTAGAAAAGGGGGCAGCTGGCAGAGTTTAATGGGTAAAGGTTCTAGAATTAAAACAAATAGTAGGGGAGAAAGGGGGCATCATTGCCTAGTACCTCTAGCCAAACTAAACTGTTGAGACAATTGCCCGTTAATTAAAATCTGTGCCAGAGGATTACAATACAACCACTGAGCTCATTGCATAAAAACATCCCCAAAATTATCTTTCTGTGGTACCCCCAAAAATTATCAGTCCACACAAACAAAAGTTTTTTCAGCATCCAAACTTAGCAAAACACCCCTTTTTAGTTCTGTCCTGGGGAGCACGAATGGCCAAAGGCTTCAAAATAGCTAGCCGCCCTTTAATAAAGCCCATCTGATCCAAATGTCTGCTGGTGGACACTACATTGTTTAACTGGAAAACCAAAACAGCTTCCAAGATCTTAATATCCTGGTTTAGTAAAGATATTAGGCAATATGACCCAAGAAAAGCCAGTGTCCTTACCGGGCTTTGGAATTCAAACAATGGTAGCTAGATTATGGCCAGATTCAAAACATCCTGGGCCAAGAGTTTTACCCAACTGTAAATCAGCAAAAACTCAGCATCTCTCAGCTTCTTGAACAGGAGCTTCCAATACCAATTTATGGGCCTCAGACAACAGTGGAAGAGTCAAACTTTGGAAAAAAAACTGTCCTGCGAAGAAATGGATGAGGGATGTGCTGAGTAAAGGGACTTATAATATTCCTCGAACGCAGCCAAGATAATGGAAGTAGTATAACATGTAGGCTTTAAATTTGAGTCGCCTAATTAAAGGTTTAGAAGAAATATGTTTCAGCAGTCTCGCCATCAACCTTCCTGCCTTCCCTCCACACTGATAAAGTTTGTACTAAGAAAAATTGTAGATTACATTGTGCCTGCATATCCAACACTCTACCGTATTAAGTTCCTTCCTTGTTACTATCTAATTCTTGTTTAACAACATGACACAGATTCTGCATATGATTTGCCTCAACTGGGACAATTTCTTATAAAGATCAAAAACTTTCTGCTTCCTTTCCTTAGTTATCTATGCCTGATAAGAAATATGTTCTCTCAAAACTGCTTTAGCAGCATTCAGCAAGTAATAGGATCTACATCAGCAGGAGAATTCTGCTGAATATATTCAAGCCCCCGATCACTTAAAAAATGTACAAAATATTTACCTTCATATAAAAAAGATGGTATCCTCCAAGCTTTTGAAGCATCTTTACCTTGCAGTACAACTAATTGGATGGACTAATCTGAGAAGGAAACATCTTTTAGGGCAGCATCCAAAAGATTGTTAAAACAAGAATCTAAGAGGAGAATGTAATCCAAATGAGAATATACTTTGTGAACTGGAGAAAAATAAGTATAATCTTTGCCCTCCAAATGCTTAAACTGCCAAGAGTCAAACAACTTACAGTTCTTTACATAAAAAAAAATCAACCTCAATGTCTGTTGAATTCATTTTAGGATTTTGGAAGGTTTACAATCAATCAGAGGGTTATCTGTCACATTAAAGTCACCACACAAAATGAAAAAAATAATTCATCCATAGTGTGAGTATTCAGCTTATATATATTAGCAAGCAAATTTTTTTCCATACATCAATCCCAAAACAATAACATAGCTACCATTAACATCTGTAAAGTGGCGCTCAAAGGTTTTCATGGGTGATGATTCAGATCAACTGAACCAAATCACAGTGAACCTGGAAGAAGTGGTAGGCCTGATTGACAAACTGAAGAGTAGTAAATCACCTGGACCAGATGGTATACACACCAGGGTTCTGAAAGAACTAAAAAAATGAAATTTCAGACCTATTAATAAAAATTTGTAACCTAACATTAAAATAGTCTAATGTACCTGAAGATTGGAAGATGGCCAATGTAACCCTTAAATTTAAAAAGGGATCCAAGGGTGATCTGGGAAGCCATAGACCGGTGAGCCTGACTTCAGTGCCGGGAAAAATCATGGAAACTGTTATAAAGAATAAACTGTTATAAAGAATAAAATCACAAAACTTTTAGATAGACATGGTTTGATGGGACACAGCCAACATGGATTTACCCAAGGTAAGTCCTGCCTCACAAGTCTCCTTTTTTTTAAGGCGTGAATAAACATGTGGACAAAGGTGAACTGGTAAATGTGGTATATTTGGATTTTCAGAAGGCGTTTGACAAAGTGCTGCATGAGAGGCTTCTAAGAAAACTAAAAAGTCATGGGATAGGAGGTGATATCTTTTTGTGGATTGCAAGTTGGTTAAAAGACACAGTGGAAAAAGGTAAACAGTGGAGTGCCTCGGGATGTATACTTGGACTGATGCTTTTTAATATATTTATAAATGATCTGGAAAGAGGTACGACAAGTGAGGTGATCAAATTTGCAGATGACCCAAAATTATGCAAAGTTAAATCTCAAGCGGATTGTGATGAATTGCAGGAGGATCTTGCAAGACTGGAAGATTGGGCTTCCAAATGGCAGATGAAATTTAACATGGACAAATGCAAAGTGATGCATATAGGAAAAAATAACCCTTGCTGTAGTTACACAATGTTAGGTTTTATCTTAGGAGTTACCACCCAGGAAAGAGATCTAGGCATCATAGTGGATAATACATTGAAATTGTTGGCCCAGTGTGCTGTAGTGATCAAAAAGCAAACAGAATGTTAGCAGTTATTAAGAAGGGAATGAAAAATAAAACAGAGGATGACATAATGCCTCTGTATAGCTCCATGGTGAGACCGCACCTTGAATACTGTGTGCAATTCTGGTCACCGCATCTCAAAAAGAATATAGCTGCATTGGAGAAAGTGCAGAGAAGGGCGACCAAAATGATAAGGAGCATGGAACGGCTGCCCTATGAGGAAAGGCTAAAGAAGTTAGGGCTGTTCAGTTTGGAGAAGAGACAACTGGGTGGGGGATATGATAGAAGCCTACAAAATCATGAAAGGACTTGAACAAGTTCATGTAAATCAGTTATTTACTCTCTTGGATAATAGAAGGACCAGGGGGTACTCCATGAAGTTAGGAAATAGCTCATTTAAAACAAATCAAAGGAAATTCTTTTCCACTCAGCGCTTAGTTAAGCTCTGGAATTCATTGCCAGAGGATGTGGTTATAGCAGTTAGTGT
This sequence comes from Rhinatrema bivittatum, assembly GCF_901001135.1. Classification (NCBI taxonomy): domain Eukaryota; kingdom Metazoa; phylum Chordata; class Amphibia; order Gymnophiona; family Rhinatrematidae; genus Rhinatrema; species Rhinatrema bivittatum. Next base: position 341,748,803 of record NC_042618.1, read on the forward strand.
AACTGAGTTTAAAAAAGGTTTAGTTAAGTTCCTAGAGGATAAATCCATAAACTGCTATGACGGCAATTAATAAGCAATAGTAGCTTGTGATCAATCTAATGTTTGGGTACTTCCCAGGTAATTGTAACTTTGGATTGGCCACTGTTGGAAACAGGATACTGGGCTTGACTTAGTACTGGTCTGACCTAGTATGTTCTAGAAGGAGGAAAAATATCATTACTCCACCCAGTCACCCAGCGAAGTTTCTAATGTTCAAGGTCAGCAAGCTTCATTTCCTGTATAAAAGCAATGTTAGCATGATTTCTGTGAAATTTTGTGAGCATCTTGCATTTAACAGGGGAATGCAGGCCATCAATGTTTAGGGAGCAGTTAAATTACCCTAGACTAACCAAAAATGATTAAACTGCAGGTACATAATCTTGAATAAAGTCTCCAGGGCAGAGCCTCCCAGCCTAAACCTCACCTCACCTCCCCCCCCCCCCCCCCCCCCCCCCCCCCCCCCCCCCCATCCACAAGGCAGGTCTCGGAGGGAAAGGATTTTTATTCAAAATATTTCCTAATACCCAAGAAAAAAAAGAGGTCTATGACCAATCCTAGATCTAAGAGAATTAAGCATTCATTTGACAAGAGAAAACTTCAAAATTAACTCCTTAGGAACAATTCTTTTGCATCTAGAAAAAGAATGGTTAACTACATTGGACTTAAAAGATGCATACCTTCATATTCCAGTTCACAAATTCCACAGAAAGCTTTTGTTTCACAGTTTAAAGTCAACACTTCCAATACAAGGCTCTACCCTTTGGCCTAGCAGCAACTTCAAGAGTTTTCATGAAACATCTAGCAGTGCTAGTAGCACATCTCAGGAAATACGGGGTATCCATGTATTCTTATTTAGACGATTGGCTAATATTGAGTGAATCTTATCAAAGATCTCTCACAGATATGCATTTAGTGGCAATTTGAAGAATTTGGGTTACATATTAAACTGGAAAAATGCCAAAAAAAAAAATACTTAGCCAAACTCTTGAATATATTGGAGCTCTCTTGGATACAAGAGTACCGAAAGCAACAACTTAACAGAAATAGTACAACATGTATCCAGATGTTCCTATGCAACAGCTCATCTCTTCATGAAAATATTGGGGCATATGGCTGCTATAGTTTACGTAGTTCCGTTCTGAAGATTATATAAGAGAATAGCTCAGTGGCACCTGCAGAGACAATGGAACCAATTCTTATACCTTTAAAAAAATAATTGTACTAGGCCTATGTCTAATGGAACTTTTACAGTGGTGGTTAGTTCCACAAAATCTCCAGAAAGATCTCAGTTTTGTACTCCACCTCATCTAAACATTATAATAAGAACATAAGAACATAAGAAAATGCCATACTGGGTCAGACCAAGGGTCCATCAAGCCCAGCATCCTGTTTCCAACAGTGGCCAATCCAGGCCATAAGAACCTGGCAAGTACCCAAAAACTAAGTCTATTCCATGTTACCATTGATAATGGCAGTGGCTATTCTCTAAGTGAACTTAATAGCAGATAATGGACTTCTCCTCCAAGAACTTATCCAATCCTTTTTTAAACACCGCTATAATGACAGGTACATCTATCCAGTGGGATGGGGAGTGTTATGGTTAAGCGGTGTTTGGGTGGATTCTTGGGTAATGTGGCAGATGACCACGCCCACAGGGAAGGGCCCCGTGGGGAGCCACAGTACTGGGTTGGACTCAGGACGCACAAACACAGAATTCAATCTTTTATTGTACAGCTTGATGTATACCACCAGAGGTGGCAATAGTGAGGTAGTCTGGATGTAGCAGTCTTGGGACCCTCGGCAGAGGGGACCCTTCTCACCCCGTTGGTATAGGGGAATTCTGGTGTAGGTTTCCCAGCAAGGCAATGCTGTAGATGAGACAGACAGAGTTAGATTACTCACTAGATCAGTGGTTCTCAACCTTTTTTCGGCCGGGACACACCTGACAGATGGTTCTCACATGTGTGACACACTGAACATGTGACCGTCACGGGGCAAAATGTAAATATACATTCTGCATCCTCAGGAACCCCCTCGACCCCCAAAAATGGGTGCAAAGCAGAACTAGGGCATTACCCATACAACTCGCCATACAAAAAAGATATTCTGGTTCTGATGACATCTCAGTAAAAGCAAAACAAACTCTCTTTACTGGCAGGCACAATACCCCGACCTTATGAAAAGACAATAATTTACTACTACAAATATTTAACCAGGCCTTAAACACTAACACACCTACTATTAGGAAAATGGAGCAAGCCAAGCTGCTATAGATAGAAACCCACTTAGAAACAATTGTAAAACTATACTAATAAATGTTATAAAATAGCTGATGAACAAAATAACATCCAACAATTAAAAACTCATAAAAATGATTACACATTGTCCAAATATCAATAAAATATTTCAAAACAGCAGACACATCCCATAATACCCAATAATTAAAATGGCAGTCAATCAAGAAAAATAAGCTTAAAAAGCCACTTTTACTTACCCTCTCCAGCAACTCTCCTACTCCTTTTCCTTGCAGGCCAAGGCCAAAGGCACTCACCAGAAGCAGCAGTGGCTGCTGAAGCTCTGTCCTCACAGTCCTCTTCCTTAGGGCCCACAACCAGTCTCACACAGACCAGTCACCTCCCTAACTAGTATCTCTTCCTCACACACACACCAGTCACCTCCCTGACCAGTCGCTGTCTCTCTCACACAGACACTAGTCACCTCCCTAACTAGTATCTCTTCCTCACACACACACACACCAGTCACCTCCCTGACCAGTCGCTGTCTCTCTCACACAGACACCAGTCACCTCCCTAACTAGTATCTCTTCCTCACACACACACCAGTCACCTCCCTGACCAGTCAGTCTCTCTCACACAGACACTAGTCACCTCCCTAACTAGTATCTCTTCCTCACACACACACCAGTCACCTCCCTGACCAGTCTCTGTCTCTCTCACACAGACCAGTCACCTCCCTGACCAGTCTCTGTCTCTCTTTCACACACACCAATCACTTCACTGACCAATCTCTGTCTCGCTCTCACAGAAACACATCACCTCTGACAGTCTCTCTCTCAATCACACACATGCTCTGTCACTTACATAGAAGCTCTCAATCACACACAAATGCTCTTGCTCCCATTCCACCACACACACACAAAGCTGCCACTCACACACCCAGGCTCCCATTCTACCACACACACACAAAACTGCCACTCATGCACCCACTGTACCACACAAACATACAAAGCTGCCACTCATGCACCCATTGTACCAAACACACACAAAGCTGCCACTCATGCACCCATTGTACCACACACACAAAGCTGCCACTCATGCACCCATTGTACCACACACACAAGCTCTCATTCATGCACTCAGGTACCATTCTACCACACACACACAAAGCTGCCACTCATGCACCCATTCTACCACACACACACACACACAGCTGCCATTCATGCACCCAGGCACCCATTCTACTACACACACACTCATGCACCCATTCTACCACACACACACAAAGCTGCCACTCCTGCACCCATTCTACCACACACACAAAGCTGCCACTCCTGCACCCATTCTACCACACACACACAAAGCTGCCACTCCTGCACCCATTCTACCACACACACACAAAGCTGCCACTCCTGCACCCATTCTACCACACACACACACAGCTGCCATTCATGCACCCAGGCACCCATTCTACCACACACACACAAAGCTGCCACTCATGCACCCATTCTACCACACACACACTCATGCACCCATTCTACCACACACACACAAAGCTGCCACTCATGCACCCATTCTACCACACACACACACAGCTGCCATTCATGCACCCAGGCACCCATTCTACCACACACACACAAAGCTGCCACTCATGCACCCATTCTACCACACACACACTCATGCACCCATTCTACCACACACACACAAAGCTGCCACTCCTGCACCCATTCTACCCACACACACAAAGCTGCCACTCCTGCACCCATTCTACCACACACACACACACACACACAAAGCTGCCACTCCTGCACCCAATCTACCACACACACAGCTGCTACTCCTGCACCCATTCTACCACACACACACACACAAAGCTGCCACTCCTGCACCCATTCTACCACACACACACACACACACACACAAAGCTGCCACTCCTGCACCCATTCTACCACACACATACAAAGCTGCCACTCCTGCACCCATTCTACCCACACACACACACAGCTGCCACTCCTGCACCCATTCTACCCACACACACACACACAAAGCTGCCACTCCTGCACACATTCTACCACACACACACACACAAAGCTGCCACTCCTGCACACATTCTACCACACACACACACACAAAGCTGCCACTCCTGCACACATTCTACCACACACACACAAAGCTGCCACTCCTGCACCCATTCTACCACACACACACACACACAAAGCTGCCACTCATGCACCCAATCTACCACACACACACACCCACAAGCTCACATGGAGCCTCTTCTCATTGTTTGGCCCAATATGCCTGGCCTCCGCTTATCAGTCGCTGCTGGCCTGACCTCCAGCGGCGTGCAACGTCTCTCCAACCGCCTCCGGCGGTGTGCAGGGTCTCTCTGCTCTTCGTCCCGCCGGCCTGGCCTCTGGCGGTGGCGCACAGATCACTCTTCATTTGCTGGTGGCGGCGCGCAGCGTCTCCATTCTTCGGCCCTGCCGGTGGCGCGCAGCGTCTCCATTCTTCGGCCCCGCCGGTGGCGCGCAGGATCGCTTCCTTCTTCGGCCCCGCCGGTGGCGCGCAGCGTCTCCATTCTTCGGCCCCGCCGGTGGCGCGCAGGATCGCTTCCTTCTTCGGCCCCGCCGGTGGCGCGCAGCGTCTCCATTCTTCGGCCCCGCCGGTGGCGCGCAGCGTCTCCATTCTTCGGCCCCGCCGGTGGCGCGCAGCGTCTCCATTCTTCGGCCCCGCCGGTGGCGCGCAGCATCGCTTCCTTCTTCGGCCCCGCCGGTGGCGCACAAAGCATCGCTTCCTTCTTCGGCCCCGCCGGCGGCGCACAGCATCTCTTCCTTCTTCGGCCCCGCCGGCGGCGCGCAGCATCTTTCCACTCTTCAGTCCTGCCCCTGGGGAGAAGGGAAGCACAAGCGGGGCAGTGGGGCACCGGGAGCCGCGACACACCTGCCGGTGCTTGGCGACACACTAGTGTGTCGCGACACACCGGTTGAGAACCGCTGCACTAGATGGTAGCTGTAGGTATGCGATTCCACCAGGCTGAAGTTGATGGTACTGGCACCAAGGCAGGGAGAGCAGGCCCTCGAGGAGCGAGTACCTGATCCCTGTAAGGCACCTGAAATAAAGCAGAGGGCCCCCAAGGAGCGGGTACTCAGGTTAGTCAATACCCCGAAGGGCAGAGAGAGAGCTTCCAACGACAGCACGGAAGTGGCAGAGTAGCTTAGACCAGCCGAGACCAATCTGTTGCTAACTCAACTAACTAGCAAGTAAGGGCAGGATAAATACCCGGATGGCATGACATCACTTAAGGGGGATGCCCCCGAGGTTCGCGCCAATGTTGGAATAAAGAGGAGGGTAGCGCGCGCGCATCCTAGTAGGTCCTTGGGAGGAGCATGGCGGGAGGCAGCACCATAGCCGTTCCAGGGACGCCGGCTTGGAGACGCCGGCTTGCAGACGTGGCAGTAGCCATTTTCCCAAGTTAAGCGGGAGGAGCCATGAACAAGGTGAGGCAAACGGGGCGAAGCCATCTAGGGCCAACGGACGTAACAGTACCCCCCTTCAAAGGGCACCCTCCAGGCTTCCTACCTGGTCTTGGTTTCAGGTACAAACTTAAGATTGTAAGCCCTCTGGGGAGAGGGAAATACCTACAGTACCTGAATGTAATCCACTTTGAGGAGTTGAAAAAGTGAGAAAAGCGGAATATAAATCAAATTAAATTAAATTAAATTCTGAGGATGCATTCTGTGGAAATGTTGAAGCATCTTTTTATCCATGATATTAGTCAAAGGTTCCCAAGAGTTTTCTTCAGGTCCATAACCCTCCCATAACAGGAGGTATTCCCATACTCTGCCTCTCTTTCTTGCATCAAGGATTGTGTCTACATTGCATTCAATGTCTTCTTCTGCATCTATTGGTGTAGGTTCAGGTGTCTTGGTTGAGAACTCACTAAGGATCAATGGCTTCAATTGTGAGATGTGGAACGCATTATGAATTTTCAATGCTGGTGGTAGCTTCAGACTATAAGTGAGATTACCTAATCGTCGGAGAATGGGAAAGGGTCCAACGAAGCGTGGAGCAAAGCGAGCTGAAGGTAGCTTAAGTCTTACATGCTTTGTGGATAGCCAGACTTTGTCACCAGGCTGGAAATCTGGAGCCTTGCAGTGATGAGCATCGTATCCTTTCTTTGCTCGTTGTCCTGCTTTAAGAAGCATCTCTTTGGTCTGAGTACATAGTTGTTGAATATCTTTGGCAGTAGATTGAGCTGCCAGGGATGACACTGACAGTGGAAGTGGTAGTGGTGATAATGGTAGTTGTCCGTAGACCACTTCGAATGGAGTTGATCCAGTAGATGTTGCTGGATGAGAGTTGATGGCGAATTCAGCCCAGGGCAACAGTTCAGCCAATTCATTCTGGTGGGTGCCCACATAGGCACGAATGAACTGCTTGAGTGTCCTATTCATTCACTCTGTTTGCCCATTAGAAGTCGAGAGAGATATCAAACTTCTTGCATAATGCCTTCCAGAACTTAGTTGTGAATTGGGCTCCTCGATCGGAGACTATGTGCTTAGGCATGCCATGTAGGCCGAAGATGTGCATGATGAAGAGCTTAGCAAGCTCCATGGCTGTGGGTAAGCCAGGGAGAGCCACGAAGTGAGCCATCTTTGAAAACTGATCTACAGTTACCCAGATCGTGTTGTTTCCTCCTGAGAGTGGTAAGTCTACCACAAAGTCTGTAGCAATGTGTGTCCATGGCTCGTCTGGTACTGGCAAGGGTTGAAGTAGGCCCCAAGGATGACCAGATGACGTTTTCTGTCTGGCACAATTAGCACAGGAAGCAACATAGGAGAATGTGTCTTCCTTCATGGTGGGCCACTAGTAAAACTTTTGCAGTTTAGACGAGTTCTGCGTTGACCAGGGTGTCCAGCCAGTTTGGAGTCATGAGCCCATGCTAGCAGCTTTTTTCTTAGGTTCTTGGGTACAATGGTTTTATCCGCAGGTACAGAGTGAGTAGCTGCCAAGATAACTCTTTTCAGATCGATGATATGTTGCGGTTCATCTGGAATGTCCTCAGAGAGGAATGAGCGAGATAAGAACATCAGAGCAGATGCCCTATCTCCAGGGCGATATTTCAGCACAAAGTTAAATCTGTTGAAAAACAAACAGAGACCATCTCGCTTGCCTATGGTTTAGGCACTGTGCGTGGCAGAGGTACTCCAGATTTTTATGGTCTGTAAAGACTGTGATCTGATGTTGTGCTCCTTTGAGCCAAGGGCGCCACTCCTCGAATGCCATCTTTATTGCCAGAAGCTCTTTATCTCCTATTCCGTAGTTCTTCTCTGCTGGTGAGAAGCGATGGGAGAGAAATGAGCATGGGTGTAAGGCCTTGGAATCACTGGCCTGGCTTAGTGGGTTGTGTCCATTTCTTAATGCTCTCCAGCTTCTGTGGATCCATCTGGAAACCTTGGTTGGAAACAACGTAGCCCAGAAAGGCACTGATTCCTTGTGAAACTCGCACTTAGACAACTTGGCGTATAGATGATTCTCGCGGAGTCTTTGCAGCACTCTTTTGAAATCCTCCAGATGAGTGGTCATGTCTTGGGAGAATATCAAGATGTCATCTAAGTATACAATGACACATTTGTAGAGGAGGTCCCGCAAAATGTCGTTCATTAAATTTTGGAAGATAGCCAGAGCGTTGCACAGGCCAAAAGGCATCACTAGATATTCAAAGTGACCGTCCCGGGTGTTGAAGGCTGTCTTCCATTCATTGCCAGAGCGGATGCGAACTAAGTTGTAGGGTCCCTTAAGATCAAGCTTGGAGAATATCTTGGCTCCCTGTAGTCTGTCAAATAGCTCTGAGATGAGTGGTAAGGGGTAGCCATAAGACCCTCCAAGTTGCCTGCACTAGCAGGCAACTTGGAGGGTCTTATGAAGCCTTTTTGGAGGTTCTCCTGAATATATTTGGACATGGCTTTATTCTCTACTACAGAGAGAGGGTAAACCTGTCCTTTGGGTGGTTCAGTGTTAGGCTTCAGATTGATGGCGCAGTCATAGGGTCCATGTGTCGATAGTACGACTGCAGCTTCTTTAGAAAAGACATCTTGAAACGATGCATATTGAGGCGGCAACCCCGGCATCAATGGGGTAGTTGGCATGCAGGGTAAAGGAGCAACCTCCAACAGGCATTTACCATGGCAGTCTGGACCCCAACGTGAAAGCTCCAGAGTGGCCCAAATGAATTGAGGCATATGCTGCTGCAGCCACGGTAGCCCCAGTACTATAGGGTGCATGGCCTTCTCTAAAACAAAGAAGGAGATGGTTTCAGAATGGAGAGCGCCAGTCCGTAGACATACTGGTTCGGTGAGCTGGATTACTTCGCCCAGTAAGGGCTCTCCATGAATTGAAGATAGGAGTAGTGGAGGCGTCATGGTTGTTACGAATCAGAAGGTGGACCCTTGTTCCGAGGTAGAGTTAGTGCTACCAAAGAGAGAGTTAACCCTCTTAGGTCCCTACTGTCAGAGGGCAAGGCCTGGTGAATCAAGACTTCACCCTGGAAGCCCGTGGTCCCCCCAGGAGGAGCCCATAGGAACCCGGCCACTGGGACTTAGGAGACTAACTGAAGACAGGTCTGGATGCAGGCGCCTCCTGCAGGTCGTGGGTTCCAGACGCTGGCGCCTCCAGCAGGTCGTAGTCAGTCTAGGAGTGGAAGCTGAAGAATGGTCAAGAGCCGGTCCAAAGGTCGAATCCAGGCGAGGGGTCGAAGCTGGTCCAGGGCAAGTCAGGAGAGAGGTCCGAAGCCAGTCCAGGAGCAAACCAGGAGAAGGGTCAGAAGCCAAGAGAAGAACAGAAGCCAGTCCAAGGTCCAATGCTAAGAATCAGTCCAACAAGGGAGAAGAGATGAAGCAGGACGAAGAGCAGAAACAAGACCGGGAGCGGAACCAGGAATGCTGAACTCAGGAAAAAACCAACAAGGTGCCTCAATACCAAGGCAAGGTCTGAGGAGCAGACCTTGCCTTAAATACCTGAGTCAAGGGAAATCTTCAGGAAGGAGCCACGACAACTTCCTGTCGTGGCCCCTTTAACTATAATCCAGCTCAGAGGGAGAGGAGTCAGCCCGGCATTGCAGGAACCATGTGGCCGGGCTTAGTAGCGGAGAAAGTCGGAGGGAGCAGCCTGCTCCCGCAGGAGCCTCAGAGGCAGCCCGATGCCACAAAAAGGTACTTGGCCCCGGTCGCGGACCACCGCAGCCCGCGGCCATGACAGTGCAGACCGGCCCTGGTCGCGGGACGCCGCGGCCGGCAGCCATAACAATGGTGGTAGTGGGAATCTGCAAGTGCTCCACTATTCTTTGTAAAATGAAATTACCTCCTGCCCCTGAGTCCACTAGGGCAAGAGTCTGATACTCTAAGGGTCCGCAGATCAAGGATACAGGAAGAGAGAGCGGAGGAGAGGGTGCAGTAAGACCTAAGAAGAGTCCTCCCGCAGGACTTAGGTCTTCCAGTTTCCCGGACATATAGGGCATGTTTGAACAGCATGGCCAGCTTGTCCACAATACATGGACAGCCCCAATTTCTTCCGTGTTCTTCTCTCTTTTGATGTCAGATGGCCGCGGCCTAATTGCATTGATTCTTCTTCGCCAGCAACTGGACCAGAGGGAACAGACCTGGGTGTGGACTTAACTCGAGCTTTACCCTGAAAGGGTCTTCTGGGAGTCTTGGTCTCTTGAACCTTGTCACGAAGTCGGCGATCAATCCTTGTTGCCAACTTCACCAGTTCAGTCAAGGTCTCAGGCATCTCACCTTTTAAACGAGAGTTCAGTCCTTCAAAGAAGAGGATCCTCAGGCATTTAGGGTCTCAATGTAATTCAGACGCCAGTGCTTTGAATTCAATAGTGAAGTCAGCTAAAGGTTTAGTACCTTGCTTCAGGTGAACCAATGAAGATCCTGCAGTGGTATACAGGGCAGGGTCATCAAAAACTGATTTGAACAACTCAAGGAATCCATCAAGATCATGTAGAATAGGATCCTCATGCTCCCACAGCGAAGAGGCCCAAGCCAACGCTCTTCCGTCCAGATAAGACAAGATATAGGTGGTCTTGGCATAAGCTATAGGAAAATGGCTAGGTTGCAGGGAAAAGTGCATGCAACACTGTTTAATAAAACCTATACATCTCCAAACTTCCTGCGAGAAGTGTGTTGGAGCAGATAGAGGTACAATAGTCTTGACAGTCACTTCTGGCGGTGTAACTTCTTTACCTGAGGTAGTGGGTAAGTTCATCTGTGCGTGCAGCTGGTTGAATGCAGCAGTTCGGAGATTCGCTGGGCGCGCATCCAAAAACAAAGCAAATGGCGCTCATCACATGCAAAGGCCATGTAGATAAGGTTATTACCTATTACCCCCAATGCAGAAAATCGCTGGGCACCCAACATAGCAAATTTAATGCCAGCCTCGGAGCTGGCGTTATGTCTAGCTGCGAGTCAAGGACTCATAAGAACTTCAAAAATACTGTTCTCTGTTCAAGATCCAGAGAGTAAGACCAAGAGAGGACGTAGACAGATGAGAGACACTGGACAAAATAGACAGGACAAGGCTGGAGAAGACCAGACTGGATGGCAGGAATGCAGGAAACAAGAACGCTGGCAGCACGCACTGCAAAGCAGGAGACTTGCTGCTGAGGTGAGGAAGAGAGATCTGGGGAGCCCTTAAGTAAGACAAAACTGCTGACATCATCCTAGGGTGCCACAGGGAAGGAAAAGGCCCTTTAAGAGGCGCCGTGCAAGCACACCTAGGGGGACCTTGGGTAAGAAACAGGAGCATGGTGTCGAGAATGACATCGGAGCCGCTGGCAGGGCTGGGGCCTTCATAGTTCAATCGGCAGATGGGCGAGAACAGTACAATAAAGGAGCAGTCTGGGAGGGAACTTCCCTGAGCCCCTACCGTACTTTCCTCCCTTTTCCCCTCCCCAATCCCTAAACCCCGCCTATCTACCCAAAATATTTTTTGTTTTAAAGCTTACTTACTCCCAGGAGCAGCAGTTAAGTTCCACGCGCCAGTCAGCTGCCGGCAGGCACTGTCCTGGCCCGCCCTTTTTTTTTTTAAGGTTCAGCACTTCTGAGTGTACCGGGAGATATGCGCATGGCCGGGACGCTCTGAAAGTGCGCCTGGCAAGCGCGCGCGGCCCAGCCACACGCATATCTCGAGGTATTGGTGCACAGCGGGGATTTAAAATTCCCTCGTAAAAGTTGTATCCTCCTTACACATAAATCTTTCCAGATAAAAATATTGAGGATTCATCCAAAACTCCTTCCAAAAGTGGCATCAGAATTTCACACGAATCAAATGGTAGAGCTTCTTATGTTTTTCCCCACAACCGCACCCATCAGCAGAACATTTATTGCACACACTAGAACGCAGAAGAGTTTTATGCTTCCCTATCCAGCACTAAGGGAAGGAGGAAATAATTGCAATTATTCATCTCATTTGAAGTGTCAAAAACAGGAAGTCCTATGTCAAAACAGACCATATCTTCTTGGTTATCACATTGTATCTCTTTGTTATTCTAAGGCTTCACTGCCACTCCCTAATGCAGTTAACATTCACAATATAAGCTCAAAAGCAACTTCAATGGCCCACATGCGCATCCATATCCCCCGATGCAAAACGGGGGTTAGCGCGTCCAAAATGCACATCCTATCGTGCATGTAGGTAATCACGTTCATCACATGCAAATGCATGTTGATGAGACTATTATCAATTTCCCCTCCATGCAAAAAAAAAATAAAATAAGAAATTTGTGCCTGCAGTGCACATTTTTACTCTCAAAAATGAATGCCAGCTCTGGAGCTGGTGTTAAGTCTTGAGAAGCCCAAAAAGTGTACAGAAAAGCAGAAAATACTGCTTTTCTGTACTTCTTCTGACTTAATATCATGGCAATATTAAATCGGAGGAAATAAAAAAAAACTAGAAATATCCCACCAAAAAAAAAAAAAAAGCGTGCCAGCAGTCAGGTTAGGAAAACGGATGCTCTAAAATTCAGTGCCTGGGCGAGAGCTTGTGTGTGTGGGTGTGAATGGGTGCCAGGGTGAGAGCTGGTGTGAATGGGTGCTTGGGTGAGAGCTTGGGTGTGAGGGTGTAAATGGAAGCCTGGGTGAGAGCTTGTGGGTATGAATCGGTGCCTGGGTGAGAGCTGGTGTGAATGGGTGTGAGAGCATTTATGTGTGATTAAAGCTTGTCTATAAAAGAGAGCATGAGTGTGATTGAGAGAGACTGGTCAGGGAGGTGATGTGTTTCTGTGTGAGAGAGAGAGAGACTGGTCTGGAAGATGACTAGTGTGCGTATGTGAGAAAAAGACTGGTCAGGAAGATGACTGGTGTGAGAGAGACCGAGACTGGTTGAGGGGTCTAACTGGGTGTGTGTGTGTGTGTGTGTGAGTGACTGGTTGTGGGTGCTAAGGAAGAGGACTGCGAGGACAGAGCTTCAGCAGCCCTTGCTGCTTCTGGTGAGTGCTATTGGCCTGGAAGGGAAAGGAGTAGGAGAGTTGCTGGAGAGGGTAAATAAAGGTGGCTTTTTAAATTTAGTTTTCTTGATTGACTGCCATTTTAATTATTGGGTATTATGTGGTCTGCTGTTTTGAAATATTTTATTGATATTTGGACATGTTTTAATCATTTTTATGAGTTTTTAATTGTTGGATATTATTCTGTTCAGCAGCTTTTTTGTAACACTTTTAGTATAGCTTTACAATTATTTCCATGTGGGGCTCTATAGCAGCTTGGCTTATTCTGTTTTCCCAATAGGAAATATATTAGTGTTTATGGCCTGGTTTCATAGTTGTATTTCTTAGATAGGGTTGTTACTGTTTGAGAGTGTTCCATAATACAGGTGTAACTTTGTGCGGGTTAGTTTGTGTGCAATATTATGTCAGGTGCTATATTTCTCTTTCCATTTCTCCAGGTTCACACTGCATGCAGAGTAGCTTTTTTGGTTTTCCATTCCAGTTTCTGTCTCCATATTTATAATTTGTGGGTTTTCTGTACTTGGTGAAGGGTGTGTGACCGAGGTGAGGTATTTAACTAGCATGTAGGCATTTGTTTCAATCTTATCTGTTGTGTTTTCTCAATAGGATATGCATTACCGGTAGCAGTAAATTACTGTCTTTTCATAAGGAAGGGTATTTTGCCTGGTAGTAAAAGGAGTTTGTTTTGCTTTTACTGGGATGTTATCAGAACCAGAATATCTTTTTTGTATGGCGAGTTGTACAGGGTAATGCCCTAGATCTGCTCTGCACTCATTGCTGAGGGTTGAGGGGATTCCTTTGGATGCAGAGTGCATGTTTACATTTAGCACCGTGATGATCACATGTTCAGTGTGTCACGAATGTGAGAACCATCTGTCAGGTGTGTCCCAGCCAAAAAAAGGTTAAGAACCACTGCTCTAGGGTATACATGTTTAAATCTATCCCATATGCTTTAGAATGAAGACCACAGACCATTTCAGTAGCCACCCTCTGGACTGACTCCATCCTGTTTATATCCTTTTGAAGGTGTAATGATGATAAAGCCCAAATGCCCATCCAGTCTGCCCAACAAGCTGCTTATGGTTACCCCAAGTCTTCTGTTAAGGTTGGCAGCTGTGTGGGAACACCTGCTCATACTCTGAAAGCTTTTTCTAGAACCTTTGAAGCTTGGAGAGGGTGGGGGTTTGTTTGTTTTTTGTACCGTACTGGGCACCAGAGGGTGATGTCATCAATCTGTGTGGCTTGTGCTGCTATCCTCTGAGAACACCTATTACAAGCAGGGCTGGATTTAGGCATAGGCGTGTGCGTAGGATGCCAAGTTCTGAAGGTGCTCAAAAACTGGGATTTACCCTGTTGCTCTCTGATTTCCAGGGGTAAAATTCCCCATTTCTGATTCTCTGCCTATGGGCACCGTAATCTTAAATCTGGACCTAGTTACAGGTAAGCAACTTTGTTTACTAGATCTGAATTGACAGGTGGATGGCTGAAGCTCCACACCCTATTCTGTACCCCCTTCAAGTAGTGGTGTGGCCAGAACTGAGTTTTTGGATGGGCAATAAGCATGCAGATCTGAACCTTACTAGTTGTACTCTTATTGATAAATAATGCCTTAGCATGCACCTTACAACGGGATTCTAAGTAGTCTACAACAGCCCTCATACATCACGAGTAAAACCTTTTAGAATATTTTAACTATTTCAAGCACTTACCAACATTAAATATTCCTTATTAATCTGATTTTATTTATTTTATATTTATTGCAATCTATAAATACACCAGAATATCAGGTAAAAAGCAAAGAACACAAACATCAAATCCAATCAGTCATGTCATAAAACAAATATCAATATACTCTTTCACGAATCATTTTTCCAGAAGGGCAGAGATCACTATAATTTCAATAAAACAGCAATAAATCACAAAAATGAGTGCAGAGCAAAATTATGTCAGTTCACATTACAACCCAACAAGGAGAAAAAGCCGTATTCAAATTCTGGAGCCACCTCAGCAAAAAAAAAAAAAAAAACCTCGCTCAACTGCTAAACATGTTCAGGTTGATGCAATATCATGCGCTGAGCCTAGTGCACAGGTTAATGAGCGCTTGGACCCATGTTTAAACGTGCTATGCTAACACCTGATGCAATAAGGAGATTAGCGCATCCAAAACGCATGTCCAAACCAGTTTGTAGCTAATAGCGCTTATCACATGTAAATGCATGTAGATGAGGCTATTTGCTATTACCCCACAAAGCAAAAAAAAATCACCATGTGTCCGATGCGCACATTTTAACACGGAAAACTTAACGCCAGCCCCAGAGCTAGCGTTGTCTTTATGCGCTCCAAGCCAGCTGAAAAATGCCGCATAAAGCTACAAAAAAAGCCCAAAATACTGCTTTTCTGTGGTTCTTCCTACTTAGTATCGTCCCTACTAAGTAAAAGGAACCATAGGAAGCAACATGAAAAAGAAAAAATCTTGCCTGTGGTCAGGTTAATAAAACGGACGCCTTTTAATTGAGTGCCCATTTTCCTAACCGGCAAACAGCCACATCTCCTGGGCACCCGATGCAATGGACGCACAATTTATCCCTAGCGCGCCCTTTTTAGCATGGCGGCTCATTTGCCTATTGGATCCATCACCCAGGAGAGGCAATTGTGCGCATGTTCAAAAAACTTGAGTCCAGCAATGATCCCGGTCTCTTTTTTCCCCACTTTCCCCTTGTTAGACTTTTCCTAATTCTTTCTCCAGGGTCACTCTTCTCTTTCTGTTTCGTCTCTCTCCTATCTTCTTCCCTTCCCTCTCTCTCACACAAAGGCTCATGCTTTTTCTTACAGACTCCCTTACACACATGAGCTCTCACTCTCACATGTTCTACCACACAAGCTCTCACTCACATACTCAGGCTCCCATTCTCACCCACACATACACACAAGCTCCCAAACTCATATACAGACACACTTACCTACAGAGAGGCTCCCATTCTCACACACACTTACCTACAGAGAGGTTCCCATTCTCTCTCTCACTCACACATACATACAGACAGGCACCCATTCTCTCTCACACACACACACATACATACATACAGAGCAGCTCCCATTCTCTCACACACACACACACATTCATATAGAGCGGCTCCCATTCTCTCTCACACACACACACACATTCATACAGAGCGGCTCCCATTCTCTCTCACACACACACACACATTCATACAGAGCGGCTCCCATTCTCTCTCACACACACACACACATTCATACAGAGCGGCTCCCATTCTCTCTCACACACACACACATTCATATAGAGCGGCTCCCATTCTCTCTCACACACACACATTCATACAGAGCGGCTCCCATTCTCTCTCACACACACACACATTCATACAGAGCGGCTCCCATTCTGTCTCACACACACACATTCATACAGAGCGGCTCCCATTCTCTCTCACACACACACATTCATACAGAGCGGCTCCCATTCTCTCTCACACACACACATTCATAGAGCGGCTCCCATTCTCTCTCACACACACACACACATTCATACAGAGCGGCTCCCATTCTCTCTCACACACACACACACACATTCATACAGAGCGGCTCCCATTCTGTCTCACACACACACACACACATTCATACAGAGCGGCTCCCATTCTCTCTCACACACACACATTCATACAGAGCGGCTCCCATTCTCTCTCACACACACACACACACATTCATACAGAGCGGCTCCCATTCTCTCTCACACACACACACACACACATTCATACAGAGCGGCTCCCATTCTCTCTCTCACACACACACACACACATTCATACAGAGCGGCTCCCATTCTCTCTCTCTCACACACACACACACACACATTCATACAGAGCGGCTCCCATTCTCTCTCTCTCTCACACACACACATTCATACAGAGCAGCTCCCATTCTCTCTCACACACACATTCATACAGAGCGGCTCCCATTCTCTCTCACACACACACACACATATTCATACAGAGCGGCTACCATTCTCACACACACACACACACACACATATTCATACAGAGCGGCTCCCATTCTCTCTCACACACACACATATTCATACAGAGCGGCTCCCATTCTCTCTCTCACACACACACACACACATATTCATACAGAGCGGCTCCCATTCTCTCACACACATTCATACAGAACGGCTCCCATTCTCTCACACACACACACATATTCATACAGAGCGGCTCCCATTCTCTCTCACACACAAACACATTCATACAGAGAGGCAACCATTCTCTCTCACTCCCACACACATTCATACAGAGGCACCCATTCTCTCTCACTCACACACTCACACACACACTCACACATTCATACAGAGAGGCACCCATTCTCTCTCACTCACACACACACATTCATACAGAGAGGCACCCATTCTCTCTCACTCCCACACACACACACACACACATTCATACAGAGAGGCACCCATTCTCTCTCACTCACACACACACACATTCATACAGTGAGGCACCCATTCTCTCTCACTCACACACACATTCAAACAGTGAGGCACCCATTCTCTCTCACTCACACACACATTCATACAGAGAGGCACCCATTCTCTCTCACTCACACACACATTCATACAGAGAGGCACCCATTCTCTCTCACTCACACACACATTCATACAGAGAGGCACCCATTCTCTCTCACTCACACACATTCATACAGAGAGGCACCCATTCTCTCTCACTCACACACTCACACATTCATACAGAGAGGCACCCATTCTCTCTCACTCACACACACACATTCATACAGAGAGGCACCCATTCTCTTTCACTCACCCACATTCATACAGAGAGGCTCCCATTCTCTCACACACGCACACACATTCATACAGAGAGGTTCCCATTCTCACGCATAAACACCTTCACTCAAGCTTTTATTGTTACACGCACGCACCGGGCCTCACCGCCAAACCCCTTCTTCCGCCGCCGCTGGGATGGGCTCCCGGCGCGGCTTTACTCCGGCGGGCCTTCTTCTTTGCCGCCACCAGGATGGGCTCCCGTGCCGGTCTTGATTCGGCGGGGCCTTCTTCGCAAGCCACAGGGATGGGCTCCCGTGGAGGCCTTGCTTCGGCGGGCTCTTTCCTTCTTCAGCCACCGCGATGATACGATTCAGCGGTGGCCATTCTTCATTGGTGTCGGGCAGCCCTGATCGGCTGGGCCTGACTCATGGCCCATCCGTGGCAACACCACTGGCCTTCAAGGCTGTGCCCAGGGCCGCTACCCTATTTATGCAGTCGATCTGCTAATGAGCCTACACACTAAGCATGTTCCCTACTGACACAAAATAGGAAAATCCAATGCAGAAAATGTTTCATCCATGATGTCACGAACCCTACCTCACTTTTTGAGCCGCTCAGGGGTTTCCCCCCACCCCCGGATTTACACTGGGGTGAGAGAGAGAGGTTTCTTGAGATACTTCGCATGCAGGTGCTCGCTATTCACCAGCGCCCAGAGGGTTACAGTGGGCGTGGAAAGCGCGCGGAGGGGGGGCGTTCCCCTGAACCTCCCGCGCTCTCTCGCGAGAGTTAGCAGCAAGCCAGGCGGAACGGAAGCGGCCCGGACTCGTTGGCGCGCAGAGGAGCGGCGGTCCGAGCTTCCGGGAACCGGTGAGCATTGGCGGTAGGGTGGGGAGCGGAAAAACAGGCCCGGCGGCCTTGGGTTGCACCTAACGCGAATTGCGTCGCCGGGTGAGGAGAGGCCGGGAGCCGAGGCCCAGCGGGCAGGCAGCACTCTCGGGGGCCGTACGCACTGTCCTACGGCCCCGCTGCCTGCGTTGCGGAAATCGGAAGCGGTCCCTGCTTGGCTTTCGCGACGCAGATATTTTGAAGTGACTTTTTTTTTTTCTTTTGCATCTTCTATTTAAACGAACTTCCATTGTGTCTTTGCTGCCAGCCTTCCTCATTGGTATCTTCCCCCCACCCTTTCCCTCTTCCCTTTCCGCCTCCCCGTTCACCACCACCCCCCGCGGCACACCCTTCTCTTCACCCCACTTCCTAGCCTTACTTCCTTCCATCCAGCACTGGTCCCTATCCCTCTGTTCTTTACTTTTGCATCTCCAGAACCCCCTTCCCAGTTTCATGTCTGTATGAAAATACTAAACTGGAGCCTACCCGAAATACTGAACAAAGGGCTTTTAAACTTGTCTTCATTGGTATCTAGAAAACCTAGGATTGGTGGGGGGAAGGATTATAATATAATGAAGACTTAATTCGAAATCCTGTGCACTAAGCATTTCCCCATTGAGACCGAGCTGCCGTTTTAGCTTCAGGAAGGGAGTGTTAGCTCCCCAAAGCTAGTTAGGGGAAGTGTTGTTAGTCCAATAAAAAGATATCTCTCTTTTTTGTTTGATTTTGATTTCCTTATAGAGGCAAAATGGGGAAAAATAATTCAGTCCTTAAATGATTACATGAAAAGTGCTCAGAAATGGTCTCCTTTCTGTTGGCAAAGTTGCTTATTGATTCACCTTTGTGTATTGTTCTCTGATCAACTGACCTTGCTTAGCAACCAGTTCAGGTAAACAATAAACCATATCTAGCTTATCTTCTTGATGTGTGATTGACCCAATGTTTTATGCCCACTTCAGAATTATAGTAAAATCCCATTTCACAAAACAGTGTAGGAAGATGTATGTATCTTTAAAAAAAATAAATATAAGGTAGATCTGACGTGGTTCATAATTCCAGTCCATGAAACAACCATCTAATTTTCTCATAAAAACTTTTATATTGGTGTCAGGATAATCTGAGGATATTTTAAGGTTAGATCAGTGAGTAAATATGCCTGGGGTAAGATTTAATACATTACCTAATAATTGCAAGAAAAGAACACTATTGGCAGGGCTGGAAATGAATAGTATTATGCTGTTCTTTGAATATTTGCTAGGTAAATTTGTTGCTAATCAGGGCAGTCCCAAAGGGTTGGGCAATAAAGGCAAGCGCCTAGGGTGCCGAGCTGGGGGTGGTGCCATGCTGTCCTTTTGAGTCAGTTTGTGAGCCCAAAGCAAACCCTCTCCAGCATGCTGTTTTCTCCAGCAAGTGTCCTGTTGCTAGTCCTTGCTATGCCTCTTTTAAAAATGTACAGCTGGGCTTCAGACTCATCATTTTGGCAAATATCCTTCTATTATTTCCTCCGTATCATATTTTCTGGTGATTTGTTCTTTATTCCCAAAACTTCAGTCTATGCAGTTCCTCTTAAGGGGGACATGGTTTTTTTTGGGGGGGTCCCCATTTCCCCCCTCCCCCATTGATAAGCAAGGCTGAATTAGCCATGAGATGTGGGTGGCATCATCCAGCAGTACTGAATGTACCATTTTCTCATAGCTAGTAGAGCTTTTGCTCTACTGAGCATCTGTGGGAATTCATGTCTAGGTGTTGGCTAGTGAGCCCCCTTGGACTTTTTTCGTCCAAGCACTAGCATGGTTATATACCCCTCGGGGGGTTTTTCTGTGAATATCTTTATAATTTTATTTTAAACAGTTTTCAGTATTTCTTTAAAAAAAAAAATTTCTTCTGGATGTGGAAAAAAACCCCCATAGTAAATAGGTTTTAAGACTATTTCTTCTTTCTGCTTTGCTGCCTGAATAGCACTTCAGAGTTAAAAAAAAAAAAAAATCTATTGAAAAAGAAGATGACTGACTGTGTTGGCAACTGCATCACTCATCCTTTTTCTGGTTTCCCCTTCTGTGTTGAGCAAGATACTGAAGCACTGAGCCTGAGGGAGGAGGAATAACCTAGTGGTTAGAGCAGTGGGCTATGAACCAGGAGAGCAGGGTTCGAGGCCCGCCATCGCTCCTTGTGACCTTGGGCAAGTCACTTTACCCTACATTGCCTCAGGTACAAAACTTAGATTGTAAGCCCTCTGGGGCTAGAGAACTACCTACAGTACCTGAATGTAAACCGATGTGATATCTCAGAATAATAAATAAATAAATAATAATGCATACCGCAACCTTGTCTCCCACATGGAGCTCCTAAGCCAGAGTCTAAAGCATCCACCCCTGGCGGAGATACTAAGGCACAGTAACATCAAAACATCTGCTGTCATCTTCGAATCACCATTGATATATGTCTAGGTGCTCCAGTGCTGTCAATGCAAGAGGGCTTATTTTGAGTCACAAGAGATGATTGCATTCTCTGATAATTTTCTAAGGTATACTGTAGGCCTGAAGTGGCTAAGGAAAAGGGAAGAACCTTTTTAGTCTCCTTTCCAGAATATCAGATTTACTTCCACAAGAGGAGTCCCAGTTTTCCCAATTTTGGTAAATACTGTGACAGAACCCCCATGAGATGGTTCGTCCATGGCATTGGCTTGCAGCGCAGTTCAGCCATTTAGAAGATATCCCCAGAAGTAAGCCTATCTTTTATTGCTGGGGTCCTGGATTAGTGTGTTCTCACCTCTAGGCTCTGAAGAGGTGTTAGCAGGGATCCCTTCTGACCCCCTTCCGGAGTCTCCAGAAACCTACTCTACTTCAAATTTCTGGACATTTGGGGAAAAGCACTGTTAGTAAGGGCAAACATCCTCAAGTAAACATCTTTGGCCGCCTCCAATTTCTAAAACACTAGTGAAGCCAGTAGCATACAGTCTATCATATAGGATTTTCATAGCATAGGGTGGGGAAATCCTATTTCCTATGCCCCTGTTGTAAGTAAATTAGACCTCAAATATAGTGTACAAAAGTTCCTGTGGTTTTAGAATAGTGCAACTGCCCCTCTAGTCGGTTGTAGATTTGGCTTTAAAAAAAAGCAAAAAAAAAAAACCTCTAGTAGTCCATCTGAAAAGGATCCCAGACATAGATAATTTTGGTAAGAAAGTGTTGCAAAGCTCCATGCTTATGCTTGAATTTCCTCCCACGACTTCTGCATGGTCCAATACTTACACGATTATATACAAAAAAAATTGAAACCTTCCACCTGATGAAGGTTGAACTGCTTTCTGTCAACCATTCTTACATACAGAAAACTGCATGCACTATTTTATTTGATCCGTCTGTGAGGCATTCAGTGCCACCACACATCCGTCTCCATTGGAGCACACCATATGGCTTGGTTATGATCTCGTAACTTACGCAATGATGTCCACAACAAGTCGTCAGACGTCCCATGTGTATCTAGGTGGTCGCTTTTTGGGGAAAAGCTCAAATAAAAAAACAGCAGGTAGCTGTCCATTCTCTATTGATGAGACCAGAGCAACGGTCTTCGACAAGGTTTACTTACTACGCTTTTAAAAGACCATATTTCCAAAGATACCCCATCCCGCAATTCCAACCTTACCAGATGCTGCCTCTAGTTCCACAACTACTACTCCTGGCTCACCCTTGATAACATCAATATCATCAATCGAGCCTTGCAGCAGATCCATCTCAAATATTGATCAAATTTTTCAAACCCAGCAACCATCCTTTCCAGTAAGAGGGAGAATCCAGCATTAGCTGCAGAGTGGCACAGGATTACCAAAAGATTGCTGAGTTTTCAAAATCATGGAGTTTGGATACTGCTTGTATTTCTCCCTGCTTCCCATGCTTCCTCATTGCTCAGCCTTAAATCCGGATCAGTCTCACTTAAAGCAACTCCGCCCAGAGGTGCAGTCACTTCTCAGAGAGGAACCTGTTCTATCTTCCACTCCATCACCATGGCCAGTTATTCTACTCTCACTACTTCTTTATCCCCAACGAATGTAGGGGACGTGGACCCATTCTGGATTTAAAAAGCCTGAACAAGCATATACTCCAGGAGAAGTTCAAAATGATCAGAGGGGAGAATGGATGAGCACTCAGGGTCTAAAGGATACTTCTGTTCATATTCCAATCCATCCCTTCCACTGACATTACCTCTACTTCATGGTGGACTCTTCTGCTACCAGTGCAGAGCTCCCCTTCAGCCTGTCAGTGGCACCGAGGGTCTTCACCAAGTGTCTAGCTGTAGTAGCAACATATCTGCAACAAAAGAGCATTCAAGTCTTCCCAGAACGGGACTGACTTGTGATGGTGAATTCCCAGGAAATTGTACTAACCTTCCTGCAAAAATCAGTACAATAGCTACAGTTGTTGGGGTTCCTTGTGCATTTTGAGAAATCTGCATTTTGAGAAATCTGCATTGATTCCCTCCCAGGAAATCAAATGCACTTCAGCATTTGATTCTGCAGGAGAGAGCATTCCTTCTATCACACAACGCAAACATTCTCAGGTTACTTGTCTATAGGCTGTTCAACACAGATTAATCAGCAGCCAGAGCTGTGAGGTTGTTTTGGGCCACAAGACAGTGAACAATATAGTATTGCTAACCTGCCTTCATATACAACGCCTACAGTGTGGACTTCATTCCCAATGGTATCATTTGACTCAGCCCTTGACAACCAAACTAGGAATTTTTGAAAGAAATGATTCATTCTTTAATAATGAGCACTGCTATGTCTACCCAATGCCAAATAACATTGGCAAAGGATGCCTCCACAAGGGTTTCGGAGGCCCACATAGCCCTTTCAAACTCAAGGGGCTTGGATAGGCCTAGAGAAACAATTCCAGATTAGCTTCCTGGAATCGGAAGAAATCAGGTATGCTTTAATAATTTTCACATGCCTTCTTCAAGGAAAGAGCATTCTTATCCAAATGACAACCAAGTTGCCAGACTCTGCATGAACAAACAAAGGGGCATAGTGTCATGGACTCTTTGCCAGGAAGTGATATTAATAGGGGACTGGGCATGTATACATCAAGCTGTCCAGCAAGCGACCTATCTTCCAAGGATCTCCAACATGTTAGCCTCAGCAGAGTCTTTTGATCACACGAATAGACTGTAGCAGTCAACAGCCGACAAGCAATTCAGTTCATGGAAATGTCCAGCAATCGATCTGTTTGCATCAGAGCAAAGCAGAAAACTGCAGAAGATTTGCTCCATTTCCCCCAGCAAACTCGGATCTTTCCACAATGTTTTTCTGCTACGCTGGAATGCTATTCCACCAATTGCCAGAACAGTGCAAAAATTGCTCAAAGCTTGGCCTGTCTAATCTTCACAACTCCAGCGTGGCCCAGACAAATTTTATTCACGTATCTGGTACAGTTGTCCACCAGTTTTCCAATCCCTTTCTGATCAGATCCACCCATATTAATTCAAGACTAGAAACATCTGTTTATCTGAACCTCCCCCCCCCCCCCCAACATGATGACTTGTATGTTGAGTGCGTAATAATCACATGATTGTCCTTACCCAAAGAAGTTGAGAACATACTAGTGTCTGCCAGGAAACCTTCAGCTAGAAAAGCATAAGGTTTTCCACATGATGTCATCACAGTATCTTGGATCTGTTTGCATTTGAACCCAAAGCCTCGCTGAACTATTTACACTCTTTCTGTTTCAGGTTTTACAACCTCATCTGTGAGCATATATCTTAGTGCCATAACCTCAAGGGCAAGCCTATTTCCACTCATCTATTAGTATCCAAATTCATAAGAGGCTTATGGCATACTTATTAAACCTCTAGTTGCAAAACTACCTGTTTCATGGGATCTAAACATGGTTCTGGCACAACTGATGAAACTGCCATCTGAACCACTGGAGTCTTTTACTCAAGTTTCTGACATGAAAAGTAATATTCCTTGTAGCAGTAATGTCAGCAAAAAGAATCAGGTGAACTTCAGATTTTACTTCACTATCCCCCTTATATGCCATTCTTCTACAACAGGGTTGTTCTGTACATCCACCTGAAGTTGTACAAAAAGTAGTATCAACTTTTCACACTAAGGAAGAATGTTGGGTAACAAAAGCTGAGACCATATGCACAGAAAGATGAAAAAGCCCTTTACACCTTGGACTGGCAAAGGACCTTGGCTTATTACAAAAGAAGAACCCTGCCACATTGGAAGGCTTTGCAGCTATTCATCTTTTATGAACCTAACAGACTGGACATAGCAGTGACCGAACGTATATTGTCTAGCTGCCTAGCAGACTGCATTGCCCATTGTTATACATTAACAGGCCTGCAAATGGCAGACGCCATCAGTGCTCATCAAGTTAGAACCATGATTATATCGGTGGCTCCTCTGCGAGCCGTACCTCAAGAGGACATCTGCCATGCTGCAAAATGGTTGTCATCACACACCTTTGTTTCCCATTACAGTCTGGTCAGTCACTCAAACAGCGATTTATCAGATTTAGACAAGCAGTTTTGCGTAGCCTGTTCACCCCATAGTCTACTGTCTACAATGGGGTCTGGGTTGCTTATTCCCTCAACTTGGGACTCTGCATAAGTCATGGCTAATTGAGCCCAGCATATCGATGGAAAAAAAGCAAGTTTGCTTACTGTAAACTGTGTTTTCCATAGATAGCAAAATGAATTGGCCATGCTAAATATTTACCCACCTCCCTACAGAGTTGACTACTTAGCTAGAATTAGCTCTAAAATAGACTGATGGGGCTCGCTAGGTAACACCCAGGTGGGTATTCCCACACATGCTTGGTAAAGCAAAAGCTTTACTAGTTGAGAGAGGTTAAGTCTGGTGTCTTCAGATGACGTCACCCACATGTCATGGCTAATTAATTCATCTTGCTATCTATGGAAAACACCATTTATAGTAAGCAGACTTGGCTTTTATGTTGCTTCTTAGCTTTTTTTTTTTTTAATTATTAGTTAATTATCTTTGAAATTGTCTTGTATGTTTGTTATATGCCAAGATCAGAAGAAGAGGCTGGTGGTGGTGCTCAAATAGATTTTCTATCCTCCCCCCCCCCCCCACCCCCACCCTAACTGGCTGGGAGTGGGATGGAGGGTTGAGGACTTGTTTGAGCACTGAGTGAAGGCAAACTCAGTCTTTGGGTGCCACAAACAGGTTTGGTTTTCAGGGTTTCTACAGTGAACTATCATAAGAGATGTTGCATATTTTCAAATAACTGGGTTAATTTGCATAAACTGATTGTATCTGTCTGCTGCACTGAAGGACAGTTGTTCATATCTTTGGACAAGGATTTGGATGTGTGACCTTGAGAAGTTCTTTGTTTCAGTTTACCTACCTGCATTTAGTTAGTAATAATTGTTCATTCTCTCTGATGTATGGCCAAGATTTCTGTTGCCAGATTTTATTTTCTAAATATTTATTAATCACCTCTTTGTTTACGCATACTGTGTGTGTCTCTACCATGCAGTATAAAATTAAATATCACAAAGCTAATGTTTGTGCACTTGAAAGTTAAGAACCCATACGTTCACCCCAACTTTTTCAGCTGCTGCTGTTAATGCTGTCTACAAACCACATATTTACTGTTGTAAAGGCAAATTTCTTGCATTATTGCTATAAACAATCAGCTATTAAACTGTCACTTAATCTGCTTTAGTGCAAGTGACAGAGGGAAATAAAGAATGTTACAAGGATTTTCACTATAACTAACATTTTTCCCAGCTCTTATTCGCTGTGTTCTGTATTAAATAGTGTTTTTAGCAATATCTTAATTATCTTCACAAAACAAATTGCATTATCCAATGAATTTTACAAAAGATTGTTTCACTTTTTGTGTTCTAGAAATGTCATCATATAAGAGATGACAAGCAAAATAAGTTTCTCTGCTTTCTTAAAGATAAATCAAAGCATTCCACCACTAATTACATTTGAAATTGAGCAGTTCAGATTAGCAGTTGGAAATCCATCACTAAAAGGTCTTCTACCCTTTTGTGGCAAAATGTTTAGTTCTTTGTCCAAAAAAGATTCCCCAATAAGGTTTCCTGTGCACACTAATTGCCCTGTGTAATTATTAATGTATAAAATATTTACATAAATAATAGGTTTGGTGCAAAAATACTATTACCAAGGGCCAAAATTAATGAGATCTCTGATTTTTGACAAGTACATATGCACACGTTGGACACGTGGTAACGTGCAAAGAGATTATGTAATTTTTCTGTTTGTAGATTTTCGAAAAGGAAATTAGATTTAAAAAATGCTAATTGTGGTTTGTTCCGTGTTTTTGCTTTGTAAGAATCGGAGATCCAACAGAATCCCTCGTTTGTGAGAGTTTGTCCACAGCAGACTCCTTGTTGAAAGATAAGACTGTTAAGCTTCCCACTGCAAATTGTGCTTTCTTTTGTCTTGCCCAGGCAACACACTGGTCTGTCTTTCCCAGCACCCTGCTGTTGAATTAGCAGGTGCAGGGGATCAATAGCTCACAATTCAATGTTTTTGTTTTACAAAATTCAATAGTAATCTTTGGTTTGGTTGCTGTATCCACTGTGGCGATGGAAGCAGCTGCTCCTCTCCTATTCTCGGTCTTACTACGCCTGGCATTGGCTGGGGGAGGGGAGGGCTTCTTATAGACGTTTTCCAGGGGAGGGTGATTTGCAGTCTTCCAAAAAGATGTTGGTTCAGTCCTTTCCCAGTTCAGATGGGGAATGGTGGTTCGGGTGATTATTTTTTTTTCAGAGAAATAAAGGTGAACGAATATATACGCACACACCCTAATCATTGCTCCTCTTGAACGAGGAAACAGTTTATCCTGTTCCTATGCACTTCATGTCTGACGGCGCTGGGTTGTTTTTGCCAGTGAGTTTAGTGGAAATGAATTGTTTGGGGAGAAAAAGACAGGGTTATGCTGAGATGTGAGTGAGAGCCACTCTTGCTACCGCGCTCGTAGACTGGAAAAGGGGAAGTGTGCGCCTGCTGGGCACTCTTTGCCCATTGGCTACGGCAGCTGCCAGTCTGAACTTCCTGCCCGAGTCTCCGGCCTTGGAGACGGGGGGGAGAGTTCAGCTGCAGAGCGGGGGAGTGAGTGCAGCCTGCCGAGCATTTTAGCCGATCGGTGTACTGGAAAAGGGGGGAGGGTGTGGGGTGGCGACCCGTGTGCTGCCCGGGGCTCCTAAACCTAAAGCGTTTTCGGCAGCGAGAGGAAGCCGACACTTTTTTTTTTATTGCCCCTCTCCTCTCTCTCCTTCCAGGGCGGATCAGACGTTTCTCGCATGTGCATCGTTTCCTCCCCGAAGACAGCGATCGAGCGGCAGGAGCCAAGCCGGCAGTGTGGGTGTAGCCGGCTTTCCCGCGTGCCGAGAGCCGCAGGATCGGGACAGGCTGCAGGGGCATCTTCAGACGCCGGGCCGGACGGCAGGGAGGAGGAGATTACCCCTTCTTTCCCCTCCACTCCCCTACCCCTACCTACAGACCTAACAGTTTTTTTATATATATATATATATATATATTTTATTTTTTTTGCTCAGTCGCCTAAAGGACCCAGCAGTTTAGGAGCATGGAAGCCGTGGCTAAATACGATTTTAAAGCCACAGCCGATGATGAGCTAAGCTTCAAAAGAGGAGACGTCCTAAAGGTAAGCGCCCTGCCCTCTTCGCGCCTCCTTGTCTTAGTCTGTATCATTCGTCTGCCATTTCCGTGCTGTGTATTTGAACTGTTCAGTCGTGCACACCACCATCCCCGGATTTACTCCAGAAGCTATGTAGCCATGTCTGGTCTAACCACCACAGTTTCCTCCATTAAGCAGCGAGGGACTTAGCTGGCAGGTGAAGGTGTGAGAATTGGTTGTATCTGTAATACTGAATAAATACAGGGCTGCAGGGTCTCGTGGATTAAAAAGAGAATTAAATGGTTACTCGTTAGATCAAGGTTTTATTCTCACTAGTCCTGAGCAAGGGAAGTCATAAGTGGCCATTTAAAGGCATTTTTCGGGGGAAATGAGACTTCAGGACTATTTATTTCAGGGTTATTGCACATGTCTGACATTTAAATATCTTAATTTTATCAGTTTATTTCAAGAAATTGGGAATAGCAAAGTGTATTTCATAGCTCCGTGCTTTTTAATGTTTGAAGCCTATATGTTTTGATGCCTTTTAATGTTGTCCAGTTAAATTATTCAAAGGTAGATGAATATGGAAGCAGTTAATGTGAGTGAGAAAATAGGTTGTCTTTAGAACTGCTGGCTTTCCTATAATGACAAATTCAGTGCTAAGGTTTTAAGCTGATTTTAAAAGAGACACTTATCAGTGGAGTGTTGTATGTTCTATGTGCTAGGGCTAGAAATTAATGATATTGTCATACTTGTCACCCCTTTTAATATACAGAATGACAATTTTATACCACTGGCATTCAACCTAGAAAAATAGCTGTCATTTTATCCATTTCTATTGTTGGGTGAGGGAGAATTTCTTGTTTTGATATGTTGTTGTAGTTATCACCCTGTATTTTATTTTCCAGCAGTATGTCTGCTGTGATTTTAGTGACTGCACAAAGGAATTGAAGTCTCTGCTCTTCATTGTAATCATTATGACAGGTCCATGGCTGTA
Organism: Rhinatrema bivittatum; assembly: GCF_901001135.1. Classification (NCBI taxonomy): domain Eukaryota; kingdom Metazoa; phylum Chordata; class Amphibia; order Gymnophiona; family Rhinatrematidae; genus Rhinatrema; species Rhinatrema bivittatum. Next base: position 341,777,907 of record NC_042618.1, read on the forward strand.
TTTATAGCAGTTCAAAAAAACTTTAATCAGAACTGCAGTACTGTTTGTATTTCATTTTATTTATTTTTCTTAAAGCTAAACTCTCTGGATCAGGGAACAGCACATTTGTTCTGTTTCTGGTATCCCTTGGCATTGTCTCCAAACAACAGTCACCATTGAAACTTGAAAGGTCCTGTGTTTTCACTTTTCTGCATTTAAGCTGATTAGTACATCTTTATCACTGTGTATTATTCTAATGGAGGATGATTTGCGGGAAGCAGCTTTCTGCAGGCAGTACAAGGTATAGATGTGATTGTATGAGGAAGTGTAATGTCCAGAGGCTGCACAAAGCTTTGTGTGAGGCTGGAAGGGAATTTTATCTCAAAAGGTGATTTTTCTCTCAGGGTGCTGACCGGGAACTTATTTTGAACTTGCTTCCTTTCTCTCCTTTGCAGCTGGAATGAAAGGTGGAGCGTGTAGCTAGCCTTGACCAGTCACTTATTTATTTATTTTAAAAAAAAAAAATGCCGCCGTAAAAATGACATTTAGTAATAGGCTGTTTTCCATGGGAAGAATGGAAGGGTAGCATGCATAAAGTCTTAATCTGATTTCAGCAGAAAACCTGACCATGATGTCATGCTGTCATTGCTGCCTGCCCAGCGCTTCCTTCTGATTGAGCAGCAGTTGAACTATAGCCATTAGCTGCTTGTTAGTCATCTTGTGGCTTCTCTCCAAAAACCAGTGAAGATGCTTGCCCTCTGACTCTGAGCTCTGTAAAACAGCTGATTGAATGGGAAAGCTGTGCAGTAAAATCCTTGTGTGGAGAGTTGAGCATTCATTTTTCAGACCTTCCTAGCTCACCTACATTATAAGTGAGGTGTAGAAAGTGAGAGGCAAGTATGGCATTTTGAGCTTTGGCCTGGTGAAGAATACTTCATATTGAATGCTTGTAGCCCTTACCAGTGTACTACATTTTTTGGGGCTGTGTGGTAGCTGTTGACTTGTTGTATACTTCCTGGTAGCCTGATGGCTGGCATTGGCTTAGATGGTTATGACACTTTAGGTCAGTGCATGGATGGCAGTGGTAGTAGCTCAGGAGAAGATGAAATGCTTTTCTCCACCAGCATATTAGGTTAATAATATCTGCTCCTCTGTTCTTCTATGAAACAGACATTCATGCCCATTCATTATAATCTCATACCACATATTGTCTTCATGTCCTGTGGTACCTGTGGTGGTGTCCCCTGCTTTGTGAGGTATTGGTGGTATTTTAGCTGTGGTTATGCAGTGCTGAGTTTTGTTGTGTTTTTGTTTTTTTGTGGGGGGTGACATTTCGTTACACCTGTCAAAATTCGTTTATGCGTAGACAGGCATGGTTTTTCCTTTAACTTTCTTTGTGTGTATATATAGTACATTCAGAAAGTATTCAGATGCCTTTTTGTTAAGGTGTTTTCTTATTATATGCTCTCTCTCATTGAAAGGTGATCTTGTGGTATTACCTTTATTTTGCATTCATTGATGTGAAAACATTTATATGTGAATTTCCAGAGAATATATCATTGTAATTATGATGTAAATTCAAATACTTTTTAAAATTTAAAATGTATTCAGATGCCTTCACTCTTTCTACATTGTTAGGTTACAGCCTTATTCTAAAATGGATAATATGCATTTTTTCCCTTCTCATCTACACACAGTATCCCATATTGAAAAACAAAATCAGGTTTCTAAAAAATTGTGCAAATTAATTTAAAAAAAACAAATATTGCATTTACATGAGTGTCATAACAAAGGGTCTGAATACTTAATTGAGCTCAGGTGCACTCTGTTTCCATTGATCATCTTTGAGATGTTTTTTCAACTTGATTGGAGTCCACCTATGGTAAATTCAATTGATTGGACATGATTTGGAAAGGCCCACCCCAGTCTAAGGTCCCACAGTTGACAGTGCATATCAGAGCAAAACTAAAGCCATGAAGTCAAAGGAATTGTCTGTAGACCTCCAGCACAGTATTGTGTCAAGGCACAGATCTGGGGAAGGGTACACAAAAAATTGCTGCAGCATTGAAAGTCCTGAAGAACACAGTAGACTTCATAATTCTTAAATGGAAGAAGTTCAGAACCACCAGGACTCTTCCTAGAGCTGCCTGCCCACTCAAACTGAGCAATCAGGGAGGAGACCAAATATCCGATGGTCACTCTGACAGAGCTCCAGAGTTCCACTGTGGAGATAGGCAAACCTTCCAGGAGGACACCCATCTCTGCAGCACTCCATCAATCAGACCTTTTATGGTAAAATGGTCAGGCGGAAGCCACTCCTTAGTAAAAAGCACATGACAGCCCACTCGAAGTTTGCCAAAAGGCACCTAAAGGACCTTCAGAGCATGAGAAACAAGATTCTCTAGTCTGAAACCAAGATTGAACTCTTTGGCCTGAATGCCAAGTGTCATGTCTGAAGGAAACCAGGCATCACTCATCACCTAGTAAATACCATCCCTACGGTGAAGCATGATGGTGGCAGCATCATGCTGTGAGGATGTTTTTCAGCTGTAGGAACTGGGAGACTAGTCAGGTTCAAGGGAAAGATGGAGCAAAGTACAGAGAGATCTTCGATTGAAAACTTGCTTCAGAGCGCCCTGGACCTCCGACTGGGGCAACAGTTCACCTTCCCACAGGACAACGACCCTAAGCACACACAGCCAGGATAATGCAGGCGTGACTTCGGCACAAGTCTGTGAATGTGCTTTAGTAACCCAGCCAGAGCCTGGACTTGAACCTGATCGAACATCTCTGGAGAGACCTGAAACTAGCTGTGTATCGATGCTCCCTGTCCAACATGACAGTGCTTGAGAGGATCTGCAGAGAAGAATGGGCGAAAACCCCTAAGTCCAGGGGTGCCAAGATCGTAGCGTTGTACCCAAGAATGATTACAAGAATGCAATGATTACAGCCTCAAGACTTGAGGCTGTAATCATTGCAAAAGGTACCTCAACAAAGTACTGAGTAAAGGGTCTGATTACTTACATGAATGTGATATTTCAGTTTTGTTTTGTTTTTTAATTAATTTGCACACATTTCTACAAACCTGAATTTGCTTTGTCATTTTGGGGTTTTGTTTGTAGCTTGAGGAGGGAAAAATGCATATTCATTTTAGAATAAGACTGTCACATAAAATGTGGAAAAATTGAAGTGTCTGAATACTTTCTGAATGCACTATAAGTAGTTAGAACAGCGCTTCTCAAATGGTGTGTCGCCAAGCAGCAGCAGATGTGTCGCATGCTACCGATCTCCTGCTGCTCTTCCCCCCCCCCCCCCCCCTTCCTTCACCGAGCAAGAGGCAGGCTATCTTCCCCTGCTGCCATTGCCGCCCGGGCTATCAGCACGTTCAAGCCTGGATGGGAACGGCAGCAGTGTTAGTGGAGGCTGGCAACTGTGGCTGGGCTTTTTCTTCTTCCCGTACCTGCCCCCTCCCTGGCCCGGAACAGGAAGTGATATGCAGTGGGGTGTGCGGGAAGAAGAAAGGGCCATGCTGCACAAAAAAGTAGCGGCGGCAGCCCCGAGCAGTAGCGTAGGCCCGAAGCAAAATCTGCACAGGAGACAGCAGAATTTGCCTCCCATGGCAGATGGAATTCTTCTTTCTTGGTCTTTGGGGGTTAGAGGAGGCGGCTGCTGCAGCTACCATTTGTGCTCCGGGGGGGGAGGGGCAAGGAAATGAGAGAGACAGCCAGCCAGCCTGTCTGTAAGTGAGAGCAGGTATGTGTGATTGAGAGTGTGCATGTGTAACTGTGACTGAGAGCCTGTGCGTAAGTGAGAGCATTTGATTGAGATCATCTATGTAAAGTGTGTGAGAGAGCACGTGTGTGAATGAGAGAAACTGGTCAGAGTGATGTGTGTGTGTGTGTGTGTGTATGTATAGGAGACAATGGAAGTGACTGGTCAGGGAGATAACTGGAGTGTGTATGTGAGAGAGAGAGAAAGTGATTATTGGAATGAGAAGCCTGTGCATGTGGAGAGAGCTAGCATAATGAGGAACGGGTGTGTGGGAGACACAGCATGGGAGTGAGAAGCCTGTATATGTAAGAGAGAACATGGGAGTGGGAAGCCTGTGTGTGTGCATGAGAGAGACTGTTAGGGAAGGTGACTGTGTGTGTGTGTAAGAGAAAGATTGGTCAGGAGATGATTGGTGTATGAGAGACAGAAACTGGTATGCGAGTGTGACTGGTATATGTGTGTGTGTGAGAGAGAAAGTGATTATGGGAATGAGAAGCCTGTGCTTGTGGCGAGAGCTAGCATAGGAGTGAGAAAACGGGTGTGTGGGAGACAGCATGGGAGTGAGAAGCCTGTATAAGTAAGAAAGAACATGGAAGTGGGAAGCGTGTGTGTGTGTGTATGAGAGAGAGAGAGAGACTGATCAGGAAGGTGACTGGTGTGTATGGAAAAGAGAGACTGGTCAGGAGATGATTGGTGTGTGAAAGACAGAAACTGGTCATGGGGGTGTGACTGGTTTATGTGTGTGTGTGAGAGACAGAGAGATTGGTCGTGGGCACTAAGGAAGAGGACCATGAGTACAGAGCTTCAGCCACTACTGCTTCTGGTGTGTGCTACTGGCCTGCATGGAAGAGGAGTAGGAGAGCTGCTGGAGGGGGTAAGTAAAGGTGGCTTTTCAAGTTTATTTTTCTTGATTGACTGCCATTTTAATTACTGAATATTATGTGATGTCTGCTGTTTTGAAATATTTTATTGGTGTTTGGAGAATTTTAAATAATTGTTATGAGTTTTTAATTGTTGAATATTATTCTGTTCATAGTTGTTGTGAAACATTTATTCTGCTTATTAGTATAGCAATACAATTATTTCTGTGTTGGGATCTATAGCTGCTTAGCTAGTTCTGTTTTCCTAATAGGAGGTGTATTGGTGTTTAGGGCCCGATTTAATATGTGTAGTGTTGCCTTTTCATAGGTAGGGTTGTTACTGATTGAGTGCATTCCATAATACAGGTGTAACTGTGTGCGGATTAGTTTGTGTATTACTGCAAATCCTGGGAGTATGTTAGGTCTGTTTTGTGTATGTGACCAAGGTGAGGTATTTTACTGTATCGGTCTTATTTGTTGTATTTTCTCAAGAGGACATGCATTAGTGATAAACTGCTGTCTTTTCATAAGTAGGACTATTGAGCCTGGTATTTGGAGTTTGTGTTGCTGTAACTGAGATGACACTAAAACCAGAATATCTTTTTTTTGTAGGGTGAGTTGTACGGGGAATGTCATAATTCTGCTTTACATTCATAATTGTGGGTCAGTGGGGTTCCTGTGGATGCAAACTGTACTTTTGCATTTAGCCCTATGATGGTCATGTGTTCAGTGTGTCACGATTGTGAGAACCATCTGTCAGGTGTGTCCAGACAGAAAAAAGGTTGAGAACCACTGAGTTAGAAAATAAGATTGTCATACTGGGTCCGACTGAAGATCCATCAAACCCAGTATCCTGTTTCTAATAGTGGCCAATCCATGCTGCTGTTGTGCAGTGATAAGTAGTGGCTATTCCCTAAGTCTACTTGGTTATTTTTATTTATTTATTAGATTTATATTTTGCTTTTCTGCACTTCAAAGCAGATTACATTCAGGTGCTGTAAAATAAGGTGTTAGACTTCTCCTCTAGGAACTTGCCCAAACCTTTTTTTAAACCCAGCTACATTTATTGGTTTAACCACGTCCTCCAGCAATGAATTCTAGAGTTTAATTGTTCTTTGAGTGAAATAATTTTCTCCACGTTGTTTTGAATGTGCTACTTGCTAACTTGATGGAGTGTCCCGTCCCCCCCCCCCCTCCCCCTAGTTTTTGTGTTTTCTGAAAGTGTAAATAATTGGCTTACATTTGCCTGTTTTATTTCACTCATGATTTTATAGACTTCTATCATATCCCCCTTCGGCTGACTTTTCTCCAAGTTGAACAGCCCTAACCTCTTGAGCCATTCCATTCCCTTTATCATTTTGGTTGCCCTTCCCTGTACCATTTTCCAAAGCAACTATATATTTTTTGAGATGCGGTGACAGAACTGCACCCAGTACTCCAGCTTCGGCCTCGCCTTGGAGTGATACAAGGCATTATGACATTCTCTATTCCTTTCCTAATAATTCCTAACATTGTTTGCTTTTTTTTTTTATGGCCACTGCACACTGAGCCAAGGATTTCAAAGTATTGGCCACTATTATACCCAGATCCTTTTCCTGGATAGTAACTGCTAATGTGGAACCTAACATTGTGTAACTACAGTATGGGTAACTTTTCCCATGTGCATCACTTTGCACTTGTCCACATTAAATTTCATCTGCCATCTGAATGCCCAGTCTTCCAGTCTCGAAAGCTCCTCTGCAATGTTTCACAGTTTGCTCATGACTTAACAACTCTGAATAATTTTGTCATCTGCATATTTGATCACCTCACTCATCATTTCCTTTTTCAGATCATTTATAAGTATATTAAAAAGCACCATCCCAGTACAGATCCCTGAGGCCTGCCACTGTTTATCCTTCTCCATTGAGAAAACTGATCATTTAATCATAGTCTCTGCTTCCTATCTTTTAACCAGTTTGCATTCCACAATAGGGCATTTATTTATAAAATCTTATATTCTGCTACTTACATGATTTGTGCCCAATGTGGATTCCTCTATAAACATAAAGTATTCACAATAATGTAAAAACTTCTCACAATTTTAAAAGCAGAATTTAAATTCATATGCCTTTACAACCACAACCATGCCTTCACCTCCTTCCTTAACGGTTTCATGTCCTTCTGAACGCGTACTTCTGTTGGCAGAGCATTCCTAAATAATAAAATGCCTGATCCCGTATACTTTGCAGTTTTGTAATTGTATGTCGTTGCTAATGCTAGCAATTGCGCATCTGAGGAAAGTAACGTGTATCAGCTCATACCATTATAAATTATCAGCCACTACACCAGGGGTGGGCAAGTCCGGTCCTCGAGGGCTGCAAACCAGTCGGGTTTTCAGGATACCCCTAATGAATATGCATGAAATAGATTTGCATACAACTGAGGCAGTGTGTATGCAGGTCTCTCTCATGCATATTCATTAAGGATATCCTGAAAACCCGACTGGTTTGCAGCCCTTGAGGACCGGAATTGCCCACCCCTGCATTACACAATGGTTTTCTGTATACAGTGTCTCATATCCCATATTTTCTCAGGAGTCTCTTATGGGTTATTTTGTCAGACACCTTCTCAAAAACCAAATATGCTATATCCACATGTTTATTAACCCCTTCAAAAAAAATATAGCAGATTGGAGAGGCAAGATTTCCTTTTATGTAAATCCCATGCTGACTATGTCCCATTAAACCATAACTTTATTTATGTTCTGTGGGTTTCTTTTTTAAAGGTTTTCTTTTCGGATAGCCCTTTAAAGTGCTGTTCGGCTGCTGAGGCAGCAGGTGGCAGAAAAACTACAATGAGGCAATAGAATAGAATCTCAGAGAGAGAGAGTACACATCTGTGCTCAGACCCAAAAAAAGACCTAAGGGCTCATTAGGCATTGTACCTGGGAACTCCTGCACATGCTCAGTAAAGTTGTACTAAACTATGAGAGAGTGGTCCATTAAGTACCATCCGATGACATTGCCCACGAGTCATGAAAAATCCAACTTGCTGTGTACAGAGAACCTTGTTTTAAAAAATAAGCAGACTTGTCCTTAAATGTGCTATTTGTTTTCAGTTAATAGATCCAGGCCTTCCTGCTTTCAATAGCTGTAAAATAAGTTGTCTTCATTCTGAGTTCAACAACGGAGAAGTTTACAGCAGAACCATTTTAATTTGTTACTATCATTGTAGTTGTCTTTCCTCACCAGTAGGTGTCTCTACAACTTGGTGGTTTTAAAAATGAGACATCATATAAGTAATTAAAATTTATCTAAGGGAAAACAGAGCTCCTCTGCAACAAGACTGGCAGGATGTTATGTTTCACCGGTGAGAGGATGTCATTTTCAATATTTTCCATGCTGAATATGTAATCCACTTCCAGTCCACCTGGTGACGTTGATGAGAAATTGAAAGTGTTTATGGTGCAAACAAGAGAGAGGTGTTCTCTTGAGTCTCCCATTCCTAGTTTGGCCACTTTCTGTGCCCCTGCCCTTCAGTTGTTGACTGTAACCCTAGGTAAGTCAAATAAGGTTGTAGTATTCAGGTATCAGCTGATTGTTTTTTTCTTTTGACCTTAAATAGCAGTGAGCACCTCCTTACTTTTTAGCTAGTACTGATCTTGTAGTTTATGGCTGCTGTATGAAAATATTTGGCTGTCTGATGGTGGAGAATCCAGACATGTTTCAGGGTGGTTTGAGCAAGGAAAGCAGGCATCTTTTCTCTCCCTTGCTCCCTAAAAGCCTTCTCCAGTGAGCATAGTAGCATTTTCCTCTATGTAACATGTGCTAGGAAGAGGAATAGATTGGGCAGTGTCTGAAGAGTCTGGCTTATGAAACTATTTAAATTGTGGCTGAAATTTTTTTTTTTTTTGTTTTATCCACTGGGAAGGCAGTTTTCAAAGCCATTTCTATGTGTAAAGTGTGTGTGTGTGTGGGGGGGGGGGGGGGTTTATGCGTGGAAATGGATTCTTTGAAAACTGCCTACCCTATTTGCATATAAAAGTACGTGCAGGGTGCTCAGTACATTAATGTACAGAATGTGGAGATGTTCCTGGGGTGGAGTCTGGACAAGGTTGGCACTTATGCATATATGTGAATAATTTTGCTGTAAAAAGTACCTGTGCAAATAGATGCAGGTCTGTGTATGTAATATTTCTGATTCAATTTTCACATGAAACTTTTTCCCTTTTGAAAAATATCTGCGGACTTTACACTTCTCACAGTTTGAAAATTGCCCTCTTAGTGTTTCTTTCTTGTGAGACTTTAAAAGGCAATACCACTACTATCATCATCATTTCTGGCAGGCCTTCATAGTCTAGGAAAATCACCTCTATAATTTGTCCTATCTGTGTGTCTGAAGAGAATGTATAAGAAGAACTAGGAAAACTGAAAGTTGATAAGGCCATGGGGCTGGATAAGGTACATCCCAGGATACTGTGGGAGCTCAGATGTGTTGGCAGGTCTGCTAAAAGCATTGTTCAGTAGATCCCTGGAAAAGGGAGTGGTGCTATACAATTAGGGAATAGTGGTTGTGGTCCTGCTGCACAAAGGCAGTGGCAGAGAGGAGGCTGGAAACTACAATCATGTTAGTCTTACCTCAGTGGTGGGAAGATTGATGGAGATTCTGGTAAAAAATGGATAGTGAACCACCTACAATCTGGTGGGTTGTTTGGACCTGAAGCAACATGGTTTTACCAGAGGAAAGTCCTGCCAAATCAGATTTTTTTTTTTTTGATTGGGTGACTAGAGAATTAGTTCAAGGAAGAGCACTCTGTGTGATTTACTTGGATTTCAGCATGGCATTTGATGATGCCCTGTACAGGAGGCTCATGAATAAAATGAGAAGCCGCCTGGCTCTCAGACTGTCCACTCTGTGGAGGCTAGAATGGCAGACATGGTGGAGCTGAGGCATATAGAGGAGACCTTCAGGAACATAATAGCCAAGACCCAACTTCATTCTGGCAGCCCCAGTGCTGCCTTGGAGGAGGAAGGTCACCTGGTCGGAGAGAATCTCCCTGGTGTAGCAGAGTGATCCTGTAGCAAGAACCTGCTCTCCGGGTGATGCATATCTTCTCATACCAAAGATGAGTCTGCCAGGGCTAGTGCCCAGGAGGGAAGGGTTAGGTTGACTGTCATAACTGATGATTCGATTATTAGTAATGTAGGTAGCTGAGCGGCTGGTGGACACAAGGATCACTTGGTAACTTGCAGAGGTGGCGGACCTCACATGTCAAAAAGATAGGATTTTAGACGGTGATGGGGAGGAGCTGGCTGTCGTGGTATATGTGGGTACCAGTGACATAGGACGATGTGGGAGGGAGGTTCTAGAAACCAAATTTAGGCCTTTAGGTAGAAAGTTGAACTCCAGAACCTCCAGGGAAGCATTCTCTGAAATGCTTCCTGTTTCACACGCAGGTCCCGAAAGGCAGGTATAGCTCTGAGGTTTCAATGTGTGGATGAGACGATGCAGGGAAGAGGGATTGCATTTTGTAAGGAATTGGGCATATGTTTGGGGATGGGGGAATCTCTTCCGGGAAAAAAGCGCACCACCTTAACCAGGGTGGAACCAGGCTGCTGGAGCTAACCTTTAAAAAGGGGAGAGAGCAACTCTTAACTAGAACAAGGGAGAAAGTGGACAGTCGCTCAGCAGTAGATGGTTTGGAGTGAGTTATCTTCAAAAGATACTAATGAAACAGGAAAAATAGGGCATCTCAATAGGGAGATTCCAAGAACTACCTGAATTAAGATTCCAGGTTCTCTGTCAACTGAAAAGGGTGTTAATACAAACAAAAAACATACTTTGAAATGTCTGTATGCCAGTGCCAGAAGTCTAAGTAGTAAGATGGAAGAGTTTTTAGAGTGTATAGCACCAGGTATCTATGATTGGCATCTCAGACACCTGGTGGAAGGAGGATAACCAATGGGACAGTATCATACCAGGTTACAAATTATATCGCAGTGATAAGGTGGATCAACTTGGTGGGAGGGATGGCACTTTATGTTCAGGATGGCATAGATTCCAACAGGATAAAGATCTTGAAGGAGACTAAATACACAGTAGAATCTCTTTGGATAGAAATCCCATGTGTATTAGGGACATATTATCATTCTCCTGGCCAAAATAAGATAGACAGTGAAATGCTAAAAGAAATTAGGGAAGCTGACAAATTTGGCAACACAGTACTAATGGGAGATTTCAATTACCCCAATATTCACTAGGTGAATAAAACATAAGGACATGCTAGAAAGGGTTCCTGATTGGAATAAAGGATTGCTTCATGGAGCAATTGTTTCAGGAACCGATGAGAGAGGGAGCTATTTTAGATCTAATTCTTAGTGTATTGCAGGTTTTGGTGCAAAAGGTAACAGTGGTGGCGCCATTTGGCAATAGTGATCATAATGTGATCAAATTTGACTTAACTGGAAGTCTACAGCTCTTGCACTAAACTTTCAAAAGGGAGACTTTGTTAAAATGAGGAAAATAGTTAGAAATAAACTGAAACATGTAGCTATAAAGGTTAAGTGTACAAAAGGCAAGGACAATACCATCTTAGAAGCGCAGTTCAGATGTATTTCATGCATTAAGAAAGGTGGAAGGAGAAACAATTGCCAGCATGGTAAAAGGCAAAGTGAGAGAGGCTATTTTAGCCAAAAGAACTTCCTTCAAAATTGGAAGAAGGATCCATCTGAAGAAAATAGGAAAACACATAAGCATTGGCAAAACTAAGAGAATTTGAAAAGAAGCTGGCTGTAGAGGCAAAAACTCATAAAATATTTTTTAAATATATCCGAAGCAGAATGCCTGCAAGGGAGTTGGTTGGACTGTTAGATGATCAAAGGTTTAAAGGGGCATTTAGGGAAGATAAGGCCATTGTGGAAAGATCAAATTAATTCTTTTCTTTGGTTTTTACATACTTATGAGGATGATGGGGAGATACCTGTTCTGGTAATGTTTTTCAAGGGTGATGACTCAGATGAATTGAACCAAATCATGGTGAACCTGGAAAATATAGTAGTTCAGATTGACAAACTGAAGAATAGCAAATCGCCTGGACCAGATGGTATGTATCCCAGCGATCTGAAAGAACTTAAAAATGAAATTTCAGACATTACTAGTAATTTGTAACCTATCATTAAAATCATCCATTGTACCGGAAGACTGGAGGGAGATCAAATCAACCGCGATATTTAAAAAGGGCTCAGGGTGATCCGGGAAACTATGCAGGGAAAAATTTGTGGAAACAATTCTAAAGAACAAAATCACAGAGCATATAGACAGACATGATTTAATGAGACACAGGCAGCATGCATTTACCCAAGGAAGTTTGCCTTACAAATCTGTTACGTTTTTTTTAAGGAGTTAATAAACATAGTAACATACATAGTAAAATCGTGGATAAAGGTGAGCCAGTGGATGTGGTATGTTTGAATTTTCAGAGGCATTTGAAAAAGTCCCCCCCAAGAGACTTTTTTTTTTAAATTTTATTTTTAATTGAATTTTACAATATAAACACAAGAACCCCGTACCAGAAATCATGAAAAATCTCGTCATTACATAATGATATCATGGCAATATAAAAATAAACAATATTTTCACACATTTTTCACAGTCATAGTGGAAAAAGGAGACCAAGAAAAAAAAGAGCAATTAACACTGTAATAAAGAAAAGAGAAGCAAACCAAAATACCATCATTTTCAATTTGCCTACATCCTAAAGAGCTAATTTAGGCGTGTAAATCCAGGAATAATCTCAGTTGTGAAAGTTTGAAATAAACAGAGTTAACATTGAGATGCTGTACATAACATTTTCATGGATATCTCAGTATAAACTGTGCACCTAATAACAAAACCTCAGATTGCATAGAAAGAAATTTCTTCCTGTGATCTTGGGTTACTCTAGAAATATCCATATCTTCTGACCATAAAAGAACAATGACCTATTTCATAGGAAAAATCCTAAGAACAAAATTTCGATCATTCAGAAAAGCAAAAGAAACTAATAAAGTTCCCCTTCTTGATACAAGAAGTTCCTGTGATGATTCAAGAAGATCCGTTAGGTTTAAAGAGGAATCTTGCACTTGATCTTCACTAATTCCTGTTGCTTGTTATGGCAAATATGCCTTAGTAATAACTGGCATTAAGAACTTGAGAGAGAGTTCTTGAAAAGATCCAGCAGTGAAATCAATTTGATGGCACGAAAATTGAGAACTCTCAGACTTTTCTCATAGCAATTTCAATGTTCTCTAAATTCTTAGATTGGATCAGCTCAGACTGAACTTTGATGTTTTTGAAGCTAATTTCATGTTTAATTTCCATATTGTCTGGCATGAGCAGTGATTGCTTTCAAGTCCTTTCATTTTAGCCTTGGCTAAATTTGGAGAATAAAATTTGCTTTGAAAGTCTGGAATTGGACATTTAGATGAGGTGGCAGGCCAGCAAAGCTGATGTCAAATGAGCTACATCTTCATGTTTCTGGTTTGTTTGGGGGTTTTTTGTATTTGGCATCCTCTTGCAAGCAAAAAAAAACAATGTTGGTGCATCTATCTTTTCGAGTAGATTCTGAAGATAGAAGCAAGATGGATAAAAAAAACATTGCAGCCTATCTAGTCTGCCTATCCATGCCAGCTATTCAGCTTTACATCCCTACCACTGTTTTATCCCATGCTTTCTTGAATTCAGATACTATCCTTGTCTCCACCACCCCCATGAGGAGGTTTTCATATATCTGCTATCCTCTCTCTGTGTACTCTTTCTACTCTCATCCCATGACCCCTTGTTATAGCGCCTCCTTTCCTTTGAAAGAGTATTTCATCTTCTGCATGGAAACCTTGGAGCTATTAAATGCCTCTATCATCTCCCTTATCTCACCTTTTTTCTAGGATATATATGTTTAGATCTTTAATTCTGTCCCCATATGTTGTAGAATAAAGACCACTGACTATTTTAATAGCCACCCTCTGGACTGATTCCAAACAATTTATATCCTTTTGAAAATGCAGTCTCTTGAACTATATAAAATATTCCAAATGAGGTCTCACCAGGGACTTATATCTTCCCCCCCCCCCCCTCCCCTTTTGATGACCATTCCTCTCCCAATGCACCCAAACACCTTTCTGGCTTTTACTGTCATATTATCACCTTAAGATAATCAAATAGTATCATCCTCAGATCTTGCTCTTCTTTTGTAATTAGAAGAATTTTACTTCCTATATTGTACCTTTTTCTTGGATTTTTGCAGTCTAAATACATAGCTCTGCATTTTTTTTTAACATTAAATCTTAGCTGTTAGACCATTGCTCAAGCTTTTGCTAGATTTTTCATGTTTTCCACACCTTCCTGTCTGTCTACCCTGTTTTGGTGGTATCAGCAAAAAGGCAAAGCTTCCACAATGTCGTTCACAAAAATATTGAAAAGAACCGGTCCAAGGACCAAGCCCTACAGTACACCATTAGTAATGAACCTTTTCTTGGAATGAATCCCATTTATCCCTACCCTTTGTTGCCTCCCACGCAACCAATTTCTAACCCAACCAGACACTTAGGGCCCATATCAAGGATGCTCAATTTATTTATGTCTATGCAGAACCATGTCAAAGGTCTTACTAAAATCTAAGTACTATATTTATTTATTTATTTATTTATTTATTTAAATCTATTTGTTTAGTTATTTAGAGTATCCTTGATATGGGCCCTAAATGAATGATTGATTGGGTAGGAAACTGGTTGAGTGGGTAGCAACAAAGGGTAGTGATAAATGGGATTCTTGCCGAGAACAGTACTCTCCCGGATATCCAGCTTTCTGGTGACCCAATCAAAGAAATAGTCTTGTCATATGAATCTGATCAATCTCTGGTAAAGCCATGTTGCCTTGCATCTTGTAATCCTTTGGATTCCAGAAACTGCATATCTGTTGTCTCTTTCCAGATTAACGCACAGTGCTGCCTCCTTACCTTGTAAGCATTACAAATCTATTGCATTAATATTATTTTTTTATATAGAGCCACTTCTCCCTTTCTTCCTACCTGATCCTTCCTGAACAGATTGTAGCCTGGCATAACTATATCCCAGTCACGGTTTTCTATGTGCCACATCTCTGTGACAGCCACTACATCCAAGTCAGCTTCTTCCATGACTGCCTCTAGATATGGGACTTTGTCCCATACTATGAACATTAAGAACATAAGAACATGCCATACTGGGTCAGACCAAGGGTCCATCAAGCCCAACATCCTGTTGCCAGGTTCTTATGGCCTGGTTTGGCCACTGTTGGAAAGTACCCAAAAACTAAGTCTATTCCATGTTACCGTTGCTAGTAATAGCGGTGGTTATTATCTAATTCAACTTAATTAAACACAGCTATACAAAGATTTCCAGATGTCTTTTTCTTCCCATTTCTATACAAGTGTTAATGTTTTACTTACCTAAGGACTTTCACTTACCTTAAGGCTAGTTTAAAACCCTCCTCAATAGACTTGCCAGCCTGTGCTGGAAGACACTGCACCCCTTCTTCAGCAGGTGGACCCCTAATGATTTTTCTCCTCTGCCTTGAGGTGTGTTCTATACATTGTCCACATCTCAGCTTCATGCAATAGGGTGGGAATCGCAACTGCTTGCTAAACCATAAGTTTGGGTGGGAATTGGATAAAGCGCTTTTCTGGTTAAACCATATGCAGAATAGAAATAGGCCAATTCCAAAAAAAAAAAAATTAATACTATAAATAAGTACCCCTATATCAGTGGTTCTCAACCTTTTTTTGGTTGGGACACACCTGACAGATGGTTCTCACATGCGTGACACACTGAACATGTGACCATCACAGGGCTAAATGTAAACATGCACTCTGCATCCACAGGAATCCTCTCAACCCCCAGCAATGAGTGCAGAGCAGATCTAGGGCATTACCCTGTACAACTCACCATACAAAAAAGATATTCTGGTTCTGATAACATCTCAGTAAAAGCAAAACAAACTCCCTTTACTACCAGGCACAATAGCCTTCCTTATGAAAAGACAGTAATTTACCACTAATGTAAATCCTATTGAGAAAACACAAATAAGTTTGATACAAATGCCTACATGCTAGTAAAATACCTCATCTCTGTCACACACCCAGAACTGACCTTCACCAAGTACAAAAAAAACACAAATTATAAATATGGAGACACAAACTGAAATGGAAAACCAAAGAAGCCACTCTGCATGCAGTGCGAACCTAGAGAAATGGAAAGAGAAATATAGCACCTAACAGACTCAGGATTTGCAATAATGCACACAAACTAACCCGCACAAAGTTACACCTGTATAATGGAACACACTAAAACAGATGTACCTACGAATGTCAGTTAAAAAAAACAAAACAAAACATTAAATAAATAAATAAAGTAACAATCCTATCTAAGAAATACAACTATTAAACCAGGCCCTAAACACTAATACTTTTCCTATTGGGAAAACAGAATAAGCCAAGCTGCTATAGAGCCCCACACAGAAATAATCGTAAAGCTATACTAAAAATGTTACAAAAAAGCTGCTGAACAGAATAATATCCAACAATTAAAAACTCAAAAAAATGATTAAAACATGTCCAAATATCAATAAAATATTTCAAAACAGCAGACATTGCATAATATCCAATAATTAAAATGGCATTCAATCAAGAAAAATAAACTTTAAAAGCCACCTTTACTTACCCTCTCCAGCAACTCTCCTACTCCTTTCCCTTGCAGGCCAATCGCACTCACCAGAAGCAGCAAGGGCTGCTGAAGCTCTGTCCTCACAATCCTCTTCCTTAGCGCCCACAACCAGAGTCTGTGTGTCTCTCGCGCACGCGCTCTCTCTCATTAGACCCCACGACCAGTCATCTTCCTGACCAGTCTCTTTCCCAATCACACACATATGCTCTCTCACCCAGGCTTCCATTCACAGACTCAAGCTCTCACCCAGGCACTCATTCACACCCACGCACTCAAAAAAAAAACAAAAACCTCTTCTTCCCTGCAGGGATGGGCTTCAGTTCCGCCGTGGCTTTAGGGTGGGCCTTCTTTTTTCACCGCCACAGGGATGGGCTCCCGTGGTGGCCTCGGTCGGGGTCAGGTTTCCTCTTCGCCGCCACAGGGATGGGCTCCCGTGGTGGCCTCGGTCGGGGTCAGGTTTCCTCTTCGCCGCCACAGGGATGGGCTCCCGTGGTGGCCTCGGTCGAGGAGAGGTTTCCTCTTCGCCGCCATGGGGATGGGCTACCGTGGCAGTCTTGCTTTGTCAGGATCAGGTTTTCCTCTTCGCCGCCGCGGGGATGATCTCCCATGGCGGCCTTGCTTTGTCGGGGTCAGGTTTTCCTCTTCGCCGCCATGGGGATGAGCTCCCATTGTGGCCTTGCTTCGTATGGGGTTTGGAACTGCCATTCCTCCCACCCCACCCCTGGGTTATGCAATGCCTGCCTCACCGACCAATCTAAGGTTTCCTCCCTTCTTCCTACTCCCACTGGCAGGTAGAAGGGAGGAGGCTTCCGATTGGCCTGCGCGGGGGCAGGCAGAACGAAGAAGGCTTCCCATTGGGCAGT
The DNA here is from genome assembly GCF_901001135.1 of Rhinatrema bivittatum. NCBI lineage: Eukaryota > Metazoa > Chordata > Amphibia > Gymnophiona > Rhinatrematidae > Rhinatrema > Rhinatrema bivittatum. Next base: position 341,795,097 of record NC_042618.1, read on the forward strand.
GGGGGTAAGAAGAAAGGAGGCTTCCAATTGGCCCGTGGGCGCTGGAAAAAGAGAGATGGAAAGTACGAGGCAGTGGGACACCGGGAGAGGCGAAATACTGGTGTGTCGTGATACACTGGTTGAGAATCGCTGCCCTATATCATGGTCTACAAAAATTCAGACTAACTGTACATTCTTATAGAAGGGTCACTTTCTATCATCAGGAAATGCAATTCTTGAAATCAAAATCTCCCTCAAGGGTTATTTCACAATGTGTACATTGCATCCTTATCAGTTCATGGCCCCCATTTCAGTGCTTCACAACTAGCTGTGTAGCTTCTACACAAACTAACCTAGGTTCTGAGTCATTAAGGCATTTCTCCTATCCTGTCTCGGGTGGGGGAACCTTGATTCAGGTCTTTAGAGAATGAATCTGGAGGTTATGTCAAACTTTTAACTTTTCTACTTGAGAATGTGCTCTTGAAACCATCATACTAAACAAAATTCCAAGTCTCTGGATAGTGGCAGTGCCATTCCTTTACACCGTCTTACTAAAATATCTCCAACAGGCTTTGAGGTATCATCATTAAAGATAAGAGGTAAAAATCCATTTTCATAGCTGAGATTGGCTACTAGACTGCGAAGTGCATTAGTGAGTTTAGAGGTATCCATTAGAAGTTAGAAGGAGATCACCAACTTATCTCACATAGACCACTGATGGGCTATGATACAAAGTTTAGCTTCTTCTAACCTGCAAAAGATTCAAATCAGAGACCAGGCAGTGAAAACCGTTGCCAAGTGCCAGTCTACCACTCCCTTATGTGAGTGTATCACACAGGCAAGTTTTCGCTGCTCTATTCTAATCTCTCCCAAACTCCTAATTTTCACCTTGCTATATTATTACACCATTGGTATGGTATTGCTATTTAAAGGGGAAGAGTCTACTTAACAAGGAGCATTAGGAGCAGTCTCTGCTTAATTTCAGCAGCCATTAGAAATCTTGTTCATGAATGAAGTTTAAGGAAAGAATCTTCTATGCAACAAATGCTGATAGTCACTTCCTTGAACTTGCTTCAGCCCATCCAGACAAGGCTAATGCATTGGAAGGGACCTTCTTCATTTCATTGAGGTTAATTGTTAGAATCATGCCTGTACCATGCCAACAGGTGATAGTAGATCAGAATGAAAACCTTCACTAGTTGACGTGAGTGTGTTCATATAGAAAGACTGTGCTGCCAGTTGAGATTGGTGCTGGTGCTCTATCAGTCAAGATTAGCAGGTAGGATGGAACTGTTAAGAATGTTAAAACAGAGCTGATATTGATGATGAAGTGATTGTGATAACCTTAAACCTTGCTCATGGGAAAAGTATGGGTGCAATGAAACTTTCTTGGATTTTTAATTTTTATTTCCATTGGTGAATCAACGGAGTTTATCAGATCAGGTTCCAGGCTCGTTGTCCTGCCAGAAGCTGAGTAGCCCTATGGGAGACACCTAGCTGTAAAGAGAAAATTGAAGTGGTTCTAGTACTAAAAAAAAATAAAATAAATAAATTTAAGAGAAATTGTGGAAGATATTGTAAACACATTTTCACTGAAATTTAATTAATTTTTCTGCAGTTTCCCAGTGACTTTGATATGAGAGAATGTACTGTTTGTTTAGAACAATCTTTTTAATCATGGGAAATCTTTCTTGGAACTAGAATGAATTTGCATAGTTCAGTACTTAACCAAGTTATCAGCAGAGGGTAACAAACTTTTTAAAGCCAGCCTTTCTTATCAAGAGGATTGTGATCCAAGCATCCATTTTGTCAGACTGCTGATTATGGAAGGGATCAATATGTGGGGATGACGGTGTAGGACCAGTATTGCTGGGGAAGAATTTCTTGGCTTGCAATTTAAAATCAAAATGTATTTTTGTTTTCTGCTTCTTGTTTGGAGACTAGGAGGCTGTTCTATTCTGCGTTTTGCCAGAGGATCCCGAATCTCAAACATCTGTTTGAGATGCAAAATTAATTGGATATTTTCTGTGAAGCTTATTTTGGCTGTTTATTTTACAATCTGGTGATAATCCAGTTGGGGTTCCAGTTGGTATCTTGTCACGGTGCCAAAATCATGGTTGTACTTTTAACCCTTAAAGTCTGTTCCAGTGATGGCAAACTCCACAATGAATATGTATGAGAGAGATGTGCATACAATGGGAGGCAGTGCATGCAAAACTTTCTCATGCATATTCAGTGTGGATATCCTGAAAACCTGGCCTGTTTGTGGCACTCGGATTGGAGTTCGCCATCACTGGTCTAGTCCTAACTAAAGTGGAGAGGACAGAACCTTCCACTTTTTGTGTGGAGGGTAGGTGGGTGGTGGTGAGGAGCAGCAAATGTTACTCCTGGGGTAATTCTGCACTCACAAACTAAAAATTATGCATACTTTATTTGTTCAAAACTGCACACTATAATCATGGAGTTTGAGTGATTATAGAAAAAAAAAGTTTTTACTCATTAATTTTTAAAACATTTTTGTGCAGAATTTGTCATAAGACTTCACTTCTCTTCCCTTCCACATTCAGACTTTCCCAGCTCTCTGACTTTACCTTCTCCAGCTCTCTTCTCCCCCCTCTCAAAAAACAAACAAACCCTTCAGCTTGAACTCCTCCCCAGGCTTCAGCTGCCCCCAGCCAATGAACATTCAGCTTTTTCTCTCTGCCAATTATTCAACCAACTCTCCAGACTCAACCTTCTCTCAGGTTTCTCTCTGTTCCCCCACATTTCGGGCAAAACCCCCAGTTTTCTCTCTGTGCACCCTCTCTAGCTCTGTCTTTCAGACCTAGCAGGCCCCTGCAACCTCTGACCCTAGTTCAGCATGGCTGATGCTCTTACCTCCCGTTTCCAGCTGTGTGGGCCAGTTCTGTTACTGCTTCCTGTTTCCGGCTGCACAGGCCCATGCAGCTAGCTCCTGGGGCCCATGTCAAATTATGTGGGGAGGGCAATTCTGCATTTTGCAGTTGCACAGAATTCCCACAAAAGTTAAATATGTCGCAACCTACTTTCTACTACAAAACTTCCCGTACTGTAGTACAGACCTGTTGATCAGATGGAGGTCATGACCCTGACTCTCCCCCAAGGGAGAGAGCTTCAATGCTCTGTTCATTGATTAGATCAAGGTCGTGATGGGGATAGACATGGAGGGGTTTTATGTTCAGCTGCCTTAACTGAGAGGTTTTTTGTTAATGCACTTGAGGGAGGGATTCTGATTAACCTTTCACACTGGCAAAGTTAATCCTGTAACTCCCATTCTAATTATTCTAGCCTAAGCTGAGTACCTACTTATATAAGAGACACCATCCGCAAATTGTTGTCTTGTCTTGTTTATAAACCACGTTTTCTAAATGTTTTTGGTTTTTTTTTGTTTGTTTTTAAACAAAACAGTTTTCATCCATGGAGTTTACCCACTGTAAACAATGCACCTGCTCAGCACTTTCAGTGCAGGTGACAACACTGCACTGAATTACCCGGTGAGGTGTGAATTATCCAGTGATCTGTCGCTTTTATATTCCTCTCTTCACCACTGTTTTGCATCCTCATGACCTGTGCCCTCCTCTGTGAATCTTTCCCAACTTCTAGCTCTACCAGCCTTTCCAAATCCAAAGTCCTTTTCCATCCATGCCAACAGATCTTATCACTGCTACTCTGTCATCTACAATAGGGTGAGTGAGATGGGTCGTTTCTGTCCTATCAGCTTCCTTCATCTTCACAATATTTATTTTTATCTGGTGGTAGATGGAGCATGCAGGGGGCTGGGCTGTTATTGGGTAGTGCAAACAGGAACTTAGCTGAGATGGTAGCAAAACCAGACTGCAGAGCAAAGTGAGCCAGGGACTTCCTCTTTTGACTGCTTCATCTACAGATCAGGCACAAGTCAGCAAAATTCTGCTTCAGACGCTGCTGTCTCAAGCAGCTAATAGCAGAAGTTCTCCTCTAGCAAAGAGCAAGCTGGATTTCTGCCCCTGTCAAGAGAATTTTGGCAGTTGGAAAAAGTTCTAAACTTTTGTAGTTTATTTGGGCCTCATTGCCTTTTAAAATTGCAGAAAATCCAAAATGTAATTATATGGAAATAAGCATTTGTCTCACCTCACTATTGGGCCAGATTAAAAAAAAAAAAAAAAGGTGAGAGGAATTTTTGTAGTGTTTAAAATATTAATTTCCTTATCTGGACTGGTCTGATGGATACTATGTGGGATACATCTTCCTTCAACCAGATGGAAGGCAGAGTGTGAGACTTTTAACTGATGTCTTCATCTCTCTATAACCTGGTGAGGCATAGGACTCCCTTAGTCATTCTCTCCCTCAGCAGATGGAGAAGCTAGAGGTACAGCACAGCATGGATTTAAGATTCTTGGGTCAACAGCTGTGGTGAGATTTCCGTAGGACTGAGCAGGGTATAAGGATGGCAGCTGAACTGATCTTCCTTCCCTGGGTGTAGGGTACCTTTGGGATCTACAGACCCTGGCCAGTGGTCAAAGCACGGGCAAACAAAGCAGATTGGGGGGGGGAGGGAAGATCGTAAGACCACGGCATTCAATGTGGATTAGCAGCCTACTGCAGACAGCTCTGTTCTTCCACTCTCCCCTGAGTTTTCCTCCTCAAATGCAGTGGAGAGCCTCTGAAAAAGGAAGCTTCTGGCAGGACAGCTATCCTGGAGCCTGATCCATTCACTCCCTTCATTCACCTTGTATGTGGGAGGAGATGTGGATGCTGCGGGGCCAGATGGCAGTGCAGCATGTCTGGCTTATTTTGTCGGGTCTATGACAGCACAGAGCCCCTGAAGAAGGAAGCAATGGAGGGGAAGAAGAAGAATTATCATCAGCAGTGAACTGTAAGATGATTTAGGAAAGAGGAGCTGGAAGAGCTGATTGCAAAGGTTTTCCAAGCCCTACAGTTGTCAGGGGAAACAGATAAAGGGGCAGGCGCTAGAGGCAACACTATTCTGATAGGCATTAGGAAGCCAGCAAGGGACTTCCCCTTACACCCAGCTATCTTGAAAAAGGTCAGGGCAAGTGAGACATCCCAAATGCAGCCTTTGGGAGTAAAGGGGCTATGGAGTCGTTGTACCTGATACAGCAGGAACAAAAGGACAGCCTGCCCAAGGTGGGCGGTGGTAGTGTTCACAAAAGTAGTACTATCCCGGTAGAAGGTGGGGGAGAAATCTGCATTTAAGAACCCGCAAGATAGGAAAGTGGAGACATTATTGAAGAGATCATTTGAATTAGCAAGTTTTTCGCTGCAGTTACCTTGTAAGGATTGTGGGCCCTTGTTACTGTGGGGAGGTTGGTCCTCCCCCAACAGCTGACAGGACTGGGCTGGTGTGAGACACATCTAGGGCTTCACCTTTACCAGCTACTTTCCCCTTAAGTTGAGCTCTCGGGCTCCAGGGACCAGTAGGACATGGGCAATAGTCTCGTAAAGAATAGTGCAGAGAGAGGTCCTGGTCATGGCTAGGGTCAGAAGCAGGCAGTAGACAAGGATGGTCATAGTTCAGGCTGAGGTCAGAGGCAGGTAGCAGGCGAGAGTGGTCTAGGTCTAGGCTGTGCTCGGAGACAGGCAAGAATGATCCAGGTCCAGGCTGTGGTCAGTCTGAGAGTCAGTACAAGGAGAAGCTGGGCTAAGAGGGAAGAGGTAAGCAGACAGGGCTCGGAGAGGCAAGGCGAGCAGGCAAGGCTGGAGAGATGAGGCAGGCAGACATGGCTGGAGAGACAAAAGCAGGATCAGGCAGACTTGGACGGACGAAGGCAGGGTCAGGCAGGAATGCAGCAACTCACACTACCAACGGTGGTCGACCCTTTGCTGAGGCGGTGATCTGTTGCACGGCTGGAGTTTAAATACCCAGCTGTGTAATGTTAGGGTGTGCCAGGAGGAGCAGTTCCCGCCACGGGACCTACATAAGTAGGCAGGTGCCGAGAGGGGAGGCCCAGAAGTGCGATAGCGGTGGTATCCCAGCCTCGAGACAGTCCGCAGCATCAGCGGGGTCAGGTGAGTGCGCCACCTTGCGGGAGCAACCCCTGAACCGGCAAACATAACACAGCTATTCATGGAGGCTATGTAGCTAGAGGAATGATTCACTGGTTTCAGCAGTCACAGCCAGAATTAGAACTGAGGGCTCTCAAGCTCTTGCTGAGAAGGCAGCCCTCTTAGAAATAGGAACAGCGGTGGACACACATGATCTGATTAGGATATGTTCCAAATGCTGTTGTGGCTAAGGAACTGGTTAGCAGATTGACTGCAAAGGCCAGATCGAGCAAGCTACTCTTCAAGGGTCATTTATTGTTTGGAGAAGAGTTAGAGGAACTAGTGAAGGAGCTGGAAGAATTGAAGCCCCAAAGGCTCCCAGAAAATAAGTATAGGTGGTACTTGAAAGGATCTTCTTTCCGAAGCAGGTTCAGGAAAGTTATAGTATAGGCCAAGCAGGCCTTTTAATACCCAGAAGGCAAGACTGCCAGCAAGGTTGCATCCATTTCGAGGGAGTAGAAGAGGAGGACAGGAGGGGAGCTCAAGGGAGCCTACAGGGCCCAAGACTGTACAATGCTGTTTATGGGGTCCAAGCCTACTGCCAGTAGATGGATGACTGAGGTTCTTTTTCAGGGAATTGGACCTGTATTACGGAGGACTGATGGGCTGTACAGATTTTTCAAGAAGGTTATGCCCTCGAGCTGGCCGCATCGATTCAAGAAGCCTTTGTCAAGTCTGCCTCAAAGTCTCCAGTAAAAATCAGGGCCATCAGAGAGACCATAAACTGCTTGCTTCAGTTGCAAGCAATAAGACCAATACCTACCTCAGAGACCAGAGAGGAAGGTATTTCGTTTACTTTGTGGTCCCAAAGAAAGAGGGGACATTTTTGCCTGGTGCTGGATTTAAAGCATATAAACAAATTCCTAAGGGGTACCACATTTCAGAATGGAGACCTTGAGATCTGTAATGATGTAAGGAAAGGGGAGTTTTTATCTTTCCTGGATTTAACAGAAGTATATTTGCATATCAGCATCAGAAGTTTCCATAGTTTGTGGTCCTCTGAAACCAGTTCTCGGCTTTGCTGTTTTGCCTCACCACAGCATAAAGAACCTTTTCCAAGGTCATGATAGTAATAGCAGCCTTCTTTATGCAGAGAAGGGGTGATGGTCCATTCCTATTTGGCCAACTGACTAATCAGGGCCAAATCCTTTCAGAAAAAAAAAATATGGAACATGGTCCAAAGGTTGGAAAGGTTATGTTGGGTGATGAACTGGGCTGAGTCAGCTCCAGCCCACGTAGTCCATAGTATACTTAGGAATGAGGTTTGAAACAAAGATAGGAAAAGTATATATGACAAACGAAAGCATCTCCAAGTTACAGGGTCAGGTAAGGAGGATGGGCAAGGTCCAAATTCCCTGAACTTGGATGTTATTTGCAGGTGTTAGGGTTGATGACAGCAGCAATAGATCTAGTGCCCTGGGAATGAGCCCACATGAGGTCACTGCAAAGGGCATTACTGGAAAAGTGGTCACGTCAGGAGTTGGATATGAAGATCCCAATGATAGATTAGGCCAGAAAGAGTCTGAGAATGGTGGCTTGTCTGGGCCAACTTCGTGAAAGGAGTCAGTCTGGAAACCCAGCGTGGATAACAGTGGCAACAATTTTAATCCTTCAATCTGGTGGGCTAGGGAGCCCACTGGAAGGGGCGGATGAGACGAGGCTTCTGGTCAGCTTAGAGAGGTGGCATGGCCAATAAAGCAGTTGGAGACCAGAGCGATCAGGTTAGCTCTAGTCAGTTTGAGGCCTTGGCTAGAAGAGAAAGCAGTTAGTTTACTATTGTGGCATTGTCCAATAAAACTATGTGAACAAACAAGGAGGTACCCAAAGCAGGCAGGGTGGAAAAACAAGCAGAAAAACTAGCAGCATGTGCAGAGCCCCATCTCAAGGGTCTCTTGGCAATTCCAGAAGCAGGAACAGACAATGTGCAGGCGGCCTTCATAAGCAGGCAGTTCCTAGATCCAGGAGAAATGGGAGCTGGCAGAGCAAGCATTTGTTCAAATAGTGAACAAATGGGGTCACCCACAATGGCATTTGTGGCAACAAGCAGAAATACCAAGGTGGAAAATTTCTACAGTCATAGAAGAGATGTAAGATTCAGGGGAGCAGACTGACTAGTGCAGCCATGGTCACGGGACAGCCTAAGTCTTCCCGCCCTGGCAGGTAGTAAGAAGGATTGCAGACCACCCAGGATGGGTGATAATGGTGGCCCCAGACTGGGCAAGGAGACAGTGGTACACAGATTTGATTAGGCTTCAGGAAGCTGAACCACTTGGATTTACCCACATACAGGGACTACTACACCAGGCCTGGTGATCTTGAAGGAACCCACTCCATTCTTGCTTATGGCCTAGCTCTCGAGAAGGTGAGGCTGCATAAATAAGGGTACTCGAGCAGTGATAACAGTGCTGAAAGCAAGAAAGGTTTCTCCATTCCTTACCTATGTCAGAGTATGGAGAATGTTCAAATTCTGGTGCCAAGGGAAAGAGCTTTTGCCCTTTAAAGCTCAACTGGCCTCCATCCTGGAATTTTTGCAAGAGGGTCTAGAGAAAGGCCTAGCCCTGAATTCACCAAAGTTGCAAGTGGTGACTATAGCTTTTTATAGGGGATGGCTTGCAGGTACTCATATATGGTATTTGTCCTCAAGGGGGTCAAATATATCCATCCCCTAAAGTGACTATTGATCCCAACATGGGATCTGAATTTAGTTCTTAAGTTAATGTTGGCAGCAGCCCCATTCGAGCCTGAGAGGAGCAACACTGAAAGACCTCACTCTGAAAACGGTGTTTCTGGTAGCTGTTTGGCCAGAAGAATTTCAGAGTTATAAGCATTGTCCTGTAGAGATCCCTACCTAGTAATTGTGAAAGCCTTTCTGCCTAACGTAGTATTGGATTTTCATCTTAATCAAGCAATTGCCCTTCCCACCTTTAGGGCACCCATTGGCAAGAGGGAAATAAAAGGATTACATTTGCTGGACATCGGAAAGTCATTATTGTGATATCTTAAGGTTACAAATTCATTCCGGAGGCCAGGTCGACTATGCATTCTCTTTAGCAGTCCTCGCAAGGGGCAGACTGCATATAAAGCTTCCATTGCCCACTAGTTTAAGGGGGGGGGGGGGGGTTGATATCTTTGACGTACATACTAAAAGAGAATTTGGTTCTGGAAGGTCTAAAAGCACATTACAGTAGGGTGCAGGCAGCATCGTGGATGGAGTACAAGGTAGTAGTGCCACAAGACGTTTGCAGGGCAGCAACATGGGCCTTACTACATTCATTCACAAAGCATTACAGGCTGGACCTGCAAGCAAGTTCTCGGTTCAAGCGTCCTTGAAGCAGCGTTTGTGACATCCCACATGGGATAAGTACTGCTTTGGTACATCCCACATGTCTGGACTGGTCTGGTGGATACAAAGGAAAGTGAAATAAAGCCTTGTCTGCTAATTTCCTTTCCTTTAGTCCAACCAGACTAGTCTAGAACCTGCCCAAGAAAAAAAAGAGATAAGGATATCTTTCTGTGATTATGGGGGGGGGAAAAGAGAGAAAAAAGGAAGGAGAGAAGAGGGAAGACCAGCCTTGAAAAAAAGGGTGAAGTATTTTTCAGGGCTAAAGGGAAACTAAGTAGAAAGAGTAGACCATTTGACTCAATTTTTTTGTTTAGTTTGTAGAGTTGAACTTTTAAAGGGGGGGGGGGGAGCCTTTTTGTTTTATCCCCAGAGACTCTGATATTGTCTTGGGCAAAAAGCTACTGTGGAAGGACCTGTACTGCACCAGGTTATATAAAGAGGAAAATATAGTAATAAGTCTCTCTCTCTCTCTCTACCTCTGCTGGTAGGAGAATGTATCCCACATATCTGGACTGGTCTTGTTGGACTCAAGGAAAGAAAATTAGCAGGTTTGACCTCATTTCACCTTGCTGCATGTGACTTCTCCAGTCTTCCTTTATTTCTGTGCTGAGTGTGGGTCACTTTCACTGTCTGTTGGCACTGAAGATTGATTCCTTACTTTTCTGTTCAGTACTACCAAGCTGTGTATTGTACTTGGGACCATGAATATCTTTGTATGCCGTTAAATACTGAAGAAAGTCTGTTTAACATGAGACCTACTTTTGAGACCAACGAGGTTGTTGTATCTTTTTTTTTTTTTTTTGGTTGGTTGGTTGAAGAATATATTAAAAAAAAAAAAAAAAAAAAAAAGTTTAATCCTTTCTTTGTCTGAACTTAGTAGACAATGGGACATTTTCTGACACTGCAAGAAGTTCAGCACTGTCTGGCAGGGAGATCTAGGATCCAGGAGATCTAGGATAAGTATTTCTCAGCCTTTTCAAGCCCAGGTACAACTACATTAACAGAAATGTTCTGTGGCACACCAACCTCCTTGGAGCAGGCAGGGTTCTTAACATGGCGAGGACTCCTAGCAAAAGAGCTAGATGAGCACTGAAAACCCCCCACCAAGGTAAGACATACATGAGCCCATCAGAATGGACCAGCTCCCTCTTTGTACAAGTGCAGGAGAAGGGAGATGCAGGCAGCCAGCTCCGTTACATTTGCTGCTGCATGGGGCTGCTCTCAGCATTCAGAACGCGTCACATCCAGTGCTCTGTGCATGCTGTCCCCATCTCACTCGCCCTGGGGTTAGGAGGCTGGAAGGATTCAAAGGAGGAAGATGAGGAAGTACTGTGTGGGCCACAGAAAGTTGGGGCCCAGCTATCCGTGCCCTGCATGCTGTACGTTAATGACCACCCTCCAGGGTTCATGCTGCAGCTAGGAAAAAGCTTGTGGGATTATGTGCTCAGAAAGAAGCTCTTGTATGTTTAAGAGCTACCATTGGTTTCTTTCTGCTGCAAGGTACTGACATTAGAGACCAGGTGTGGCCTGGATCTTGAGTATCAAGCAGTGGTGACATTTCCATGGCACACTTGATCAGATCTGGTGGCACACTCATTGGGGAAACACTGATCTAGGGTAATCTTCAAGGAAAACAGAATGTATAGTAGGCTCCCTAAACTGAAATAGGGGAAAATTAACAGACAAAACCTATGTTTTTGAATCTTTTTATTTCTATAGTGCTATCACTGTACACAGCACTCTGATAATTCATCTAGTTAAAATGTCCTTATTCCAAGACAGCATCCAGTTGTAAGTTAAACATAGGGAGGATAAGTGACTTGCACAAAATCATAGTGGTAGTCAGGAGTATCGAATGGGGCTGTGCACTTATCATTTCTTTAGCACTACTAGATGTACGCAGCACTGTATAGATACACATAAAATCTCTCCTCCCATAGTCTGGTCAAGTGATACAGGCAAAATAAGAGGCTTCAGGAAATGTATTTATTATAGGAAATATGGTTAAAATCATCAAGGCTAATACCCTTAAGGATACAAAAGATCCAAGTTTGCTAAAAATGTTTCTGTGGATAACCCATGGAAGACACCTCTCACTAAATATAACCAAAAGTTCCCTCAACTTGCAGGAAAATTGTATGGATAGAAAATGAATCCATTTCGATGATCTATAAGTGCATAAACCAACATACTATTTCAAGATGGTTATAGAATAGCCGAGTAACTTCTTAGGCTGGAGAGACAGTCCTCGCTGACTCAGCCTTATTTCTTAAAAGGTTCCACTTAATTAATCACGCCGGCATTCACAATAGATAGAGGCACTGCCTTCTCCTGGAGATGCAGGGGGTGGGGGGTGCCTGTCTGTTCCCAGCTGGGCCCACATTCTTATCCCTGCTTCCAGGGAACCCACCCACAGACCACTTTCTCTCTATGGCTTTTAAGGTGGACCAGGCTAGATGCCTGGTCCCACAAAACACTGCTTTACAATGATTTATTATTTCTTCAAGGATAGCCTTGAGTAAGGGGGAGAAGCGTGTGTGCGTGTGTGCGTGTGTGTGTGTGTGTGTAAAGTGCTCCTCAGCTCTGTCCAGTACTCCCGTGGGAAGTGGAAGCATGTTTGCTGACCAGTAGTTTTGTTTCCTCATTCATAGCATCACACGCTCCAGGCCAGCTGCAGTTCTTGGTATACTCGTGGTTTTATGAGTTTTTCGGGAGAATGTTTATTACTGTAGCTTCCTGGATCCTAAGCTACTTTGCATTTGCATGCTTGAATCTAAATGATTTCTGACTGTGAGGTGCTTACATTTATGCTGCCATTGCATTGGTTGACCATCAGCCTCTGTACAAGAAAAGTCCCATGAGAGGCGATCAGGGCTGTCTTTGGGCTACTGAGAGTGGAAATCCTGCCAGCTGTTCTTCAGGGTATTAGAGAGAGGTCACAGCTCTCCAAAATATTTACCAAGAAGCACTTCAGAACAGATCTACGTGTTTCATAGCTATCCAGCTAAAATACACATCTAGGGTAATTTTTTACATTAAGAACATATTTCCTTTCTTTACATTTTGATAAATGCAAAAAATGTTTGAAAACTAGTGTGTAATTGTGAAACATCACTTTTGCAGCTGGTACACCTCTTTTTTTGTTTTCTGTCCTGCCTTTTGGAGACGCAGTGATGCATCCTTTCTCCCCAGCTCCAGTTCAGTGCTTTTTCTTATGAACAGGGATAGAAACATTTTTAGAAAACGTAGGAGCTCAGCCACAATTCTTAGGAGCTGGGGGAAAATTGTAAATGGCTGTTTTGGGTTTTTTTTTAAAAACACTTGTTCAGTGCCCCCTACTTGTTGCCACCTAATTGATAACCTGCCCCACGATCAACATTCCTGACTGAAGCTTTTCCACCCCTTAATTCAGTCATTTGAAGAAGGCAACAGGGAGGTGGCAAATAGACTGCAGACAACAGGAGGGGGCGGTGCTGAAACTAAGGCTCAAACAGATGAGAGGCTATCAAGGGCCGATGTAATATGGTGCGCTGAGCCGAGTGCACTCTTAACGTGCAGTTGGACGCGGGTAGAATAGGCGCTAATCCATCCCCTAATGCAATAAGGGGATTAGCGCCTATTCAACGCGCGTCTAACGCGGAATGAATGTAATAGCGCTCTCTTCACTGCAGGAGGAGAGTTCAGTCCCTCCCTCCGCCTCTTCTTCCCCGGGCGGGGGGGTGCTTAGGTGCTGCTGCGGCTCCCCTTCAGCTTCACAGCGAGTGAGCGCACACCCCCACCCGGGACACTTGCTGGGTTTATCGGGTCTGTTTTCGTGACCGCCGTACGGCAGTAAGGGAAACAGACGCCGAGAAACTCGGCGTTGGTTTTTAGCGCATCCTTGCTAACGTGACCCACCCCCCCCCTAATTTGAATGTTGCATGGCTCCCTCCCCTCCCCCCCCCCTTTGGGGAGCCATGCGTGCATTAAGAGAGCGGGCACCGACTGTTCAGCGCCCGCTTTCTACGCGACTTTATTGCATCGGCCCCTCTGTTACCTAATCCAGCCCCCTCTCCTCTTGGTTGTACCTCGGGTCTCTCTTTTTTTTTCTTCTGTCCTGAAGGGAAAAGTGGGGAAAGGTGACGAAGTTGGAGTGGACAGAGAGCAGTCAGAATGTGGGATCTCTCAAAGGTCCCTTAAGCCAAAAATATAATTCCTGGATGGAGTGATGTCCCTTTAGAAACATTTCCTTTTTATTCAAAGGTTCCTTCACCTGCATAAGTGGGTCAACCATACAACAGCTACAAAAGACCTGGATGTGTTTTTGGACATCTGCATTCATTTCACTTCTTAGAAGCATTGCTGACTGGCACTGTTGATGATTTTCTAACTTGGGTTAATTCAGCCCATTTTTGTCTGTTACCAAGTACTCCGTATATGCACGCATATCATTTTGAATAATAGCATGACAAGCTGCTGATGAGGGCATTTTTAACACAGATAAGTTCATATACTCTGAAAGATAAGAATTTTATCAAGAAAATATAAAAAAAAAAGATGGTTGCGTTATGTCAATTCAAAACATGTGACATGTCATAATTAACTTTGTAACTTATTTCTTGATAAGTTGTTGCTTTTTGTACTTGATACATTTATTTGTATATAGTTTAAATATTAAAAAAAACATGAAAAGTTCTCAGTTAAAGAAAAAAAATTGGCTCTTGCATAGTCAGATGTGGATCGTTATGCAAATTTGCCACAGAATTTGCTAACTTTTGCTGCAAAATCTTGAAAAATCTGCTGTTGAAAACTGGAGGATCTGCTCTTGTTGTATATTTATCTAATTTGCATATTTTTACTCTGCTTTCCCTCCAGTCTTTATTATGCCCTGTGGCTGTTGCTGCTTCTGGCCTAGGCAGGTTGCCATTCCTTCCAGCCCCTTCTGATAGCAGGTGCTGAATTTTAGGGGCTGGAGTAACCTAGCACTTGGGTATTTTCCAGCCTGGGTCATGAATATGCATAAAGAGCCAAACTGCAGATTCAAAATGTGTGCACCGTGTAAAAACTCCATATCTGCCTAAGTGCCCTACTCAGCCCAGATGCAGAGATTTAGGAAAATGTCAAAGCTCCAAAGGATATTGACGGCGGATAAATCAATTAGTGTAAACCATATATGGTGATATAAAAGCGAGGTAGAAATATAATACACGTAATCCTATACCTGCTGAGTAACTGAGAAAATAATCCCTCATCTTGGGCAGCCCACACAAACTCAGGGAAATCTTATTTCTCCTGCTGGTATACCAGTGTCACTAATTTTGTTTCATGAGGTCTACAGAGCTGCCGAACTTTAAGCATCCTTCTTTAATCAAAAGAGGTGGCCATACAAAAGATCTCCCGCTCAATTCGACTTGGAAATAAAATGTTTAATAAAAGGAACTAGCCCTGTTTTTTCCCCCATGTAATTGGGAGGGAGTAAAGTTGCTGTGCTCAGTCAGCACCTGTTATAGGAGCATAAACAGGCCGATGCAATACCAGCATGTAGAAAACAAAGACTCTCAATGCCCGACACTCACCAATTTTCCTCCTTCACTTACTGCTGATTGGTCCATTCACTTGCACATGTCTGTGAAAAGGGGATTGGTCCTTTTTCACTGACACTTACTTGTCAATGAAAAGGACCAATCAGGAACAGCCCTGCTGGAGGAGGGACTCAGCAGTGGTTCCTGACTGTGAAGGAGATTTGCAGGTACAGGACCCCTGGGTCCAACCTGGACTGTTTGGCCTATAATCAGACCAATTTTTTTTTTTTTTTTTTTTACATCTTTTTTTTTGTACCTTACTCCTTTTTCTGCTTTTCTGTACATATTTGGGCTCCTCAAAAATTAACACCTGTTCTGGGGCAAGCATTTAATTTTGGAGAGTAAAAATGTGCATGTTAGGTGCAACTTTTTTTTTTTTTTTTTTTTTTGCATCGGGGGGAATAGCTAATAGCCTCATCAACTTGAATTTACATGTGATGAGCACATGGTATTGCATCAGCCCAAAAATGAACTGACACTTCTTTTTAGTGATCATTTTATTATTTCTAAGTTAAATTGAAAATCAACAAACCAGCAGCATAAGACAGACAAAGGGAAATAGATTAAATGGAGTTGCTGTCAAGAGATGAATGCAACTGTTATAACTGCTTGCACTCTAAAATTGAGACGATCTTGATGTAATGTGAAAGTCTTGGCCCAGGGTATACTGATGTCCCAGTGAAATTGTAGAGTCTGCTGTACTGCATAAACGGGGTTAAAAAATATTTGGAAATTTAAAAGCCATAGCAAATTTTCAGGATGAAGGAAGGTTGGGGGGGGGGGCGTGAGTGAGCTTGCAGTACTGCTTCTGCAGCATAGCTCTCTGTCGGGCCGATACAGTACAGAGCGCTCCGATGGAGCGCACTATTAACCCGCCATTGGACGCGCGTTTTCGACGCGCTAGCGTTACCCCTTAGTAAGGGGCCGAAAACGCGCGTCCAACCCCCCGAACCTAATAGCGCCCGCAACATGCAAATGCATGTTGCGGGCGCTATTAGGTATTCCCGTGCGATTCAGAAAACAAAATGTGCAGCCAAGCTGCACATTTTGCTTTTAGAAATTAGCGCCTACCCAAAGGTAGGCGCTAATTTCTTCGGGCACCGGGAAAGTGCACAGAAAAGCAGTAAAAACTGCTTTTCTGTGCACCCTCCGACTTAATATCATGGTGATATTAAGTCGGAGGTCCTGAAAGTTTCCAAACGTAAAAAAATCGGCTCGCAGCTGTTGGGTCGAAAACCGGACGCTCAATTTTGCCAGCGTCCGGTTTCCGAGCCCGTGGCTGTCAGCGGGCTCGAGAACCGACGCCGGCAAAATTGAGCGTCGGCTGGCAAACCCGCTGACAGCCGCCACTCCGGTCCAAAAGGAGGCGCTAGGGACGCGCTAGTGTCCCTAGCGCCTCCTTTTACCTGGTTTTACCGCCAGGCCAAATTTGAATAGAGAATTGCGTGTACAGGAGAGAGTGGCCTGTGCGCGCGTTCGCCCGTTCTCCCGCGGACTTTACTGTATCGGCCCATGTGTTGGGGGGGTGGGACTTGGCAGACTGGTGATAGCAGTACAAGGGATGTTGGTTTACTCCTGTTGCAGCCCTGGGTGGGGGAAGGAGATCAGCAGGAGGTGCTCTTGGCCCAGTTCAGCTCGGCAGGTTAGTGACATTACTGGCACTAGCTGGAAATCCCCCCCCCCCCCCCGACATAAATATTTTCACACTCAGCTGTAAACTTTTTTTCATATGGATTTAAAGAAAAATCTCATAGCTGATGAACTGGCAGCCTCTAACTTCTAGATTGAAGATTTTGATTTCTGAACTGGGCTCATGTCTTGTTTCTTTTTTCCTTTGTTTAAAGTTTGCCAGGAAACTGGCTTCATATACCCATTTCATATGGCAGCAATGTCAACTCATCTGGCCCCTTCAGTGGAAAAATGGGGGGGGGGAGAGCAAGCTAACAACATGAACTGATCTCCCTGCTTGGCAGAGAAAGACTGATGTTATCCAACAATTCCATATCCAAAGTTTTTATCTCCAGTTTTTTTGAATGTTCATTCATGAAGCCTTTTTTTCTTGGTATGAATACTAGAGCTGCAGTTTTTGGAGCTTGAGATTTCTCCTAAAAGTACATACTCCACTTAAAATAACTGCTAGTAATATACCTGTCTTAAGAACCTGGGTTGAGAATGGAGTTTAAGTCATAAAGATCCCTCGTGGCAACTTGTAAGGTTGCAGTATCACATCCTTGGAGCTAAAAAAAAAACAAATAAATAAATAAAATCCCTTCTCATTTCTGGCATCCGGCCTGATTGCAAAAGAGACATATCCACAGCCCTAACATAGTGACAACCTGCTTCAAGATGAAGCATTTCGCATATGGAGCAGAAAAGGCAGTGGAGGAAGGAAAGAGAGAAACCCAGAGCTTCATGCTGCTCTGCTCCGTACAACGACTTATATTTTCTGTAGGCAAATGTCATACAAGGATTGGGCCTCAAAACAATTAAGACCGTAGTTGAGAGCATCTTTAAATCAAAGGATCACTTACTATACTCACCAGAACTCATTTGGACTTGGTGCTACTAAGACTTATTGTCTGTAATATTTGGTCAGATGGAGAAGGGGATTTTATTTTCACAGTTTAAATACAAAGAAGGTAACTTTTCAAATAACACAGATCTAATACAGTTTTTCATAATTTGCCTGTATCAAGTATCTACCCCTAACATACATGCATATGTTTCCTTACACACAAATACCAGCAATGCATTATTGAAAGCATGTTTTTCCTGCCTATTTTAAAAACATATGCATGAAAAAAAATGATGGCTTGCTTGTGTAAAACCCTGTTTACATGTAGACTTTGGTATTTTAAAAGAAGCGTGTAATTGAAATCCGTTTGAAATCAGCACCAGTCAATAAGTGTAAAATTGCACAAACAAGTCTCTTATAAAATAGAAAAATATGTACGTGCATAAGTCTCTAATAAAAGAGCAACTTGGGCACGTACTTCTTGGTCCTGCCCAGGAACATCTCTAGACCACCCCTTTTCTTTATACGTGTAAATTGCACGCAAGACCGAAAATGTGTGCATGCTTCTGATGTTTATAAAATAGCGTGTACATGAGCATATGCTAATTTTATGCACCAAAATGTTATGAAAATTCACCCCCGAAATCTTTCTCTGACTTGCATAGAGGCAGCAGTGTCTGATTATTACCTGTTAATTCATTTTTGTGTCTCTCGTAATACTGTGTGGTTCCTAGGCACCCTGTCCTTATCTCTTGCTCCCAGCTTACTGCCCACCAAGGCCATTTCTGCTTTCTTTGTATCTATTTTTTGGTTCACATGCCTTTGTGCTTCCTGGAAGGCAGAGGGTAAACTGCAAAGAGCAGCAGTTGCAATCCTAAAAGGGGGCAGGGTGGGATTGGGGGATGGATTCCAAGTGGGAATTTGATCTAGTTTGGTGAGATATGCACTGCTGGGCAGGCTAGTTGAGTCTTTTTGGGGGGCAGGGGGGGAGAGCAGGGGCTGCTCTTTGAATGTTGCGGCAACGTACCACTTCCCAGTTCTAGGCTTGAAATGTAGTGGGAAGTGGTCACAGATGGGGGGGGCTTCAGTAGAATATGATGTTTATGCTTTCCCCTGACACTAGTGTATGTATGACATTTGCATTCCCACGGCACAGATAATGGTCGTCACCACTGCATGAGTGGAGCAGAGGGGAACTGCCTTCTCCTTGCCAGTATTGCATCTGAGGTGAAAGGACCATGTAGACTCTCCTGGGGGGTGGGGGGGAGTACAGATCTGCTGATGGAAAACCCTGGATAGCTGCCTAGTATTTATCTCTGATCTCATTCACTTCCCTCTGTTTGAAATGACTAGATTATGCTGATCTCAGCTCAGCCTGTGCCAGGATGATTAGGGTAATCTGATTTTTTTTTTTTCATCTGATTACTCTGTTCAATTTTGAAAATAACTGTTAACCCTTTCCGCCTGCTTTTCATCCATCCTCATTTGAAAAGGATACTAACTCTGTCATATTCCCTATTGGGAAGCCTGATAGGCTTATATAGAGTACGCAGAAAGACGAATAAATACCTTGCTCATTTTTCTGTGACAACTTTGGGCCCATGCAATAAATCAGTGCGGAAAACGGGCACTCGGTGTTTGAGTGCCCGCTTTCCTAACCCGTGCCCAGCAGCTCTCCCGGGCGCACAATCTAATATTTAAATGAGGGGGTCATGCTGCCAAGGAGGCGCTAGGGACAATTGTGTGACCCTAGCGCTTCCTTGGCAGCGGGCACCCAGGAGAGGTGGCTGTCAGCAGGTTAGGAAAACGAACGCTCATTAATTGAGCACCCATTTTCTTAACCTGACCACCAGCACACTTCTTTTTTTTTTTTTTAAACCTTTTGTTTCCTCTGACTTTACTATCACCATGATATTAAGTCAGAGGATGTACAGAAAAGAGTATTTTCTGCTTTTCTGTACACTTTTTTTGGGCTGCTCAGAAATTAACGCCTGGTCTGGACAGGCATTAATTTCTGAGCATAAAAATGTGTGGGTCGGGCGCACACTTTTTTAAGGATCTGGAGAGAATAGCTAATAGTCTTATCAACATGAATTTGCATGTGATGAGCGCTATTAGTTTTGTGGGGGTTTGGACGTACGTTTTGGATGCGTTAATCCCCTTATGGACCCGCGTCCGACCACTGATTCAACAGCACACTGTATTGCATCGACCCTTCTATGTATTCCAACCCACCCCTTGCAGGTTTTCTTTTTTTCTCTTTATTCTTTGTGCCTGGCTCTTATAAAGTTGTCATGGACGGTTTTCGTGCATAGTCTTTACCAAATACTGCAGAACTGCCATGTGCCATAGATCTTCAACCAGTGCTTTTGTTTGTTTGTGTTTTTGTTTAACTAATTACCACTACAAGAGGCAGTACTGGGCTTAGTTTCCACCCTATGGACCAATTTGCTGCTCTTTGTTTATAGATGCTAAAGAATTTTGGGAGTACATATAGGAACCAATGCAATAAAGTGCGCTCAGCCTAGCACAATGGTCTGTATGCGTTTAGGAGCAATAAGGAGATTAGTGCATCCAAAACATGTGCCCAAATAAATGCGTAGCCAATAGCGCCTATCACGTGTAGTTGAGGCTATTAGCTATTCCCCCCCTCCCCGCCCAATGCAGGAAATTGCTGGGCGCCCAACACACACTTTTTTAACACCTCAAATTTAACTCCAGCCCTGGAGGTGGAGTAAAGTCAATTCACGAGTCACGGGCTCATGAGAAATAAAAAAAAAAAAAATACAGTCGTCCTGTGTGTCGTCCTACTTATCACTGTGACACTTTGCTTGCGGTGTTGAAAAATAAATGTAGATTGGCTTGATTAAAAAAAAAAAAAAATTCTAATTCTTATGGCCACACAATTTAGACACCCATAGCAAGGGGCGTTGAACTATGGGAGTCTTCAGCAACCTCAGCAAAATAACAAATCCCGCCTGAAGAAGCGGGATTAAAAACAGGCACTTGTATTGCTCACCCATTGCAGTTGTGGGTGTCTGCATTTGAGCGCTGCAGACGCACGGTTCTTCCCTAGCGCGCCTTTTTTTACACAGGCCCTCGTTTAAATACGGCATCAGGCGCCTGGGGGATGTGGCTGCGTGCGATGTTAGGATAAACGGGGCGCTGAGGAGCACCCATTTCTAGTGCACGCGTCTTTGTGTGTGTGTGTGACCTCTCGTCTCCCCCCTTTATTTCCCATTTCTGCGTTCTCTCCAACCTACTAAAATGGACAGATTCTTAGCTCCTTGAATAAACATGTTCTCATGTTTGTTCTAAACTATAAAATTAAAACAGAGCCCACAGCAATTACCTGGGTACTTATATATGCTTCATTTTGTGTACTTTACTGTCTGCAAGTTGTCTCTTGTGCGCTACTACAAACGGTTTGCTGTTTTCAGCATA
This sequence comes from Rhinatrema bivittatum, assembly GCF_901001135.1. Classification (NCBI taxonomy): domain Eukaryota; kingdom Metazoa; phylum Chordata; class Amphibia; order Gymnophiona; family Rhinatrematidae; genus Rhinatrema; species Rhinatrema bivittatum. The sequence goes on from NC_042618.1 coordinate 341,816,002, forward strand.
GGAGGTTTTTGTGCTTAAACACTATTTGTAGTGTTCTGATGTAAATACTGACCTGTCGGGTCTTTTGCTGTTCCAGCTTTTGGGGGTTTTCATAGTGATTGCTTTTTTTTTTTCTTCATTTTTTTCCTAGGAAGCAGGGCCCTTTTTACAAACACATTGCCCCAAATCCTCCTACTTCTCAAGTTCCAAGTGACTTAACTGGTTGAGTAGCAGGCAACAAAGGATATTGGTAAATGTAGTTCACTCATAGAAGAGGGGTGTTTCTAGTGGTGTGCCACAGGGATCAGACTTTGAACAGATTCTTCTAAACATTTTACTCCTTGGTGAATCTTCTCGCTCTCTCTCTCTCTCTTGCAACTTTTTTTTTTCGCTTTTTTTTTTTTTTTTTTTTTTTGCTGCTTAGATTTTTTCCGCTTTCGTTGCTTCGGGAGGAGGGGAAGAGGACTGGGGCTGCCCCGGAGACCAGCACCCATGGACGCGGCCAGGGCAGGTGAGCGGGGGCTGGGGGAAAGTTTGCCGCCTACCCTTACCCCTGCCTCTAACGCAGGAGTAAGGGTAGGCGGTAAGTTAGCAGGTTAAACGCGTGGCAAAATGGCAGGGTAAAAAAGCAATAGTTGGGGCACACGTTACTGTATGGGAGGGAATAGCTAATTCGATCGTTTACATGTAATATACATGCCGCGGGCGGAAGGGGTTACCCGGTGATTTAAGGACGCGGTAAGAGTAGGTTAAAGGGGATTGTGTATCGCAGGAAGGGCTAACGCGGCCGAAAAGTGGGTAGAAAGCGGGTTAGGAGCAGGGTAACCGCGGCCGCACTTTACTGTATTGACCTGATAAAGATTTTCCCCAGTCTCAGGAATTATTTCCAATCTTTCGTGGAAGACAGTCACCTACATTATCATGTTCTGCCTTTTGGGCTAGTGTCTGCCCCATGTTTTTCTCAAGATGCCTGGCCATGAATTCTCCATATGTGAGAACTGCCACCTTGCTTGTCCTCTGAGAAAGCAGAGTTGCTTACCTGTAACAGATGTTCTCAGAGAACAGTAGGATAGCAGTCCTCACAAAACCTGCCAACCTCGCTGTGGAGTTGCCTTCTCTAAAAGTTCTTCATTGCTAAACTATAAGACTGAAGCCAACCCTGTGTGAATGTGTGGTATAATGCACGTATGAGCATTGTCGGTGAGACACAATCAAAGTTCTATCAACTTTGATGTAAGTTTTCCATGCTTGGCTCCTTTGGATGTCATCACCCCATATATGTGAAGCCAGGCGTCCTTGGGGAACACCTGTTACAGATGATAAATTGTTTTCTGCTGTCATGTTTCTATCTTCCAAATCCAGTCAAAAGGTTGTGGAAACAAGGACAATAGCTGATTTAAATAAAGTTTGGGGAAAGCACAGGGGGTTCTCTGAGAGAGTGGTAGGGATTATAGAGCTGAGCAGTTGGTGTGGATGGGGAGATTTATTCTGTCTTCGTTGCATGTTTCCTATGTGCAACTTAGAGAGCTTAACTCAGACATGACTTCTCTGACAGAGAAGGCTGCTACTTCAACTCTGCACTATTAAAAAATGAAACATGTAAACAGTCTTACTGTGAATAAATTGGAGAAGACAGCAACCAAAGCTGTTACAGAAAATAGCTAAAAAAAATCTTCAGCAAGGCTAGGGGAAATAGGCTACTGAAACACACAGGCTGAGCAGAATTGACAGTGCACACCAGAAAAAAGTTCCAGGTTTCCCTGCCTTCAAGTCCGAAGCTAACTCTTCAGAGCAACAGCAGTGAATGTGCAGGCTAACTACCAGTTGGCAGTATAACAGAAAACAAAGAAACTATGCAGAGTGAAAAGCTTGAATAATAGCATAAGCAAACAGAAAAAGCTGTCTCGGAAGCAGGACAACAGTAAACAAACAGGAAAACACCTGTGGAGACAGAGCAAGACTAGATAAGCCATAATGGTCTCTTTATGCCGTCTGGTTTCTGTGTAACAACTATGTTTGGATTGTCTGTCCTCAGTCTTTTGTTCCACAGATAAAAGCAGACTTGGAGGTGTACTTATCATGTTATAATGTTATAATGTAAAATAGGGCGGACCTCGCCCTATTCCCTCAGTTACCTGTAAACCGATGTGATATCTCTATCGAATGTCGGTATATAAAAGAAAATAAATAAAATAAATACTTGGGGCAGTGCTCCATTGCTTGTATGTACATGAGTCTTTGCTAAGACACTGAGCAATCTGATTACAGTGTTAATCTGGTTATGATTATATAGTATATATATTTGTTATTTTTGAGTAGACATAACAGAAATGCATTGACATACTGCAGTCATTTAGATACAGAAGTTGACTATTCTTGTCCAAGGATACAGACTTAAAAGAGAAAACAAAAACTATAGTAAAAACAGATATTAACCAGTGATTACTCATGCTCTCCATCTCCAGTAAGTGTCCACACGTGATCACAACCATTAGCATCCTCTTTAAGAACTTAAGTCAACTTTTTAATACTATCCAGGTCAGACGTGATTCCAAAAATCAAGCCTGGGGACTTTCTCTTCTAGAAATGCGCAATTACCGTAAGTCTAGCAGCAGGCAAGAGGTGGTCGCCATTTTTTTCTGAACAGAAAGCAGAGTAGAACTATCTCAGAAGCCCAATAAGCAGATAAATAGGATGAGACATTACCACCGGTAATAAAATAAATATCCCCTTTGACAGCATCTTATAAGTTTTGGGTTTTTTTCCACAAATCTACAGTTCTGCTATGTATGTACATGTCAATATATGCCCATAATTTCTCCATCATGTGTAATCTGAGTCTAACAAAGTGCTAAAGTAATTTATCAAAGAGAATGATGGAAGAGTTTTAGATGTGTTCTGGGAGTCCTCCTGGCTTTGTAGTTCATTGCTGCACCCAAGAGACCACACCCTCCTCACATATAATGATTACTATGTTTTACACACTTTATAACCCTTGCAGTTACTCTGGTACATTCAAGTTCTTCAAACACACTGGTGAAGTTTCAAAATTTCAGATCCTCCCCCCCCCCCCCCCCCCCCCCCCCTTTGATTCTTGCAGGGCTTGATGCCAGAAGGGACATGAATGTGACATTGCGTTCTTTGATCTTTCTGTAAAGACTGTACCCGCCTTTACAGCCTTTGCTAACCTAAGCAATAAAATTACAAAAGTTGCTCTTCATATGGGTTTTCTATAATTAAATATGTAGCGCTGTCTTAACAGTTAAACCAGCATTTTCTTCTGAATTAGCTGAGTAATTGAGGCCGTAGGTAGCCTACTTCAGCTCTTGGTATGAAGGCTCAAATTATCAGTCAGAATCACATTTTCCTGTGACAGAAGGGGATAGATCATGCAGACAAATTGACAATTCTGTTGCCTATTTTGCATATATTTGGTATTTTCAGTTTTCTTCTGACTTTTTGCATATGTCTGGGTAATTTCCTCACCCCCAAAAAATACTTGAAAGAATAGAGATCTTGGTGATTGGTGTTAGAAAGATGAGGAGAGTGAAAAGATGAGCTTTCTGGGATGAGAGAGGAGAAAAAGGTGATATCCAGAATGGGGGAGGAAAGACCTGTAGAGGAGGGGGGCCCAGGAAATTAAAGGAGAGGAGGATCGATGATGGGAGAGATGAGATCCACACACATCTGCCAGCACTAATCCTTTCTCATGTATTTTCCTTCTCATGTCTTTTTTTCCTCACATACATACCTTTCCTTTCTCATGTATTTTCCTTCTCATGTCTTTTTTTTTCCTCACATACATACCTTTCCTCCCCATGGCATCAGTTCCCCCTCTCTTACTCATACAAACATACCACCTATCCCCCATTTCATTCTCCCTCTGTGCACTGATTCTTCAGCATAGGAAGAGGAATGTAGCAGTGTCTTTGGCCGTATCTTCTAGCTCCTGTTGTCTAGGGCCCCCCTAGTGGTTTGAACTATGCAGGACACTATTGCTGCATCATTCAAAACTCCAGTCAGGCCCTGGGTGGCAGGAGGAGGATATGGCCCAATGCACCTGCTTCCTCTTCCTAGTTATGGCTGATCAGTGAGGAGAGGTGTACACTTGCTTATGTTCTTAGCCAGATCAGTTGCTGTCCCTGGTCTCCTGCAATTCCATAGCAAAAGCTGAATTTTGCAGCCCAGATGTAGAATGAGACCCAGGTCTCTGCTTATATAATGTAGATAGCAACAACTTTATAATGTACTTATTTATTTATCAGGTTTTATATACCATCATTCGGCTTCATTATAAAGCCATCATAACTGTTTACAAACATGGGAAGGTTACAAGCATATTAATGACTGTTAACAACGAGAGACATCCTTTTATGAAGATTAACTAGAACTAGCACCAATGGACAGCACACCTATAGTAGGCCCATCGACCCATTCATTACTACAGGCCATCACAGAATATTTCATTTTCGTGCAAGACCTTATCACTGAAGATGATCAACATATCTATCCTACATCTGCACACTCTAGTTTTTCTAGAAGAAAAGAAAAAAGGAGCAACATCTTCCCCTACTGGCAATTCATTCAAGGAAACTATGTCCAAGAGATATTAAAAGCAGTGCTGCCAATGCAACTCTATACTGCTTACAGTGCTTCATTAGCAGAAGCTCACCCATTAGCCACCCCTCATTACTACCTCTCTTCCCATGACACAACTTTTATCTCAGGGACTTTGGCTACAAACCATGGATCCTGCTGTTCTGTTATGCAGCTTCCTTCTAATCCACCTCCAATAACAGAAGAACCTAGTCTAGTTTCAGAAGGCAACAGTCCACCTCTTACTCAGGCTCAATAATCTCAACAGGCCATGGTCCAGATCAGATACTGTAAAAACTTCTTTACGTCTTTAATTCCATTCAAGAAATAACCTGTGCCCTACAAAATCAGGCATTCTCTTCCCCATACTCCTTGATTCCAAAGAAAACAGGAATTTGATTGATCTTGGACCTTCAAAATCTCAACTACCATCTACACAGAACATAAGGCTTGCTATACTGGGTCAGACCAAAGTTCCATCAAGCCCAGTATCCTGTTTCCAACAATGGCCAATCCAAGTCACAGGTACCTGGCATGATCCCAAAAGGTAGATAGATTCCATGTTGCTTATCCATGGATAAGCAGTGGAGTTCACCAAGAACACCTTAATTGTTTATGGACTTTTCCTCCAGGAACTTATCCAAACCTTTTTTAAATGCAGCTATGCTAATAGCTTTCACCACATCCACTGGCAATGAATTCTAGAGCTTAATTATGCATTGAGTAAAAAAATATATTTTCTCTTATTAGTTTTAAACATATCACCTAGTAACTTCATAGTGTGTCCCCTATTATTTGTACTATTTGAAAGAGTAAATAACCAATTAACATTTACTCATTCCATTCCACTCATTTTTTTATCAAATTAATGTACTTTCCTCTTTTTTTTAACCAATTGTAAACCGTTGTGAAGGCCTTGCCGATGTGACGGTATAAAAAAAAAATAAACTATAAACTATTTTATAGACATCTAACATATCTCCCCCTCAGCTGCCTCATCTTCAAACTGCAGAATTCTAATGTCTTTAGACTTTTCTCATAGGGGAATAGTTCATCCCCTTTATTATTTTAGTTGCCCTTCTCTGAACCTTTTTCTAATACTGCAGTATCTTCTTTTTTTTTTTTTGGACACGTGATGACCAGAACTGTACACAGTATTGAAGATGAGGTAGTAACATGGAGCAATACAAAGACATTTGATATGTGCAATTACGGAAACATGGTTAAAACCAGCAGACACAGCAATAATTAATCAACTACCTACAGAGGCGTATGACTTCTTCTCGCTACCTCGTCATAAAAAAAAGGGAGGAGGCATTCTTTTAGCAACTAAAAAAGACCTCAGATTCTCGCTACAGCAATCCAATCCCAACTCAAAACTTGAATTCGGCTTCTTCATCTCAGACAAGCTACAAATCCTTCTCGTATATGCCCCCCCAGGACTCTTGGAATCAGATGCCTCACCACTGGTTGAATTAACCTCTTCCCTCATCAACTTTGACTCGCCAGCCATCATTCTAGGGGATTTCAACATGCACGTTGATAACCCTACTCCATCACCTAACTGTGAAACTCTCCTCACTGCTCTCACAGCGCTAGGCTTCACTCAAATAGTTAATAAACCCACCCACAAAGCCGGCCACACGTTAGACCTGATCTTCGTTAACGCTGCAATCAAGTCAGTTTCTACACCTAATTGCACAAAGGTCCCGTGGTCAGATCACTATCTCATAACTACTTCATTCTCTATTAAAGATACCAACCCGGCTTGCATTCCTTTGCCCTCCTTCAAATACAGGAAAACTTGCTCCCCTGAAGACCTTAATAATCACCTATCTCCACTACTCCACCAACTGGACCTTACTGATCCGAACGCAGCACTTCAATCATGGAACACAATCACCGAAACTATAGCCAACAAGCTATGCCCGCTTATTACAAAAAAACCACACCAGAATTCCTCCAAAAGACAGCCATGGTTCTCAGCAGAATTAAGAAAGCTCAAACTCCAACTAAGACAAAATGAGGCTAAATGGCGCAAAAACCCAGGAACCATCACCCTTTCAATCTACAAATCATCTCTGCATCAATACAAATCAAGCACCCTAAGATCCAAGAGGGACTACTACGCCTCGAAGATACACGACCTTATTTTCGATGCCAAAGCCCTCTTCAGCTATGTAGCCAACCTCACACAAGTAAACCAACCTGAGATTACACATGACCAAGCTCAATCAAAAGCAGAAGAACTAGCTCTTTTCTTCAACAACAAAATCAATACTCTCCTATCGCAGCTCCCCACGAACCCCACTGTTCCATTAACTACTCCTCAACCCTCAAGCAACTACACTCGGTTAGAAGAACTTGACACAATTTCATCCGCTGAGATCCAAGGAATTCTTAGGAAAATGAAACCATCCTCTCATCCCTCGGATCACATCCCAACCAAACTACTACTAGCAATTCCAGAATCTATCTCCAAATCCCTGGCAGACATCATAAATTGCTCCCTCACACAAGGACTCTACCCGGACAACCTCAAACTTGCCTCACTCAAACCCCTTCTCAAAAAACCAAATCTCGACCCAAACGATCCTAACAATTTCAGACCGATAGCTAACCTCCCATTCATAGCCAAGATAATGGAAAAACTGGTAAACTCACAACTCTCAAACCACATTGAAGACAACAATCTTCTATTTCCATCACAATACGGATTCCGTAAAACCTTAAGCACGGAAGCCCTCCTCATCTCTATGACTGACCACATCATCCTAGGATTAGACAAAGGACAAGCCTTCCTTCTGATACTACTCGACCTCTCGTCTGCATTTGATACGGTCAATCACTCCCTTCTCATCAACCAATTATCAGCCATAGGTATTTCAGGCACTGCCCTATCATGGTTCAGAACCTTCCTCAGCAACAGAGGTTATAAGGTCAAGATTCATAATAAAGAATCCTCTCTACACCCCGCAGCCATAGGAGTCCCTCAGGGCTCATCCCTGTCTCCTACCTTGTTTAACATTTATCTGTTACCCTTATGTAAACTTCTCACTGACCTCAATCTCAAACATTTTCTCTACGCTGACGATATTCAGATCCTGATCCCCATCGAAGAATCGCTCGCAAAAACAATGTTGCACTGGGAATCCTGCCTCCAAAACATCAAACAACTTCTTACAAGTCTCAACCTGATACTAAATTCATCAAAAACGGAACTTCTACTCATCACTCCAGAAAACAGCTCCATCACATACACTCATCCTACCGTACCAAGCACTACACAAGTGAGAGATCTAGGAGTTCAAATTGACAATCACCTAAATCTGAAAGCTAACATCAACAAAACCACCAGAGACTGCTTTTACAAGCTCCAAGTGCTGAAAAGAATACGACCTCTCTTCCACACACATGACTTCAGAACGATCCTACAATCAATCATTTTCGCAAAGCTGGACTATTGCAACACCATCATGCTTGGTCTCCCTTCATCACACACCAAACCATTACAAATGGTACAAAATGCCTCCGCCCGTATACTCACCAACACCAGGAGAAGAGAACACATAACACCTATCTTGATGGACCTCCATTGGCTGCCCATCCACTTCAGAATAATCTACAAGGCCATTCTCACCATTTTCAAAACATCCATCAATTAGCCCCAATCGATCTCCATATTCCCCTCCGATTACACCATTCCACAAGACCGACAAGAGATGCTTATAAAGGATCACTTCAAGTACCTCCAGCCAAGACTACCAGACACATCACGCTTAGAGATCGGGCATTCTCCACAGCCGGTCCAACATTATGGAACTCCATTCCCCCGGATCTTAGAATGGAACCCAACATTTCAACATTCAAGATAAGACTCAAAACGTGGCTGTTCACGCAGGCCTTTCCTAACTCCAACCCCATCTAATCTCCCATCACACAACAAGCTCCGCTAGTATTAGCGTTAACAGCCACCTTTCAAAATGTTATTTATACTTATATTTTACTATCTAATCTTCATTTCCCTTCTCATTCCAAGTTATTGTTTTCCCTTGTTTTATGTAACTGCTTTTCTGCACTTTTGTTAAATGGTAAAGTTTCACCCCTGTTTCTTGTGAACCAGCATGATGGGACCACCGTCTTAAATGTTGGTATATAAAAAACTTAAATAAATAAATAAATAAATTTGATATTCTTTGTTTTATTCTCCATTTCTTTCCTAATAATTCCTAGCGTTCTATTGCTTTCTTGGCTGCTGCTATGTACTAAGAAGATTTCAACATACTATCAACGATGACACCTGGATCCTTTTCCTGCATGGCGACTCCTAATGTGGAACCTTGCACAGTGTATACATAATTTGGTTTACTCTTACCTAAGTGCATCACTTTGCACTTGTCCACATTAAATTTCATTTGCCATTTGCATGCCATGTTTCCCAGTTTTGCAAGGTCCTCTTGCAATTTCTCACAATCCTTTTGTGTGATTTAACAACTTTGAATAATTTTGTGTCATCAATAAATTTGATCATCTCACTCGTTCCCATTTCCAGGTCATTTATAAATAACAGATCCCCGGGGCACTCTGGTATTCACCTTTCTCCATTGTGAAAATTTACCATTTATCCCTATTCTGTTTTCTATCTTTTAACCAGTTCCAAAACTATAGTAGAACATTGCCTCCAGTCCCATGACTTCTTAATTTCCTAAGAAGACTCTCATGAGGGACTTTGTGAAATGCTTTCTGGAAATCCATATGCACTGTATCAGCTGACTCACCTTTATCCACATGTTTACGCCCGCAAAAAAAATGTTGCAAATTGGCAAGGTAAGACCTCCCTTGGCTAAATCCATGTTGGCTTTGTCCCATTAAAGCATGCCTATTTCTAAGTTCATCAGTTTTGTTCTTTGATAGTTTCTACCATTTTGCCTGGCACAAACACTCACTGGTCTCTAGTTTCCTGGATCATCCCTTGAGCTCTTTTTAAAAATTGGCATTACATGGGCAACCCTCCAGTCTTCAGGTACCATAGATTATTTTAATGATATTAAATTACTATTAGTTCCACAATTTCATTTGTCAGTTCCTTCAGCACTCTGGGATGTATACCATCTGGTCCAGGTAATTTGATACTCTTTAATTTGTCTTTTTGCCCTAGTACATCTTCCAGGTTCACTAAGATTTATTTCAGTACTGCAGAATTATCACCTTTGAATATCATTTCTGGCATGGATATCTCTCATATCTTCCTTAGTGAAGACCAAAGCAAATAATTAATTTTAGTCTCTCTGCTATGGCTTTTTCATCCCTAAGGTGAAGTTTGATTTATTTATTTATTTATTTCGAGTTTTTATATACCAGCATTCATGATACAATCACATCATGCTGGTTTACAATTAACAGAGAGTGTAAATAGAACATGCAACTGAAACAAGTGATACGAAACAGTGAAGTTACAATAAACAGGGGTTGATCACAACTGGGAGAGGAAAGAGAAGGCTATAGGAAATAACATATGGTAAAGCAAAAATATACAATGTTCTGAGGTGACTGATTATGGTTATTGGAGATTGCGGTTTAGTTGGGGTCATGAAAGGCTTGTGTGAACAACCAAGTCATAAGTCTTTTCCTGAATGTTCAAAGGCAAGGTTCCTGTCGGAGATCAGGTGGGATGGAATTCCAAATCGTAGGTCCTGCTGTTGAGAATGCACAGTTTCTAAATGCAAAATGAGTGGTTTTAGTGTGTGGAACCTGTAGTGATCCTCTGTATGCTTCTCGAATGGGTCTGGAAGAGGTATGTAGTTTGAGAGGGATAAGTAAGTGTAGGGGAGCATGGTAATGGATGGCTTTGTAAATCATGGTGATGGACTTATGCATAATTCTGAAATGAACTGGTAGCCAGTGTAAGTTTTTGAGGATGGGTGATATGTGGTCTCTTCTCCTTGTGTTTGTCTGTATTCTGGCTGCGGCATTTTGGACCATCTGAAGAGGTTTGATATGAGATGAGGGGAGACAGAGTAAGATAGAGTTACAGTAGTCTAATTTGGAGAAGATTATTGCTTGTAGAATCGTTCTGAAATCGTGAAAATGAAAGAGTGGTTTTATTCTTTTCAGAACCTGAAGTTTATGGAAACAGTCCTTGGTTGTTTGGTTGATAAATGATTTTAAATTCAGACGGTTATCGATCATTACTCCTAAGTCTCTAGTTTTGATGGTTTGTAGATTGGCTGGAGGACTTAAGATGGTATTACTGTTTTCCGGGGAGATGAGAAGGAGTTCTGTTTTAGCTGTATTTAGAATCAGGTTTAGACTAGTGAGGAGGTCGTTGATTTCTAGGAGGCAGTTTTCCCAAAGTTCGAGTGTTTTAGTAATGGATTCTTTGAGAGGAATCAGGATCTGGACATCGTTTGCATATAGAAAGTGTTTTAGATTCAGTTTGGTTAGTAGCTGGCATAGTGGAAGAAGGTAGATGTTGAAGAGTGTGGGGGATAAGGAAGAACCCTGGGGAACTCCTACGGAGGAGTTATAACGGGATGGTACTTTATTATGAATTCTCACCTTGTAGCCTCTATTGCTGAGGAAGGATTTGAACCATGCAAATACGGTTCCTGTTATTACGATGTTCGGTTGATTTAAGAGGATGGATTGATTAACGGTGTCAAAAGCTGCTGAAAGGTCCAGGAGTATCAGCAAGAAAGATTGACCTTTGTCAAGGATATGAGAAGGGATTCTGCACTTAATGCTTTTCGGAATCCGTATTGGGACGGAAACAAAATTTTGTGATCCTCAATGTAATCAGATAATTGTGTGTTAACTAGTTTTTCCATGATCTTTGCTATAAGTGGAAGGTTGGCAATTGGACGGAAGTTATTGGAATCTTTAGGATCCAGATTTGGTTTCTTTAGGAGTGGTTTGAGAGAAGCCATTTTGAGGTCTTCCGGAAAGATTCCCTGAGCAAGTGAGCAGTTTATGATATCTGCCAATGTTTTGGAAATGGTGTCTGGAATTAACAAGAGCAATTTAGAGGGGATATGGTCGAATGGATGACATCTCTGGCGATCATCCTCCACTTTTTACAACAAAATGTTTGGATGTGTTCATTAAACCTAAAGGATACATATGTTCACATTCCCATTCACCCTTCATACTGGAGTTACCTATGCTTCAAGGTGGAAGCTCACCATTATCAGTACAAAGTCCTTCTGTTTGCACTCTCTTCCGCCTTGGAAGTCTTCATGAAATACATTACGGTAGTGGTGGCTCACCTATGTCGTCAGGGTATCTGAATATTTCCCTACCTTGATAACTGGTTACTTGTACCACCTTACCAAGGACATACTTTCCCATCTTTCACTTTCTATCTTGGGATTCATACTGAATGTAACAGTCTGTGCTACAGCCCACTCATAGGCTTCAATTCATTGGAGCGATTATAGACACAATACAGTGGGCCTTTTTGCTTCTGGAATGGGCCCAAAATCTCTTCAAAGTGGCAAAGACTTTGCTAAAAACATGCATTTCTACAGCCCGACAAGTACTGGTCCTTCTGGGCCACTTAGCCTCAGCCATTCATGTAGTTCCCCACCTCCAGTGCATCTCAGATCACAGTGGAACCAGCTCTTGCAATCACTGTTATCAAAAATCTCCATCACCTCTCAAATGAAAAGGGAAATATGCCTGTAGTGCCACCCTTCCAGAATGCAGGAGGGTGCTCTCCTCCATCCAGCGCCACACCAGATAGTCCTTATTACCGATGCTTCCACGCTGGATTGGGGTGCACACATGGTGCTTTTCAAGACACAAGGTCTGGACAAGTCAAGAAAGCTGTTACCAAATCAATCTACTGGAGCTCAGAAGCAATATGCTACTCGTTACAGGCTTTTCATCACATTCTGAAAGGGGAAAACATGATGATTCAAACTGATAATCAAGTAGCCATGTTCTGCATTGTCAAGCAAGGAGAAATGGAATCACGTACTCTCTTCCACGAAGCCCTATGCGTATGATAATGGGCAATTCACAACCATGCAACCATTCAAATGTCGTACCTTCCAGTTATCCACAACACTGTGGCAGATAGGCTCAGCAGAATTTTCAGCCACACAAATGGTCATTACACCAGGGCGTGGCCAACTACCTCTTCTGGACAGGGGGCTCCCCATGGTTTGACCTATTTGCAACTGAGCACAAAAAAAATACTAAACCAATTCTGTTCCATCCAGCCAAATCCTCTGAGAAGTCCAAGATGCATTTCTCATACCTTGGATCTTTAGTACACTTTTCCTGCAATACCACTTATTATCTCAGACAATACAAAAGCTAATGAGGGAGTGAGCCACGATGATTCTTGTCACACCAGGGTGACTGAGACAGTCGTGGTGTGTGTATCTCATTCAACTATCCTCAAAGGCTCAGATTCCCCTAGGGGGACTACTCTCCCTTTCCCAAGAAGGAGATGAGCTCTTGCGCACCCCATGTTACCCTCCCTACACCTAAAGGCATGGATGTTGAATAAACCATAGTCTTAGAAAGGTGGTCCCTTTCTTACTCCTGGGGGAATTCTGTGCAAAAGGTCTCTAAGATCTCATTGTATAGAGTTTATGGAGCACATACATCATTTTGGTTACCGTTCTATGTACCACTTCTACTCTGTATATCCTTTTGGAGGTATGCCTCCAGAATGAGACACAATACCCCAGATGAGGTCTTAACATTGACTAATACAAAAGTAGTATTACTTTCTTTTTTTCTAATAGCTGTACTTCTCCCTATGCACCCTAGCATTCCTCTAGCTTTGGTCACTGTCTTGTCTTCATTTTGCAACCTTTAATTCATCAGATGTGATCTTACCAAGATCCCCTCTCCTATTTGCACAATAGTATCTACCATCATATACTGCTCCCTTGAATTTTTGACACCAGATGCTTGACTAGATCTATACTTTTATTTGTTCTTTACATTAAATCTTGGCTACTAATCCCTTGACCACTCTTCAAACTTCCATGGGTCTTGCTTCTCTACTCCATGAAGAGAGTCAACTCTTTTGCAGATCTTAGTATAATCCACAAAAAAAACAAAACCTTTTTCTATTATTCCCTCTAGATTTCAATTATGAACAGGGGCTGAAAATATATTTAGGAAGCTTAGGCACATTAAAAAAAAAAAAGTGTTAGGAGCCAGGGAAACTTTTTTTCTTTTTCCTTGCTTTATTGTATTTTTTTTTCTATTTTGATTTTGTGTGGCTTTTTACCTTCTTTGCTCTGTTTTTGTTTTTTTGTTTGTTTTTAGTTTTCTTTATATTTGATGCTTTTCATATTTTTTGCTTTTATGAAATTTAGCTGCACAGGTAACCTATCGCCTGGGATTTTTCCAGCCCTGCTTATGAAAGTCTTCTGCTTTTGTCTGAAATGTAAATTGGTCTACAATTAGCTCATATGCACTACTGCTAACATGTGTCGAGTGTATGGATTTATTGAGAAGTAGATCAGCAATTCATTGTCATAAAACTTCTTTTATGATACTTTCTGTAGACTTTTGGGGAACACACAAAAAGATTGTTTGCACTTCGGTTCTCTAATCATTGTAGCTAACATCCTTTTGGAGGAGAAGTCCATTACCTGCTATTAATTAAGTTGACTTAGAAAATAGCCACTGCTATTACTAGCAACAGTAACATGGAATAGACTTAGTTTTTGGGTACTTGCCAGGTTCTTATGGCCTAGATTTGTCACTGTTGGAAACAGGATGCTGGGCTTGATGAACCCTTGGTCTGACCCAGCATGGCATGTTCTTATGTGCTCTACATCAGGTAGTAATATTGGTGCTAAAACTGCTTTACTGTTGTATGGAAATCAAACCAGAAATTAAAGGGTTACAAGATTTACAAGACCCCACAGCCTATTGAGCTGTAAGTCTGTCAGATATTTGAGACCCATCTTTGGTTGGTGGTTCTGCTCTGATTGGCATTGTATAGCTTCTAGTTAGCTATTAAGTCTAGAACACTAGTAAAATCCAAATAAATAAATAAATTGGAACAGCTGGATTGGTGGTGTTCACATTACTAAATATTGGATACTGACTTCGTACCTCTAAAGTTGGTGATGCATGAGACGAGATAGTGGGAGGGTACTTTCACAGTGTTTTGCCACAAACATACATTTAGAGTAGTCAGGCTGGCACAAAAGAATTAATGACCAGCTTGTACCATTTCAGGATGCCAAAGAAAGCAGTGGCTCAAAGCCAGTAGAATGTCTGCCACTAGTCACACTATTGTAACTTGAAGCTCAAACTGAACATTTTTGCTTATACTGAAGCAGTTGCTGGCTGTAACCAGCTTGCTGCTGCTGTTCAGTGTTTGTATAGCAGGATGGGGACTGATTATGAAGTGGGAGATGGAGAAGTGGCAGCAGAGGTTAACTGGTGAAAGGACTGCCATCTAAGAAGAGTAGCCTAGTAGTTAGAGCAGGGGAAGCCAGGATTCAAATCCTGCTGACACACTTTGTGATCTTGGGCAAGTCAACCTCTACAGTGCCTGAATGTAATACACTTTGACGTGTCATGAAAGGTAGAGTAAAAATTAAAATAAAGGGAGGCCATGGGATTTTGTCATGTGATGACCTATGAAATATCTGTTCTAGCCAGTATGGCATTTAACTTATTTGTGAGGCAGATGGGGGATTGTTCTATTTTTAAAGATTTTATCGGGAAGTGTAAGAATCATTTTTTATTTCATGACTTGATTAGCTTTTCTATTTTTATTTATCTATTACCCCTATTCCCTGAGCTGGGTCATCATTGCTGCATTCTGACCCTGCAATCTTATTAACCAAATGTGCTAGAGACATGCAGGCCAATACTGTAAAGTACGCTCAGCTGAGCGCACTTATTAACCTGGTTTGGACGTGCGTTTTCAACGCGCATCCACAATCCCTTATACAATAATGCACGCCCAAACCTCCCAGAAACTAATAGCGCTCATGTGCAAATGCATGATGATGAGGCTTATTAGTCATTCACCCAGGATACAGAAAAAAAAGTGCAGCCAATTCGCACAGTTTATGCTCAGAAATTAGCACCTGCCTGAAAAAGTGTACAGAAAAGCAGAAAATACTGCTTTTTTGTACATCCTCCGACTTAATATTGTAGCAATATTAAGTCAGAGGAACCAAAACAAAAAAAAAAGATGTGCCAGCGGGTCATGTTAGGAAAACAGACGCTCCTATAATCGAGCGTCAGTTTGACAAGAGCGTCAGTTTGACGAGAGATAGCCGTCAGATGACGGCTAACTCTCCTGGACCAAGCAGGCACTAGGGGCACGCAATTCTCCCTAGCGCCTCCTTTTAGCGCGACCCCTCATTTGCATTCAGTATCACGCGCCCAGGAAAAGGGACTATGCGTGCATTCAAAGAGCGGGCGCAAAAAAACAGATGCAGTTTTTTGTTGTTGTTTTTTTAGTGCAGCTGTACTGTATTGGCCTGATCGTGTTTCTAATCTACTTTTCGAACGGAAGAAATCTTATGAGATCCCCCCACGTTTGTGTGTGCCCCTGCCTATACTCCCCCAGCAATAACTTTTGGGTTTAATGTGCTATAAATACCAGATTTCACATTTTCCGTACGTATCCAGGGATCCCAATGGATATTTATTTGATGTGTGTGTATGTTATATATATAGATAGATAAGAAAATTAGGAGCTTTGGGTAATCACAGTTGCACGTTTACCCGGAGCTGCTGGGGATGTGCCTGCCTGGCAAGCACAGCAGAGCCATGCTACGGAGCCAGAAAAGGAAGAAAGGGGGATAAAGCATTGGCAGGGCTGGTGGAGTTCCCCAGGCTCCACCAGCAAAATTAAAAAAAAAAAAAAAGGCAACAGTGGTAGGACGACAGGGCTGTGGGATTTCTGTCTGCACTAGCAGAGAAAGCAGCCAGGGTGCAAGGGGAGGGGGGGGGGGAGTAGGAGAGAAAGGAGTGGAGCATGATTGGCTACGTGGCTGGCCTCGGAAGGGCTAGTAGGAAGCAGTCCAAGGTCGGGGAGGAAGAAAGAAGAAGTGCAGTTGGTTTGGGAGGGAGGAAGGTCAGTAATGAGTACCAAATTGGGAGGGGGGGAGGAGGAAGACAGGAATGCTGAAGGAGTACAGAGACAAACCCCTGCCCTTCATGCATACCCATAACAGAGACCATCTCCCCTCCCCCACAGATACATCCCACAAATCCTGTGGACGCCACAATCCCCTCCCCTTGCTCACACAACCCACAAATGCACACACTCCCCACATAGCATCCTTACACATGCTGTCTCTCCACACATGCACTCCCACACACCACCCCCAACCATCCCCACCCCTACACACTTACCTAGACCCACGCATACACCACCACTTCCCCCCCCCCACCTGCACACCTCATACATACCCTCCAGTCCTCACTGATATGCAGCCACCACCCCACACAAACATCCCACATACACGCCACTGCCTCCAAGCTCTCTCTCCATACACGCCACTGTTGCTGCCATTCCCTCCCTACACATGCTATCACCTCCACCAAATCCCCACACAACCACATCAACCCCCCCACACACAACCAGCACTACCGTCATACCTCACACACACCCTACTACCATGCACACTGCATCATCCTCACTGTCAACCACCCTTACATGCACACACTACCGCTGCAAACCCCCTTCATGCACATCTCATCACCACCGCTGCAAACCCCCTTCATGCACATCTCATCACCACCGCTGCAAACCCCCTTCGTGCACATCTCATCACCACCGCTGCAAACCCCCTTCGTGCACATCTCATCACCACCGCTGCAAACCCCCTTCGTGCACATCTCATCACCACCGCTGCAAACCCCCTTCGTGCACATCTCATCACCACCGCTGCAAACCCCCTTCGTGCACATCTCATCACCACCGCTGCAAACCCCCTTCGTGCACATCTCATCACCACCGCTGCAAACCCCCTTCGTGCACATCTCATCACCACCGCTGCAAACCCCCTTCGTGCACATCTCATCACCACCGCTGCAAACCCCCTTCGTGCACATCTCATCACCACCGCTGCAAACCCCTTCGTGCACATCTCATCACCACCGCTGCAAACCCCCTTCGTGCACATCTCATCACCACCGCTGCCAACCCATCATGCACATGCACACCACCACTGCTAAACTCCTTACACACACACATCACCACCACTAAAACCCCTGCATAGACACCACTACTGCCAAGCCCCAGCCACCGCTGCCATACCCCCCCCCAAGCACACACACCACTACTGCAGCATGCCCCACCATCATTGCCCAACCCCCTATAAGCACACACCACAGCTGCCTCCAACCCCCCACATGCACACACACCATTGCTGCCAAACCCCCCTATGCATATGCCACCACCGCTGCTGCTAGACTGCCCACACACACACATACACCCCACTACTGACAAACATCCCTCCCCCCTCCACACATGCACAGACATCTCACAAATGCTGCCACCATGATTTTATCCCTATCTCCACAAGGGATGTGGAGATAAGGAGAAGTGCAAAGAGAAAGGTGCTGCTAGCCATACATATACATATTCCCCCTTCATCTCCTCTCCCATACCACTTCTGTACTCTTTGTGCACACTCCTTCCACTGGCAAGTTGGTGAGCGAAGCAAGTAGGGGTGCAGCCCTGTGTGTGTGTGTGTGTGTGTGTGTAAACCACTAGATATTAAACAATGCTGATATTTAAAGTGCTCTATTTATCAAAGAAAAAAAGGAGCACTAATGTTGGGTTTCCATACTTACCAATTTATATTTAAAAAAAATAAAATTGAGCACTTATCTCTGTTGCAAATAATATGTCTCTACACATACTCTGAAAAGTAAGCTTTTAGTTCTGCCTGGAACTTCTTGTTTTTACATGATCCAGGACCACCTTTATCAAAGCAGTGCCTGTCAAAGTCTTTAAGGACATTTGTCACATGAACCTGCAAGGGACATGAGCATGCAACTCTGACCAGAATGTTCTTATAGTTTATTTTGCTTTTCGGCCGGGAGCCTTTTTTTTTTTTCCCCCTTCCCAGCAGCATCCTTCAGATGTGCTGCCAGTGGCTCCCCCTTAATGTTTTGTAAACACTCTGAGAAGGAAATTTCAAGGGGGCCAACTGTACTGTCTAAAGTCTTAGACTGTATTACTTTTTTCTAGGAGGTTAAAAACAAGCTTTCCAAATTTCATAAAGAGCCAAAAATACTTTTTATAATCCAGAAAACAAGGCTTCCCTTCATAAACTGAAAAAATTTCAGGCTTGCTTACCTGTGGTAGTCATTATACTAGCTAGAAACAGAATACTAGAAACTGAGTTATATAGAACAAATAAATGATGAACACCTTATTTACCCTCCCACATAATATTGTGGGACATTCCATGAAATGAGCTTGTAGCAGAATGAAAACAAAATGTAAGTATTTTTTTTTTCAATCAGTGCACAATTAAAATTCAAACTTGTTGCTGAAGGATGTGGTCAGACCAGTAGTATGAGAGGATGGTTATTTACCCTTTCAAATAATACTAAAACAAGGGGACACTCCATGAGCTAACCACCAGCAGATTCAAAACAAATCGTAGAAAGTTCTTTTTTTCACTCAGCATACTATCAGGCTGTGGAATTTTTGCCAGAGGTTGTGATCAAGGAGACTGGAAGAGCAGGGTTTAAAAGAGGCTTGGACAAGTTCCTGGAGGAAAAGTCCATAACACGTATTTAACCAGGAAGACTAAAGAAAGCTATTACTATCCCTGAGAGTGTGTAATAGGAAGTTGGATGTACGTTCTGCCAGGTACAGATCAGGATTGGTCATTGTCTGAGAGAGGATGCTGGGTTTGGACCTTGGTCTGACCCAGCGAGGCAATTCTTATGTTATTTACCCATTCCACCGCACTCATGATCTTATAAACGTCTGTCGTGTCCCCTCGCAGCCATCTTTTTCTAGCTGAAGAGCCCTAGCGTACATATTCTCTCATCATAGAAGAGGTGTTTCATTCCCTTTATCATTTTTGTTGCCCTCTTCTATAGCTTTTCTAGTTCTGCTATGTTTGTCTTGAGATGGGGGCGACCAGAACTGCGCACAGTACTCAAAGTGCAGTCACACCATAGCTTACTACAAAGGTAATATATTTGCCATTTTATTCTCCATTCCTTTTTGGATCACTCCTAACGTTTTGTGATTTGTTTTGACTGCCACTGCACACTTAGCCAAGGATTTCAAGGTATTGTCCACAAGGACTCCAACATCTTTTGCCAGCATCGTGTATCTGTAGTTGGGATCAGTTTCCCTACAGTACATTCAGAAAGTATTCGGATCCCTTCACTTTTTCCACATTGTGTTCCATTACAACCTTACTCTAAAATAGATAATATGCATTTTTCCTTCCTTAGCCTACACACAGTACCCCTCAATGACGAAGCAAAATCTGGTTTGTAGAAATTTTGTGCAAATTAAAAACAAAAAAGCTGAAATACCACATTTACATAAGCACTCAGACCCTATGTTATGACACTCAGTTGAGCCTCAGGTGAGTCCTGTTTACATTGATCATCTTTGAGAGGGTTCTCCCACTTGATTGGAGTCCACCTGTAGTAAATTCAATTGATTGGACATGATTTGGAAAGGCATAGATCTGACAGTGCATGTCAGAGCAAAATTAAAACCATGAAGTCGAAGGCATTGTCTGTAGACATCCAGGACAGGATTGTGTCAAGGCACAGATCTGAGGAAGGGTACAAAAAAATTGCTGCAGCATTGAATGTCCCAAAGAACACAGTGGCCTCCATCATTCTTCAATGGAAGAAGTTCGTTACCACCAGGACTCTCCCTGGAGCTCTCCGCCTGCCAAAACTGAGCAATCAGAGAAGAAGGGCCTTGGTCAAGGAGTTGACCAAGAACCTGATGGTCACTCTGACAGAGTTCTAGAATTCCACTGTGGAGATGGAAGAACCTTCCAAAAGGACAGCCATCTTGGCACCACTCCACAAATCAGGCCTTTATGGTAGACTGGCTAGACAGAAGCCTGCTTGGAGTTTGCTAAAGGCACTTAAAGCACTCTCAGAGCATGAAAAACAAGATTCTCTTGCCTGATGAAGCAAAGATTGAACTCTTTGGCCTGAATGCCGTCGTGTTTGGAGGAAACCAGGCACTGCTCATCTCCTAGCAAATACCATCCCTACAGTGAAGCATGCTAGTGGCAGCATCATGCAGTGGAGATGTTTTTCAGCTGCAGGAACTGGGAGACTAGTCAGGATCAAGGGAAAGATGAATGGAGTAAACTAGAAAGATCCTTGATGAAAACCTGCTCCAGAGCGCTATGGATCTCAGACTGAGGCGATGATTCACTTTCCTTTTTTTTTTAAAAAATTTTTATTTATGCATTTTTAAACTATCTTAGATAGCAGTACATGCATATCATTAGAAGGGGCATAAAGTAATATTAATCTTCCATATTATATTAACAATTACCATTATTAAGCAAAAATAACATAACTTTGGATTGTTACACAATATTTTCAACTCGTTATAAAGAAACAGGGAGAATCAATTTACTAGGAGCTATTACATAGAAGAATATCCTTTTCAGAAATCAAGGGAGGGACAGCGTTAATATTATTAATCCCATAACTGGCTTAGTTAGCGCTTTGATTTAAGGGGCAATGTGAATCAAGAAACATTTGCAACTACTGCGGGTTGAAAAAAAACATATCTCAAATTATTTAATCTCAAAATGCATTTGCTGGGATAATGTATAGTAATCTGGGCTCCAGTGTCCCTAGCCTACTGACACATAGCCAAAAATCTTTTCCTTCTTTGTTGAGTGATCTTTGTCAGATTTGGATAAATCCATATTTTGTATCCTAAAAACAATTTTTCTCTATTCCGGAGAAAAAGTCTTAGGATTTGATCTCTTTCTACAACTGATGAAAAAGTGACCGGCAACATCCAACAATAATCTATTTGCTTTTTGGACAGTTGTTCCAAGAAGTTTGTAAAATTTCCAGTGTCCAGGTTTTGAATTGGGTTTCCTTGTCCCTCTTTCTTCTCAGTTTTTATGAAGTAAATCTTAACAATAAATGGAATCAATTCTCTGGACATATGCAATATTTCCACTAAATACTTTTAAAATTGCTCTAAAGGTGCAATTAAACTTACATGTAGAAAGTTTAATGTTCTTACATTTCTAGATCTTATTTCATTTTCTAAGTTCTCATTTTTCCTGGAATTTATCAATTCTCCTTGTACCAACGTAGTCTGTGTGGTTTGAAGTGAAGATACTCTATTTTCCAAATCTTGTAATTTATCTGAATGAATTGCCAACAGAGGATCAATCTGACAGATATGATGTTGTGTATCCGTCATGATTTTAGATAGTCACTATGGAGGATTCTAAGGAGAGTAGAGCCTTCCATACAGTTTCTAAAGTTACATCTTGCAACTTAACAGCAGTTAAAGTAGAAACAGCGCTTATCGCTCCCTCATGGTGGCGTTCTATTCCAAAAACTGGGGACGCTGTCTTGCCTTCATACCTCGAAGTTGTTCCCTCTGAAAGGACTGGTTCCAGCTCTTTATCCACATTTGGTTCCAGCGAATGCTGTGGTATATCCCCCAAGGTTCCAATTCCTCCAGCATTATGTGTGTTTGTGGCCAACTCCAGTAGGTTCCTCCCGAGGGGAACCAAATCACTCGGCAACTTCAGTCGAGCAACTGGTCCCGAATCCAATGGCTGCCCCAAACCACGGAGGTAAAGTTGTTATGGGAGCCCCGGGGCTCAAAGAAGTTAGCAAGTCCAGTGGCGTTGGCGTTTGCTTCCCGTCGCAGCGGACGCTTCTCCCAGGGTCGAAATCGCCATTGGCGCGAAGAAGTTCTCAATATTTGCTTGAGAAAGGGCAGGTAACGGCATAGTTAGGGTTTCCACCCGTATTTTGCCCTTTCTTTTCATATGGGGCATGTCGATAGTAAGGAGAAACAAGCAATGCTGAGAGCTCCTTACTGCGTGACCTCCCTTACCGCGACCATCTTGATTCTCCCCGATGATTCACTTTCCAACAGGGCAACAAAGCTATGCACAAGGCCAAGAAAACGCAAGAGTAGCTTCAGGATAAGACTCTGAATGTCATTGAATGGCCCAGCCAGAGCCTGGATTTGAACCCAATTGGGTTGATAAAACAAGGAGGAAAGGCGATCTAGGAAAGCCGTGTGGGCAACACAAACGATAGTAATATCCGTTGAACTTCTTTATTAAGGAGACTAGTTAAACCAATATTGAAACGCACGACCGGCGCCGAAATGCACCGGTCGTCACATTGTTTAGATCCAAATGTACGCAGCTTTGTGTGTCAGCAGCCTCGTCACGATATACAGCGCATTGAAAATTAATGTTACAATCATATTAACGCTTCACAGAAGATCAGTTATGCTGGAGTTATACCATTCCAATGCACAACCTTTTTGAATAACCCATTGGTGCAAGATAATCTCCATACGCATATAAGACATTTTTCGCACAGCCCCTGAGGCAGCCCCTGAGGGGGCGAAACTCGGCCTGAGTCGGGCGTTTCAATATTGGTTTAACTAGTCTCCTAATAAAGAAGTTCAACGGATATTACTTTGAACCCAACTGAACATCTCTGGAGAAACCTGAAAATACTGTGCTTCGCTCCCCATCTGACCTGACAGAGCTTGGGAGAATCAGTTTCCTATCTCCCAGGCTCACAAAGTCTTTCTGTAATTCCTTACAATCAGCTGCTGTTTTAATAACTTTGAATAATGTGTTATCTGAAAATTTGATCCTAGTCGTTCCCTTTTTCAGATCATTTATGAATGTTAGACAGCACAGATCCCAGTACCTATCCCTGTGGTACTCCCCTAATGACCTTTCTCCATTTGGAGAACTGACCATTTAGTGCTACCCTCTGTCTTTGGCCTTTTAATCAGTTACCAATCCACAATAGAAGACTGCCTCCTATCCCATGACTTTGTAATTTTCGGAACAGTCTCTCATCAGGAACTTTGTCAAGTACCTTCCTAAAATTTATTTATTTATTTAAAAACTTTTCTATACCGTCGCTAAGTTATATACCATCGCAACGGTTTACAAATAGGCACATAGACTAAGGTAAGTAAATGTAGGATCTCTTACATTCTAACAGGTGCCAATAAAGTTCGGTTACAATTTCATAAATAAAATCATTATTTGAGTAATGTTGGTCAAGCCAAGGTATATTATTGAGTTACTATCGCTTTGAAATATTACTTCTTAAAAGTAGGATTGATTAAATTCATTCTCATCTGCATTACCTTGTACTTTCATTCTCTACCCTCCATACTCTTTAGTGAAGGCTTTTTTAAAGAGCCATGTTTTTAGATTTTTCTTAAATTTTGAGATTATTCTGTAATCACTGTATCAACCGGCTCACCTTTATCTACATGTTTATTTATATTGTCAAGGTAAGAAAAGACTTCTTGCTTAAAACCATCTTGACTGTTCCCCAATTAGCCATGTCTGTTTTATGTGGCCAGTGATTTTGTTCTTAAGAATGGCTTCTACCATTCTATATTGGGTTCACCCCTGGAGCACTTTATAAAAAAAATTGAATTCACATTGGTCACCTTCTAGTCTTCAGGAATTGTGGCAGTTTTAAATGAAAGGTTACAGATTACTAGTAACAGGTTATCAATTTCATATTTTAGTTTTTAGAACTCTGGAGTGGATACCATTTAATTTGTCAATCTGATCTATTACATCTTCCATTGTTACAGATTTTTGTTTTAGTTGCTTAGAATCTCCACCATTAAAGAATGTTTCAGATATGAGTATGTTCTCAACATCCTCCTCCATAAAGACTGAGGCAAAGAATTCTTTGTCTGCTATTTCTTTGTCCTCCATGAAATCCCCCTTTTGCTTCCCCGTCATCTAGTGGCCAAACTCCCTCACAGGCTTTTTGCTTCAAATGTACTTGAAAAAGGTTTTGTTTCACTCACTGGCAAGCTTTTTCTCAGTTTCTCTTGGCCTCTCTTGCAACTAACTTGCCAGTTGCTTATGCTCTTGCATGTTTAATTATTTGGGTCTGCTTTCTATATTTTGAACAATGCCTTTTTATCTTTAACTGCCTCTTTTACCTCACATTAAATGATGCTGGTAGTCGTTTAATCTTCTTTTCTTAATAAATGGAATTCATTTTATCTGGGCTACCAAAATGGTATTTTTAAACAATGTCCATATCTCATGCAAACTTTTACCCCTTGCAGCTGTTCCTTCTAATTTTTCTAACAAATTTCCTCATATCATAGTCTCACTTTTTAAAGTTATATACTACTGTAGTAGTTTTACTTAATATCCTTCCTCCAGTGATTGTCAAATTAAATTGAATTATGATTGCTATTACTTAGCAGCTCTACCACAACATTCATTCCACCAAGGAATAGATATAGAGTAGCTGCCCTGTTCATCAATTCTAGATCCAGCTGTTCCAAGAAACAGCCATTTTATGGCATTTAGAACAGTGGTTCTCAAATGTTTTTCTGTCGGGACACACTGAATACAAGACAGTCACAAGGCTAAATGTAAATGGGACTCTTGGGAGTGAGACATCGCAGGGACAACGCAGGCTCGCGCGACCGGCGCAACCCATCGGGGTAAGAGCCGTCCCTTCTCCTCTCCCAGTCGTCCTTCACAGAGGCCTGCAGCCGCCAGAGGCCCGCACCAGGCCCGAAGCCCGCCCAGCGCAGAACTGACCTCACCTCCACGATGCTCCGGCCCTTAAAGCAAGGCCCCGATCCACA
The DNA here is from genome assembly GCF_901001135.1 of Rhinatrema bivittatum. Classification (NCBI taxonomy): domain Eukaryota; kingdom Metazoa; phylum Chordata; class Amphibia; order Gymnophiona; family Rhinatrematidae; genus Rhinatrema; species Rhinatrema bivittatum. The sequence continues at coordinate 341,841,401 of NC_042618.1, forward strand.
GGAAGTTCTCTTGGGAGTGAGACATCACAGGGACAATGCAGGCTCGCATGACCGGCGCCACCCATAGGGATAAGAGCCGACCCTTCTCCCCCGGTCGTCCCTCGCCGAGGCCCGGCGCAGAGCTGACCTCACCTCCGCAATGCTCTGGCCCTTAAAGCAAGGCCCCGATCCCAAGCGCTGCGTGCCAAAGGAGCGCGACCAAAGGGGCCTGCCCTTTAGTGTGCCCCTTTATGCTGCCACTACTGTGCCGCCACCTTTTCTTTTACACTACCTACTATCCAGGTAGCATCCGTCTGTACCCACCTTATTTCTCCCCCAGCCACATAAACTATATATATATATTTTTTTTTTAAATTTTTATATACCGAGGTTCTTATAGAGACTACAAATCACTCCGGTTTACATATAACGATAAACTGCCCAACAGAGATAAGGGGCTTTACATAGAACAGTGGCACATATGGAACAATATAACTGGATGACAATTTAACATAATGATAATAAATAATATAGTATAGTTTAACATTGTAATTAATAAAATTATGTAATATAATCTGTATAATTTAACTATTTAACTTGGATATAGTGACATATTAACCATGCCAGATATAAATAATAAGATAAAATGAATTTTAGAACTTAGAAATTGTAGTCCAGTTGCAGAGGAAAATATAAATAATAAGATTAATTTTTAGAACCATAACCCCCTACACCCAACAAACCTTCCCCCCCGCTCTTTGCACACTAGATAACCTCCCCCCCCCCCCCCATATTCATCCCTCCAAATACTCAGGCCCCCCACTCCCCTTTTCTCCCCACCCTCAATTACCCCCTCCTATCCTAACACCTCAAACTGTCCCATTCATCCTTCCTTCCTTCCTTCACCGGTGAACTTTTCTCCACCTCCACCCCTCCATACACAATTTCTTTCCACCCTCCCGTCATGCTAACCTACCCCATTCCCACGCTTAATTACCAGCCCTACCATCACAAAAAATTCTTACCCTTCTCTCCCCCCTTCAACTTCAGATCCCTAGTGCCAATCATGATTTCCCCTATTGCAATTTCTCTGCCTTACTACACTATCAATCATACTCTTCAACCCCTATCTTGAATGACCTCCTGCTAGACAACCAGCCAGATATCTGCGCAATAACAGAAATATGGCTCAAACAAACGGACTTAGTCCTTTTTAACCAACTCCCCACCCATCTTTATCTTCTCCCTTCCCAGACACAAAAAAAAGAAGGGGAGGTCTCCTACTGGCTGCTAAGAAAGATCTCAAATTAATCTCTGATAGTTAACACCGCTCCCAAATTTGAAATGGATTTTTTCAAATCCTCACAATTACAAATCCTGCCTAGTTTACACCCCCTCCTCCCCCCAGGCCGCCTCTCATTGAATTTATTGCCGCAAACATAGACATGGGCACTCCAGCTATCATCCTTGGAGATTTCAATCTCCACATAGATACTATCCTGCAATCCCCCTCCTGCGATGCCTTCCTATCCTCCATCTCGGCCATGGGCTTTAAACAAATCATTTCCAGCCCTACTCACAAAGCAGGCCGCACCCTGGATTTGATTTTTACAAACTCTCACCCCCTTCATGCGGACACACCCACCTGCACTCCAGCCCCCTGGTCAGACCACTCTCTTATAAAAACCAAACTCACCATAAATAAAACACACACCCCCAACCAAAAACAAAATAACACCATACAATACTGAAAACCCTGCACCAAGGTAGAGCTAACCATCGCCCTCTCTAATAACCTTGACAATCTAGACCTCGCCACCGTGGAAGCTGCCCGCAATTCATGGAGCAAGATAACCAATAACATTGCCGACAAAATCTGCCCACTCATCTCCAAAGACCTAAACTCAAATTACACTGGAAAAACCGTGGTATACGGTTGAACTAAAAACACTCAAACAAGAATTAAGAACCAAAGAAAAGAAATGGCGAAAGGATCCCTCCCCCACCCTGCTAGCTGCTTATAAACACACTCTCCACTCCTACAGAACTACTATCCTTAAAACAAAAAAAGACTACTACGTCCTTAAAATCCACAACTACCATATAATGCCAAAGCCCTCTTCACTTATGTCTCAAACCTCACTAAAACAGCTCCTCCCCCTATCGCAGAGAATGATGCTATGAACGAACAGTCTTTTTCCACAACAAAGTTGACAAGCTTTTGTCACGATCCCCCACATTCCTCCTCCCACCCCTACGCCACCCAAACATCTCACGCGACTCCTTCGAACCTACCTCTGCCTCTGAGATAGTAACTCTCCTAAAGAAAATGAAACCTTCCTCACACCCGGAGGACTCCATCCCGACAAAATCACTTCTTACTATCCCTGACATTATTGCTAAGCCATTATCAGAAATCATTAATTGCTCTCTTTCCCTCTGACAAGTTCCCACTCCCTGGAAGCAAGCTACCCTCAAACCCATTTTAAAGAAACCGAACCGCGACACATCTGACCCTTCAAACTTCCAGCCTATCTCTAATCTTCCGTTTCTAGCTAAACTTATGGAAAGGATGGTCAACCTACAACTTACTAATCACCTTGAAAAACACAACACTTTATTCCCATCACAATACGGCTTCCGTAAGTTCTTCAATACGGAAACCCTCTTAATATCCCTCACACATACCTTCATCAAAGGACTCGACAAGGACCAGTTGTACATTCTAGCCTTGCTAAACATTTCTGCCACATTCGACACTGTCAGTCACAAGATACTAATTAAACGCCTCTCTGAAATAGATATTTCTGGAATTGCCCTCAGCTGGTTTAAATCCTTCCCCAACAACAGACACTATAAGGTTAAGATTGGCAACCATGAATCCAACCTCATTAACCTAACTCACGGGGTCCCCCAAGGTTCCTCCCTCTCCCCTACACTCTTCAATGTCTGCCAATTCCTCGCTGACCTTGGTCTTACTCACTATATCTACGCGGATGATGTACAAATACTCATCCCCATCACGGAATCCTTGCCTAAAGCTCTCAAGACCTGGAACAACTGCCTTACCTCCATCAGCCGCCTCCTGACTAACCTCAACCTCGCCCTAAACATGACAAAAACAGAGCTACTTATCTCCCCAGGCCACCACAACCCCCTCCCTCGGATCAGCCCTTTGCCTTTCCCCAGCATGTTAGGGATTTAGGTGTCTTGACTGCCATCTGAACTTAAAAAATTTATCATCACCACCATTAAAGATTGCTTCTACAAACTGCAGCTCCTTAAGAAACTTAGGCCCCTCCTCCATCACAAAGACTTCCGAACGGTCCTCCAAGCCACTTTGTTTAGCAATATCGACTACTGAAACACTCTACTCTTAGGCCTTCCCGCAATTTCCATCAAACCTCTCCTCCAAATGCTGCAAAACGCAGCTGCTAGAATCCTCACCAACTCCCGCAGAATAGATCATATCACGCCAATCCTTAGAGACCTCCATTGGCTCCCGATCCCCTCCAGAATACATCTCAAGACCCTCACAATTATCCACAAAACTCTGCACAACCAGAATATTCATTGGCTTAATGATTCCCTGCACAGACCCACCAGAGCATCCTACCCCCTCTCACAAACTCACCCAACACATCTCCACCAAAGAACGCGCATTCTCCATAGCGGGACCAACATTATGGAACTCTATGCCTCCTGAACTACGCCAAGAACATGGTACAAAAACTAAAAACTTGGCTATTTAAACTGGCCTATACATAACTTCGTCCCTCCTACCCTTTTTCAAGAGCATCCTCTCCCCTCTCCCCCCACCCCTTTCCTAAGATCCTAGAAGTCTAATCTAGTTAACATTTAGTTAATTTTGAGTATAGTTAATATTGAATACAGTTAATAATTAATCTCTTCTTTAATCGCTCTGCTCAGGTCCACTGGATCCTTTTACTTCCTCTACTCCTCCCAACTTGTTCCTTCCATCGTCCTGTTACATGTAACTTTATTTTCCACTTTCTTAAATCATGTTTTATTAACCCCGTTCCTTGTAAACCGATGTGATGTGCACATGAATGTCTGTATATAAAACGTTTTAAATAAAATAAATGTACACTTTTTTTTTTCATCCACAGCAACCCCGCCCCTGCCCTCAGCAATGGGCATAAGGCAAAACCAGAGCATTCGTACAACTCATACAAAAAAGATATTCTGGTGTTATTTCAATAACAGCAAGGCAAACTCCCTCTACTACCAGGTTCAATAGCCCTACTTATAAAAAGACAGCAGTTCACCACCAATGCATGTCCTGTTGAGATAAAACCCAACCTCACCTTATTTGTTGTGTTTTGTTTGTTTGTTTGTTTTTACTAGCCATGCTAGTTAAATACCTCACCTCAGTCCTTCAAGTACAGAAAGACCACAAATTACAAATATGGCAACAGAAACTGGAATGGAAACCCAAAAAAGCCACTCTGCGTGCAGTACAAAACAGAAATGGAAACGGAAATATAGCATTTAACATAGTACTAGAATCTGCAGTAGTGCACGCAAACTAATCTGCACAAAGTTACACCTGCATTATGGCATTCACTCAAATGATAACAAGGCCACACTACAAATATTAAACCAGGCTCTAAAACACCAATACACCTCCAATTAGGAAAACAGAAAAAGCCAAGCTGCTACAGATCCCCACACAGAAATAATTGCAGGGGCGGATTGACCTATCAGGGGTCTGGTATCCCTCGGTGGGTCAGTCACAGTGGTCACGTGGTCTTCATCTCAGCTCCTGCTGAGAGGGGTTGCAGAACAAGGTTTTTGGTGGGGCCACGACAGAACCCAATCCATCGCGGCCCAAGGGAAGTCTCGGGGCCGCAGCAGAGCCCAACCCACCATGCCAGAAGAAAGACCTATGGCTCGGGGTTGGCAGAAGGGTGCATCTGGCGGTAACAGGGCCACCTCCCCTCTGGTAGGACTTGAGGAGCACTGCGGACCTGGCCAAGGCACAAAAGAAAGGAGGATGTCTGAGAGTGTGTGTGAGTGAAAGAGAGCTTGCATAATAGAGAGCACCTGCATATGTATGAGAGAGAGTCTGCATAACCCCCCCATCCCACTCTCCCTGCCCCCTTAATTTCCCCCCTCCCACCTCTTCCCTATGCATCCGTCGCCCTCTCCCCCCCCTCTTTTTCTTGAATTTATCACTGCCAAAGCCTTAACCCTAACTATCAATCATGCTATTGATCTATTGTAAATAAGTACCTCGCCTTAACTTATAATTTTAAAACAGTTACAATTATGTTCCTCTTATTATATTTATCAAGTTGATTGTTTCTCTCTTTCCTTCTGCCCTATCCTTCCTTGCTGCTCTTCCCCTGCCCACCTCTCACCACTTTCTTGCCTGCTCCCCTCTCCCCCACCCTGTTCATTGTATTTTCTACCTGCTTCAGTTATTTGTAAACCGGCATGATATGCCCTATGAATGTCGGTATATTAAAAGTTTCATAAATAAAATAAATAAATAAATATGTGTATGAAAGAGAGCCTGCATATGTGCATGAGAGCTGCATGTGGATATGAGTGCACTGCATGTGTGCATGAGAGCTTTCTGATATATATATTTGAGAGAGAGCCTGGGTGTGTGAGCTTGCATGTATGCATGAGAAACAGAGAGAGCCTGCATGTGTATGAATGTGGCCCCTTCACCCAAATCCATAACAATCTCTGGGAAATCAAGATGCCAGGTATTAATTTATTTAATGGTTTGGAGAGCTGGAGATTTTTAATTTATTTTAAATTATGGGGTGTTATTTCATGTGTCTGCTGTTTTAAAATATTTTATTGGTGAAAGGCATATATTCTAGTCTTGGAGTCTGTTTATGACTGTAATAGATGGTTTTCAACTTAATTGTGAGATTTACTTGAAAAAAGATGATTGTAATCATCATATTGTGATAGCTTAACGCGCCATTTAATATAGTACTTGCATTGCTAACAATGTATAGAATATTTAAAGGGTTTTTATGATGAGTGTGGATGTGTGAGGTATAAGAACATGCCATAGTGGGTCAGACCAAGGGTCCATCAAGCCCAGCATCCTGTTTCCAACAGTGGCCAATCCAGGCCATAAGAACGTGGCAAGTACCCAAAAACTAAGTCTATTCCATGTTACTGTTGCTAGTAATTGCAGTGGCTATTTTCTAAGTCAACTCAGTTAATAGTAGGTAATGGATTTCTCCTCCAAGAACTTATCCAATCCTTTTTTAAATACAGCTATACTAACTGCACTAACCACATCCTCTGGCAACAAATTCCAGAGTTTAATTGTGCGTTGAGTAAAAAAGAACTTTCTCAGATTAGTTTTAAATGTGCCCCATGCTAACTTCATGGAGTGCCCCCTAGTCTTTCTATTATCCGAAAGAGTAAATAACTGATTCACATCTACCCGTTCTAGACCTCTCATGATTTTAAACACCTCTATCATATCCCCCCTCAGTCGTCTCTTCTCCAAGCTGAAAAGTCCTAACCTCTTTAGTCTTTCCTCATAGGGGAGTTGTTCCATTCCCTTTATCATTTTGGTAGCCCTTCTCTGTACCTTCTCCATCGCAATTATATCTTTTTTGAGATGCGGCGACCAGAATTGTACACAGTATTCAAGGTGCGGTCTCACCATGGAGCGATACAGAGGCATGATGACATTTTCCGTTTTATTCACCATTCCTTTTCTAATAATTCCCAACATTCTGTTTGCTTTTTTGACTGCCGCAGCACACTGAACCGATTTCAATGTATTATCCACTATGACACCTAGATCTCTTTCTTGGGTTGTAGCTCCTAATATGGAACCTAACATTGTGTAACTATAGCATGGGTTATTTTTCCCTATATGCATCACCTTGCACTTATCCACATTAAATTTAATCTGCCATTTGGATGCCCAATTTTCCAGTCTCACAAGGTCTTCCTGCAATTTATCACAATCTGCTTGTGATTTAACTACTCTGAACAATTTTGTGTCATCTGCAAATTTGATTATCTCACTCGTCGTATTTCTTTCCAAATCATTTATAAATATATTGAACACACCACAAGGCAGCTGCATATGTCAGAGAAGCATCTCACTAATTTTGGTGTCTGTTTGAATTATTACAAAGCTTAGTGGGAAGACATAGGGTGGGGGTGTTGTGTTAAGTATGGGACTTTTAAGAAGCACAAGGAAGACAGTGCCTGAAATAGGTGGTGGAGGGGCCTGCACAGTCATAGAAATTTTAAACATGTTGACGACAGATATAGAAGGGCTTTAGTAGGAGCAAAGTTGAGGGGTTAGGTAAGACCAGCGGGGGGGGAGCTGGTGCTGGTTTGTGTGGGAATTTATATACTCGTCTACCCAAAGTGGTAGAGAACCAGAGAGGAAGGCAAACTGGGCCAAATGAAATGGTCACTTGATCCTTCCCTGCTGTCATGTACTAAGTTACCCTGGTACTATCTGAGTTGTAAATATAAATGGATTTCCCTTATCCCATAATATTTATTAGATTTGCTAGTCACTTAGGAATCATATCTGCCTTTATGTCACATCACATATGAAGGAGAGGGCCATGGCACATGTTTCACACTCCTGCCTTTTCTTGAGCAAGGTTCTGGTTTTCATGTGTGCTACAGCCTAAGTGAACAACCACACTTTAGCATTTTCATGGCTTGGCAAGGAAAGGGGACTGAGAAAAAAAGGAAGGAGCTACTTTTTTTCTGTTTCCTTGAGAAGCGCTGGAACTGGCTTGAGATAAAGGATGGAAACGAGGATAAGTGGTAATCTGCACGGAGCGGCAGTTACTACCCATTTAAAAAAGAAATACATTTAAAAAAAAAAATTGATGGGCAGACTGGATTGGACCATTTGGGTCTTTTTCTGCTGTCATTTACTATGTTAGAAGAGGAAAGGACCCAGAGCTCAGTCTAACTCTGCCTGCAACTTTTCTGAACAGGGCGCATCACAATTTATTTGCCTGTCCAGGAGGCAGCACTAGCAGCACTTTTTAGGCAATCTAGTTTATTTTTTATGTATTTATTTAAAACTTTTTCTATACCATCGTTAAGTTAAATAACCATCACAACGGTTTACAGAAGGGCACAATAAAGAGAAATATGGGTGGTATAGATTACAAATTACTCGTGTGCCATCATAGTGCAGTAACAATTTAAAATAATAAACTAAGTGTGTAAGTTAAACCTGATTGTTAGGAACAAATTAGGCAGTTTGATTTTAACATTAATATGCTTATGTAGGTTACTAAAAACTTCTAGCTTGGTGCATCCTTATCGCTCAACTATTTTTCTCCTTTTCTTTATCTTTATAAAATGCTTGTTTAAAAAGCCAGGTTTTCAGATTAGTTTTGAATAATTTCAGATTTGTCTGTAGTCTTATTTCGAGTGGCATGGTGTTCCAGAGTACTGGGCCAGCCAGTGACAGTGCTCTTTCCCTTACTTGCGTGAGATGTGCTGATTTGACAGAGGGGACAGTTAGTAGAGCTTTATTTGCAGATCTCAGGTTTCTTTGTGGTACATGCACGCGCAGTGCCGTGTTAAGCCAGTCGGCTTTATCATTGTGGATTAGTTTATTAGTTGAAACAAATTCATTAGGAACCTCATTTCGGACTCTCCGTAGAGGCCCATCTCGCCCTTGCATGCTCTGCTTGGTCTCTGCCCCTCATGTGCGTATGGGTAGGGTACTCTTTCCTTCTCTCTTTACCTGCATGCATGGGGGGGGGAGGAGAGTAGGAGGAGATGGTAGTGGTGGCACAGCAGAGGGTAACCGATGGTGTGGGATGGGATCTGTACACACTGTCTCCTTTGCGCACTCCTCTCCTCCTCCCTTCATATGTGTGGATGGATGGGGGAATTAGCGCAGATGGTTTGTGAGGGGTGGAGAAGTGTGCATGGCTAGGGCCATTTTTTCTACGTCTCGCTTTCTACTTTGTACCTCCCCCCCCCCTTTTTTTTTTTTTTTTTTTGGAGGAAAACCAAAATAAAAATAGGGGATTCAAATGAATCATAAAATACAGAATTTGTTTTACAACAGAGGTTTTTTTTAATTGAGAGATTTCAATTTGATTCAGTTTTCTCGTGGGTGTGTGGTGGGGGGGTAGGGAGGAGGGGGGGAGAGCTGATATGGGTAGGATATGTGGGGGGGGGTGCACTTTTGTGTGGATGTTTGCTAGGGCCTCAAACAAAAACTATGCAAAATTTTTCAGCTGGATCTCTATTAGTTCAAGAGCTATAAGCAGCTGAAGGAAGGTCACTCTCAGAGTACTGTGCTCCACGCAACACACAATGGCCAATTTGTCCGAGCACTGCAGCCAAACAACCCCTGTTAGGGACCTGAAATTTTGTGGTTTATTACAACCTCTGGTGCTAAGTCCCTATATAAAGTTTTTGGAACGTAACATGAGGTTGCCACCCTTTTAATGGACCAGCAAAGTACGTGAAAAATTTAACAAAAAAAATGTGACTAATTTGACTCCTCATTGCTCTTGATGTATACCGTATATACTCATGGATAGGTCAAGGGCATTTTTTGGGTCACAAAAGAGAGAAAATTGCTGTGACCCATGGATAAAATCTAAGGGGCTTATGACTATCCCCATTGGTTCACTCTTTCTCTCTCCCCCTCCCCTATGGCAATCCACAGGTCAATGCTAGTTTCCTCCTCCACCTCCCCCCCCCCCCCCCCCCCCCAATAATTATTCTGATGACTATCCCTGGGTCCTTACCTCCCTCCCCCATGGCTATCCTTGCTCATTCACTCCTTTCTGCCTCCTTCCCTCTCCCGATCCCTGAACTCACCCTCTGCTAGCAGGAGGACGACGGGAGATTGTGGGGGTATCCTGGGCCTGGGCTGCAGCTGTGGGAATGACAGGAGAGGTTGATCTACTGCCATGGGCCATCGCAGAGGAGCAGGAGGAATATGATTAGCTGTTCGAGGCAGCCAAGATAGTCCCATGCCCCGCAGCTGCAGAGAAAGTACCGGCCAGCCTGCGTTTCCCGGGTCGCAGCGGTGAAGAGTCAAGTGCCGGGAGAGGAGGTGGGGCTAACACCCATGATAGCAGGTGACCCCGGGACTTACCATAACTCACCCACTGCAAGCAGGACAACTACGGGAGTTGCGGCTGTTCATTTGCGTCCCCTCTCCTCCCATGCCAGGGCCCGATTGGCGCACTTAGAACCACGTGGTTCAAAGCACGACACTGGGACCCCGCGCATAGAAGGGGGAATCGAAAATAGCCTCATCGACGTGCATCTGCATGTGATGAGCACTATTGCCTACGCGTGCGATAGGACGGGCGTTTTGCATTGGGAGATATGGATGCTGGTCAAACCGTGCGCTGTAGCCAGCGCCCAGTATAGCATCGGGCCTGCATGTTAGCTGGGTTCTGGGAGGAGCAGTGGTTTGTGGTTCCTGGCCAAGGGCTATTGCTGAGTTGGGAGAGGGAAGGTACCCAGGTAGATGTGAATGTGGGCTCATGGTGTGGTAGCACAACAGAGGCATTTCCTGATTTGAGCTGGAGTCCCAAAGGAGGAGGAAACTGCTGAGCCAAAATCCCCCCCCCCCCCCCTCAAAAAAAAGATGCAGTGGAACCAAAAGCCACCCAGTGTTGAAACTTTATAGCACTCAAAATAGTCCAGAGTCATTATGCTGTTAGCTATTAATTGGATGCTGCCCAGGAGCCTGCCAGCCATTTTCTGGTTTACAGTTTGTTTAAACTAAAATGTTGAATTTCTTCTAGTGCACCTACTACTGCAGAGAATTAACCTTGGAGGTTTGGCCTCTCTAACTTAGGCAGCTGATCTTAATTTTGTAGTACGTAGGAGATACTAATGCTTTTTAAGTGAGCTTTTAATCTGCTTTTTAAGCAGCCCTCTTCCCCCCCTGATTGATGTCTCTCTCCTAAATGAAACTCAGCTCTGTTCTTTTCCCCCTTCTCGGAAAGTGAAATCTTGGCGGTGGGGCAAAGGAATGAAAAGGATGAGGGGTTTGGGGTTGGTTTTTTTTTTTTTTTTTTTTAGAGGAGAGGGGGGCCCCAGGGGAGATGTTTCAGTGTGTTGCTTTTGAAATTTTGGTTCATTTTTGTGAAAATCAAGGCGTTCCCTTGTTTCACTGACAGTAAATCAGAGTGGGTGTGACTGGTGGACTGTGTCCACAGTGTCTGTGCACGTGTCTCGAGCAGGGGACCTCGGGGCCTTTAGCAGATTGCAGCTGGAACTGAAATTATAGCAGCAGTAGCAGAAACAATTATTTTTCAGTTGACAGATGAAATAAGATTTCTCCCCCCCCCCCCTTCTTTTTTTGTTCTGATCTGTATTGTGTTACAGACACAGTACTAATCTATAAAGTTTGTGAAATCTTTCCTATTCCTGGGCACTCTTCAGCGGTATTAACTGAAATACATCTGGGCACTGTTGTGCTGACCCTTCCATCAGAAACACATGTGGTCATTTCACTGGTAAATGTAAAATATTAAAGTGGCATATGCAGCCATGATGTGGGTTATCTTGCTACAATTCCTGAGCCATGCTTCAGCTGTTCAAGCCGGCTGGAGTTGGGGATGCTGCGTTCACCGTCACTGGGGAGAAGTGGAGCCAGGGGGGGTGGCAGGGTTCCCAGCCACCATGCAACAGCCAGATTGGGTGCTTGTGTGCTGGTCCCTGGATCCAGCTGCAATCTGCGGAGCCCTTACCGCGAACGGTGATGTTGGATGAACTAAATGGGGTGAGAGAAATGGGGGCGGGGGGAGAACCTCCTGCTAGTTGTGAACGAAGGATCTTGGCCCTCTAGTTCCAGCTGAAGCTACTTCTGATTGAGGGTTGGAAGTCCAAAAGTGAAGGAGAAAACTGCCAGGCCACCCCCCAAAGAAAATAGAAGGGAATTTGAAAATACGGGATATGTGGCTATAAAGTCTAGCTAATACTGTCACTTTAAAGGAACCCTACTGCAATAAATCCCATTTGTGAAAGTGAAATATTTGGCTTTCTTGTAGCTATTGTATGACATTAAGGTCCTGTTTGACTTATTAAAGTTTGTGTGTTGTTTTTTGGGGGTTTTTTTAATGAAAAATATTACAAATTTGAAATGTGCCTCTGCCTTGGGCTGATGTCAGACATGGTAATTTCTATGACTCTGAGGAAAACCTTCACTGGCGTGGCAGTCCTATGTTCTTAGTGCAGGATACAGTCAAGCAAATCTGTCCCTCCTAACTTTTCTTCAGCATTCATATCTGAAGTAAGAGTTGGTAGTGAGCTTGAATAATGCTTTCTGAAGCCCACTTTTTAACAATAAGACCATACTGACATTTGATAACACAGTAGCATAAAAGGTGGGTGTACAAAAGGACACTTGGGGGCCACAGCAGTGTTTGCTGGTTCTCTGCTATGAAGAAGGAATGTGGAATTGAGAGGCTGAGATTCTTTGGGATAATTAAATGGTGCGTGCTTTTACTCCATTGCAGGTTTTAAATGAAGAATGTGATCAGAACTGGTACAAAGCAGAATTAAATGGCAAAGACGGCTTCATCCCCAAAAACTACATAGAAATGAAACCCCATCCGTAAGTATAAAAGCGTGGTATGCCCCACCCTCCCAGTAACAGGCTGTAAAATGGGGGGAGGAGGGGGGCTTGGCCTTGCTTCAAAACTCCTGATCCTCTCTGTGCACATCTATCTTACTGCATTTCCTCCCCAGCTTGCTGCCACTTTTATGGCTGTCTGTAGCATGAAGGCTGCAGGATAGGTTAGGGGAAAATACAGAGGGTATTTAACCACATGCAGCTGTGAATAGTCATAAGGAGAGTTCAGAGGCAGTGTGCGAAGTAGAGGCACACCTGTCACCCTAGTACCTAACAGCAAAGGATATGAGTCGCATGGTAACCCACACACCCACCTACATGTAAGCACTTCTGATCTCGGGCATAAAAATAGTGCCGGTTTAAGTATTATTTAAAGGAAAGTACAGCATGTTAAATAATAAACCAGAATTACCAAAGCAAATAAAGTAATTCAGAAAGGACCCAGGGTCCAACAGAGTTTACTAAGTTTTAGTTTACTACTGTTTGCTTTGTTGCAGTCAGATTCTCATCTTTGTTTTCTGCTGTGATTCTCTTTGGTTTTAATTTAATTAAAAATGTGCTGTTTGGTAAATTCCCAAGCTTTTTGTGTAGGGCAGTTGATACCACATTTTGCAATTATGTACCATTGAGCTGAGCTTGGTACGGGAATTTAACTTCACCAAGGCCAGTGGCAGTGCATACCCCTGCTTGTTTCATTGTAAATGTGGTATATCTCGCACTGAGTTAAAAGTTTAAAAAAAAAAGTAACATGATCACGCTCCTCATGCAGTGCAGTAGACTGTGTCCTGGATGCTTTGCTTCTTTCGGTAAGAGGAAAATCTGCTTTAGAGGGTTTGCATAGAGCAAAACTTTCAAACCACTACTGACTGGGTTGGCAATTGGGAGAGGGAATTTTTTTCCTTTTTTCTTTGAACTGAAATCCAGATGCCCCTTTTGCACGAGAACCATTTTATAATTTCAGATAAAATGCTAGATGATGAACTGGCCTGGTGGCTCAGTTTCAATTGTTGTGGACTGTCATGTACTTCCTAGAGCCCTGCATTGGCCACTTTTGGAGACGAGATGCTGGGCTTTGTGGACCTTTGATCACGTTCTTACACCTAAGTTAGATTCATGGCCGGGCTTCTGTTCCCCAGGCTGGATAGGAAGCTGTGGTGGTAGCATTCACGGTCTCTGGCAGGGAGGGAGTCGTGGCCGTCGCTCAATGGTAACATCTTGTGGTCAGACTTGGGGTCCACATTATCTGGGTTCTGGAGGGAACTGTGGTTTATGGCCCCTGGCCGAGAACCGGCACTGCAGTGGCTGAGCTGATTTGCGAGAGGGATATAAAAAAAAAAAGGGGAAATATCCTAGCAGTTGCAAATGAAGTTTCAGGTTTGATAGGCCATATAATCTTTCTGCCATCGTATGTTTTTCAATATATTTTCAAAAACAAATTCAGTACAAAGCTTGTGTACATAAATTAGACAAAACGTCTATAATAAACAAGAAAAACTACTACATGTACCTTGACATCATAAAACAGTTACTAAACCAAATGGAACTAGTAATCAACATAGAGAAAACAGAATTCCTACATCTAGAACGCAAAAAGACAGAGATCATTCAAGACACTATCACACTCAAAAACAACCAAAAGATTGAACTAGCGGAGAAAGTACGGAACCTAGGAGTTATAATTGACACCAAATTAAGCTTAAAACAACATATATCCTTAAACGTTAGAGAAGGATACACTAAACTTATGGTACTCAGAAGACTTAAACCACTTCTAATGACAAAGAACTTTCGTTCAGTCCTGCAAGCATTGATTTTTGCAAGCACCGACTACTGTAATGCGCTACTACTAGGCTTACCATACACCTCACTCAGACCACTACAAATTTTACAAAACACTGCTGCAAGAATTTTGACCGGAAAAAGTAAAAGAGACCACATCACCGAAACCCTAGCCGAGTTACACTGGCTACCTGTTGAGCAGAGAATACAATACAAAACACTTTGCATCATACATAAATTAATACATAACGAAAAAGCGGAATGGCTTAACACAGCCCTCCGCGTACACGTACCAAACAGAAACCTAAGATCAGCGAATAAAGCACTCCTTACTATCCCATCAATTAAGACAGCAAGACTAACTCAAGTAAGAGAGAGCATTATCCTTGGCAGGACCCACACTGTGGAACACCATGCCACTAGAGTTAAGGTTGCAAAAAGACAACAAAACCTTCAGAAAAGGCTTAAAAACTTGGCTATTCAAGCAAGCCTACCAAACAGAGAAGGGGAAACAGTGAGGCAGGCGAAGTGAGAGGTATGAACAAGTAAAGTATGTAGCTATATTTCTATCTGTTTTTACTCTACCTTCTCGTTCTTCCCCAGAAGAGAAGTTGACACTTATAAAGTTAGAATTGTTTTCAAACTGATAATTCCTGGACAGTATTGTATCACAAACCAATTATATCATTTAGAAAACTATGTACCGAATCATTATGGCATTTGTGTAAATTAATATATCTCAGCATCCTTATTTTATGTGCCCTATTGTAAACCGTTGTGACGGATCCTTCTTAACAACGGTATAGAAAAGATTTAAATAAATAAAATAAAAACATAATACAGTTTCCATCACCATCCAGATCACAAGTAAACTTCTACAGAGAGGAGTAAATAATGCTGTCATATTTCTATGTTGCTGTAATCCAGGAGATGCCAATTCCAATTGAGCTTGAAGCCCAAAGGAGTATGAAGAAACTGCCAGGCCAAAAAAAAAAATTTCTGAGTGATGGTATTCACATTGCTATTCAGAACACTTTTTAAACTGGGCTCAGAATCCATCAAAGGGAGAAATGGGTGAAGTTTATGATTCTCAAAGAATTGCCCATTTATGGTGGGAGCAAACAAATTTGCATTAACGTGCTTAGAGTGAAATGCGAGCCCTGAGCATGGGCTGCTGTTCAGATGAGAAGACAAAAATTAGCATGCTGCAGAGAAGTATTAGCAGCAGCAGTGAGCTGGTAGACGATGTGCGGGAAGTTTGGGGCAGACACTTCCTATCCAGCTGAGCCTATAGACAGTGCTCACTCATTTTAAGCTGTTAATCTGCAGGGTGAGAGATTTGCTTCATATTCTACTTCCTTAAATGGATTTAAATGGTAGGGCCATGGTAGAATATGGAGCGAGATGTCTATGTCCCCATCCACTAGTACATGTAACTGAGGCAATAAATAAATAAAACCCAGATATCTGTAGAGCAGGACCGGTACTGAGGCACAAGGGGAGAGGCTTAGTTCTAACATCCTCAAGAGGTTGTTCCTTGGCACAGTTACTGCACTGCAGAGATGTAAAGATTTTCAGCTAGTTGAAGGCATGAAATGAGTAGCTGGATGATGCAAGGCTGTCCTGAAGTTGTAAAATGTGCACTGCTTTGATCATTCTTTTTCTCTTTTAGGTGGTTTTTTGGAAAGATTCCACGAGTGAAGGCAGAAGAGATGCTTGGAAAACAGAGACATGATGGTGCCTTTCTCATACGGGAGAGCGAAAGTGCTCCAGGAGACTTCTCCTTGTCAGTAAAGTAAGTTACCAAGATGCTAGGCAGAGAAAAGTCTTAGTGGTCAAAAATGCTTGGTTCCAATGTTTCACTGATCTATGTTTGTTCTTCTTCGTTGCACAAGTTATTGTGCGTTCCTTGTTTTCAGAGAGCTTTTTTTATTCTCTGTTAAGTAACCTAAACAGCTACTTAACAAATGTGATAACATTATACACTAATGTTTTTGCATTAGAGCTTTTTATAATAACGTGTCTTTTTCAAGGGGGGTTATAACATCTCCAAATAGGTCAGTTTTTCCACATACCATGAGCAGTATGAGATGAAGGTTCAGTCAAAGGTGTGAAGGTCCTAGATGTCAAAACTAAGGGCCAGATTCATTAAGGCTTTTCTCCCATTTAGTGTCTTATGGGAAAAACCCTTAGTGAATCAGGTACTAAATTTGTTAAAATGGGTTACCTCAAGGAGTTATCTGGATGGGAACATCTAGGGGAAGTATAAGAGCAGTGAGCAAAACTAAAAGATGATATAAGGACAATTAACCTTTTTGTTAGAAAAATAAATAAAAGAGAGAAAAAAAGGCTGCTATGGTTTTCTTTTTTTTTTCAATATAATGTTTATTCAAAAATGCACTGATTATGAAGCGTTGTACAATAAGATGCATAAATTTACAAAATTACGCAATCAAGAACCAAGTAAAACACAGAATCAAAAGATAAAAGACATACAAAGGTCTATCGTACAACCGTTTCAAAAAGAAAAATATGTATAAGAATGCACAAATATGATAAACAAATGTGAAGAATAAAAGTTTTCCCGTGGCCACTAAGGAAACATCTGCTCGTCTCATGGGATTGGATACTGCTGTCAGCAATAAATGTGAGGTAAAACTATGACGTGTTATAACAAAACAAGTGAAGAAAGGAGATCAGTACCATAATCATCTGAGTCTGATTGAATTCTTGGGATCCATGCCTATTGTGTAGGGGAGGTAGTGGCGTCCTCATCAAGAGAACCCTCTTCCCCTCTCCACTGAAGATAGGGTGCCCACGTCCTGTCAAATTTGGGGAGTTGTCTGTGCTTTTGGGCTGTGATCTTGTACATTACACACATATTGTCTAACTTTTGTATTAAGCAAGATTTAGTGGGTACAGTAAGGTGTTTCCAGGAAAGCGCTAAAATGCATCGTGCCCCTAGACAGAACTGACCAACCAATGTACTTTCAAATTTGGAGCCGTCAACCGGTGCATTTAACAGACCTTGCATCGGTGATAGGACAACACGTTTCTTTAATGTACTACATATAATATCCTGCACATCCGACCATAATCTCTTGACTTGAACACAGTCCCACCACATATGCAAGAACGTGCCACTATAGCCACACCCCTTCCAACATTGGTCAGATGCACACAGTTGAGCTTTGTACAATCTACTCGGCGTGAGATGCCATCTGAACAGGACTTTATACCCATTCTCAGTGAGGGAGGAGGAGACTGAACATCCCTTAGTATGGAAAAAGATCTGATCCCACTCCTCCTCCGATAGTATCATTCCCAGATCACTTTCCCATTTAGAAACATATTTGGGCCGTGATGACAACGAGTTTTGTAATAGTGTATATATTTTCGATAGACGACCCTTTATGCGATCTGCCAAATCACACCAGCCTGCAAATTGCGAGCGACCTTTAGCTATTTCTGCCTTTATGTTTTCTTGTTTAAGGAATTGTTGTAGTTGATAATACGAGAAATAGGCAGTAGACGGGAGGTTATACACTTCCTGCAATTGTGGAAATGTCATAAAATCAGTTCTATCTCTAAGCTTGGCTATAGTCGTTATTCCCTTGCGCTTCCACTCATGTAATAATGCAGATTCCCACCCTGGAGGAAAGGATGCATGATGGAATAAATGGGTGTTCATAAAGTATCTTCTCGTGCCCACCAATAGAGCTTTCCACCGATCCCAGGATTGTAGGGTAGTACGTAAAGGTAAAGAAATACAACCTTCAATTTTCAAAGATTTCTTAGGTTGCCATATAAGGGCGCGCATCGGGATGGAGCCTAAGTTGGCCTGTTCTATGTCTACCCATCTAGGTTTCTCACCACACTTATGCCATGTCAGAATGGCAGCTAATTGGGCCGCAGCATAGTACCATTGGAGTCTTGGAACCCCCAAGCCCCCTCGTAACTTATGGCGATAAAGAGTAGCTTGTGCTACGCGAGGAGGTCTCCGCTTCCAAATAAAAGCGAACAGACGTTTCTGCCAATTTTTTAACATAGCCGTGGGGATCGAGATCGGTAAAGATTGGAATAGGTAGTTGAATTTGGGAAGTATGGACATTTTGACTACAGCTACCCTCCCAGTCCAGGATATAGGCAAACTAGTCCAAGTATCCAGATCCTGGAAAATCTTAGACACTAGGGGTAGGTAATTCAATTTAAACAGATCATCCAAGTTCTGGCCAATTTGTATCCCCAAATATTTAAGTTTTGACCCAGCCCATTTCAATGGAAAGAGTTGTTGCAGGCCCAATGTTTGCGCAGGGGGCAAAGATATATTCAAAACCTCTGATTTATCAAGGTTAAGGCGAAAGCCCGACACCGAGCTAAACTCAGATAGTCGGTCTATTACCCCCTTCAGAGATTGTTGGGGGTTTGTAAGGGTGAACAGCACGTCATCCGCAAAAAGCGACATTTTATAATCGTCCACCCCCACCCCTATGCCAGATATTGTCTGGTCGCCCCGTATGACCGTAGTGAGGGGCTCTAGAAATAGAGCGAATAACAGAGGAGACAAGGGGCACCCCTGTCTTGTGCCCCGAGTGATTGGAAATGGATTCGAGTAAGTCCCATTAACTTTTACTCTCGCTCGGGGATTATCATAAAGTTTGTAGAGCCAGGTTAAAAATTTGGGACCAAAGTTCATTTTCTCCAGCGTACGAAAGAGAAATTGCCAGTGGACCATATCGAACGCTTTTTCAGCGTCGATAGCGAACAATATGGCCGGGGTTTGATCCCTTTTGGCATTCCATAGTAAATCTAAAATTTTTCTGACATTGTCCGCTGCCTTTCGCCCCGGAATAAATCCGGCTTGATCAGGATGAGTCAATTTCGCCATCACCCTATTCAGTCGTGTAGCCAAAATCTTGGCCAATAATTTTAAGTCAATGTTGATCAAGGAGATTGGGCGGTAAGACCCACACTCCATGGGGTCGCGTCCTGGTTTTGCCAGAATCGTAATGCCGGCTACATTAGCTTCAGCGGGCAGGGACTCACCGTCTCGCAAAGCATTAAAAGTCTCAAGCAGATAAGGAGACACCTGGTCCGTGAATTTTTTGTAAAAAAGGCCAGTATAGCCATCGAGACCTGGCGCCTTATGAGGTTTGAGGGCCTTAATAGCAAGCGAAAGTTCAGCTGGCGTAATAAGTTTCTCAAAATACTGCCGCTCAACATCTGTTAATTGGGGTAAATTGATAGTAGCTAAGTAATCATCTATGTTCTCGGTAGAAATACCAGAGTCTGCCGTATATAAGACCCCATAAAATTGCTGGAATCGACTCTGGATCTGCTCTGCAGAGTCCAATATGGTACCATCCGCTGCTTTAACCTTGGTAATCTGATTTTGGGTGAACAATTTTTTCAATTTGCGGGCTAAAAGCCTACCAGTTTTGTTACCCCACTCAAAGTGTTCTTGCCGAATAAGTTGTAATTTATGGGCAATATCTTTCGCTTGAAGATCTTTCAAAGCCATGCGAGCTCTCTGTAGTTGGCCATAAACCTTGGTAGACAAGGATACCTTATGTTGTTTTTCCAAGCCTGAGATAGTGGACAGTAATTCTGCCTCCCGTGCTTGAGTGACCTTCTTTTGGTGAGAAGCCTGAGATATAAATTTACCCCGGAGAACCACCTTTAAACATTCCCACAGAGTAGGCCTAGAGTGTGCATCGGAGCCATTAAATTGTTGATATTCCTTTATCGCTAATCGTATGGATTGACAAAATACATCATTCTCCAGTAAAGAATCATTAAGTTTCCAATAACGTAACCCAGTCTGAGTGACCTGTGTTCTCAAGGACAACCAAATCGCACCATGATCCGACCAAGTTATGGGACCAATACCAATATCTTTCACCCGAAAGTTAAGTGTTTTGTCCAGTAGGAAATAATCAATGCGGGAATAAGAATGATGGGGGTGGGAATAAAATGTGTAGTCTCTGGTAGCAGTATTCCTATGACGCCAGATATCTAGCACTTCCCTGGTCTGTATAAATTTTTTGAGACGCTTGCGACCGTCCGCTGAACCTAATCCACCCCCAGAAGAATTATCCACTCTCGGCTGTATGGTGATATTGAAATCCCCCGCAAGAAGTAAATGATTATCCTCTACTGTTTTGAGAATGTTATCAATCTGATCTATATATGCCGAGTGAGAGGTATTTGGAGCATATACATTGACAATAGTGTATATTTCCTTAGCTACCGCTACTTGGAGCAGTAAAAACCGACCTTTTGGGTCAGCAATATGTTGAAGGACTGTGCCAGGGAAGTCCTTCCGAATTAAAATACTAACGCCAGTGTACTTGCCTTCCTTAGGGGCTGCAGCATGGTATTGGTGGGGGTAGAGATGCCACTGAAGCAAATGGACATATTTTTGCTGCAAGTGTGTTTCTTGTAAAAGCAAGATATCTGCCTGTGACATCTGGGCTTCTCGTCTAAAGTGCTGCCTCTTTTGAGGACTGTTGAGGCCCTTCACATTCAAGGACCATATTTTAAATGACATCATGGTACTCCCCCTCTCCACCCTCCCTTCGCATTAATCTCCACCCTAGACACTGCATCAGCCCCACCCTTCGCCCTCTATACAACCCCCCTCGCAGACCAGTAAACAATCCCTGCTGCATGTCAAAACTTGTGACCCCCATTGTAAGAAGGTATTGTGCATTATTTCCGTTGTGCATTGAATTTACAAACCCTTCCCCCCCCTCCCCCCCACCCCCCTTCCACCAGTAAGCCTCACGGAACTGTACAAATAACATTCCGTAAAGGTACGGGGGTATCAGTCACCAGCGAAGCCCGCTCCCCCAATTCCGGCCCCCCCTCCACCGGCCCCCCCCCTAGTACTTTGTAAGTAAACCACAGTGTAAGCCACTATATAAACAATAACCAAACAGGTAAAGGTAACATGAAACAACATCGCAGTGACCAGGAACCTGAGTCCAACAGATTAGAACATCACCAGTTTAAGCATGACAGGGTCATCCCTTCCCCTTATCCAGGTCCGATGAGCTGTCTTCCGAATGACGTCGCAGCCTCTTTCCCCCATTTCGGACCCTCTGCCATCGTGGGGTCTCCAGGGGAGCAGAAGATGAAGATGAACTCCCCGTTGGGACAGTAGCGTTCACATGATGGCCTGCTGATTTCAAAATGGCGGCCGCTTCCTGCAGATTCTTAGCTGTGGTCGTGGCGCCGTCGATGGTGATAGCGATACCAAAGGGGAATAACCAGCGGTATCGGATATTCTCTTTACGTAGCAATGTCGTGATTTCTTTAAACTCCATGCGTTTCTTCAATGTCAGGGGAGACAGATCTGTGAAGATTTGTATGTTGTGGGATTCCCAGTCCCAGGTTGCCTTTTTCCTTGCGATTTGAAAAATTTTATCCTTCACAGGGAATCTGGTGAAGCAGACTATTATATCTCGAGGTTTTCCAGCAATTCTAGGGCCCAAGGTCCTGTGTGCCCTTTCCAAATCAACCCTTATAGCTGAGTCCTGTTCTGCCGTGTCCATGGATGCTTGTTGCAGGAGATAAGTACATAGCCTTTGTATCGTGGCTTCACAGTCAACATACATATCCGTTTCAGGAATGCCCCTGAATCTCAAGTTATTTCGTCGGCTCCTGTTTTCTAAATCTTCCATTTTAGCTGAAAAAGCATCTGAGTCTTGTGTGACCCTGGTCACCATTTTAGTGAGTGCCTCCATTTTCTCAGAGTGCACATCCAGACGCAGATCACAATCATCCACTCGCCTGCCTATTTCAGTCATTTCCTCCCTTAGTTGCTGAATGGTTGCCATGAGGTCTTTTTTATTGTCCTTCATTTCCTTACGAAGGTCCCCAAACCAGCGGCGAAAATCATCTTTTGTGGGGAGCTCCGAAGCTGCCGTCTGTGTGCCACTCAACATACTCTCCCCCTTGGATGCCATTTCACTCGAGACCGAGGCTTCCGGCGTGCTCTCAGGCCCCTCTTCTAAATCGGGAAGTTTTGAGAACGCAAACTGCTTTAAGTCAGTACCTTTTTTGCGCTGTGCCATTGCGATTGTTTCCGAATGAGGAATCAGGTGGTTTACCAGCTTTTACTGCAAGTTTCACGGGGGTACCGGCGGATTTCGGCCCGGAACGCGCGGGAGCTCTAGATTAGGTGGCCATCTTGCTCCGCGGCGAGAGCGCCCCCCGCTATGGTTTTCTAAAGTAGCTAATAAGGTAAGGCAACAAAGCTTAGTGCTGAAACTACAAGAGACCACAGAACGAGGAAGACAAGTTGACAGTATTTGGAAAAGCTAAGAATCTGTGAAGGTAGTCAGGAATGCAAAGATTCAAATGGAAGAAAAAACCAGCAAATAAGGTAAAAAAAAAAAAGGGGGGGGAGGGGTCAAGACGTTTTAGACATGTTAGTGATAAGAAGAAGTGCAAAAGTGGCATTGTGAGACTTAGAGGTACAGGATAGGAATATGTAGAAGTTGAGAAGGGAAAAGTGAAATTGTTGAACAAATATTTGTTTGGTGTTCACTATAGGGCGAATTTTAACAGCCCCCCCCCCCCCCACCTCGCGCATAAATTCTGGGTTACACGCACGGCTGGGCCTTGCGCGCATTTTAGAAGGAGCCCGGCCACGTGTGTAACCCGTGATACATGCACAAGAGCCGGGCCTCGCAAAAGAGGCAGTCCTGGGACGGGGAGGAGCGGTGTGGGGCAGAGCTGGAGGTGGCCGGTACAGTGGCCACTTGCCACTGTGCCGGGGGATCATGCGCCGGCAGCCTTCACCAGCTCAGGAACTGGCATAAGTCTTAAACAAAGAAAAAAAAAGGTAGGATCTTTTAAGGGGTCGGGGAGGACAGGGGAAGGAGGGGAAAGGGAGTATGGGCGGGGGGGGGGGGTAGGGAAGTTCCCTCCCAGTCCACTCTAATTGGAGCGGACTAGGAGGGAACTGGGGAAGGCCGGCGCACATGTTATAAAATTGGTGCATCCATGTGCACGCGCTGGGTAGCGCGTGCACCTATTAAAATCTACCCCTGTGTGTTCACTATGGAAGGGCCAGGAGCAGGACCGCATAAAACAAACACAAATAAGATTAGAAGTGAGGTACATCTCAATCAATTTTCAGAAAAGTGTTTGTGAGGAGCTAAATAAACTTAAAGCAATGGGGCCAGATGGTATATATATTCAAGGGTATTAAAGGAACTTAGAGAAGTTCTGGCAGCTTCACTGGCTGACCTTTTCAGTGCTTCTTTAGAGTAAGGAGTAGATGTGGTTCCTGTTCATAAAAGTGGAAGTAAGGAGGAAGCTGGGAACTACAGGCCAGTTAGTCTGACCTCTGTGGTGAGCAAATTAATGGAATTGCTGCTAAAAACAGAGGATAATGCGGTTTCTGGAATCCAGTGAATTGAAAAATCTGAGATAGCATGGTTTTTACCAGAGGTAGTTCTTGTCAGATGAATCTGATCAATTTCTTTGAATGACCAGCGAGTTGGATCGGGGAAAGCGCTAGATGTAGTCTACTTAGATTTTAGTATGGCCTTTAATGCAGGTCTGAATAGGCAAAATAAAACAAATTGAGTACCCTAGGTATGGGCCCTAAAGTGACTGACTGGGTTAGAAATTGGTTGAGTGGAGGGGGTGCTAGCACCGCGGAGCAAAATGGCTGCTTAAACCAGAGCTCCCTGACTCCTCGAGCCCTCAGCAGTAATTTGCCAGTGCTTAAGGGACTGTGATCTTGCCTTATGACATCCAACAGACTATCGTACACAGATGGCTCAAAAGAAAAAAGGAGTGGATTTCAAACATTTCTCCTACTCTAAAAATGCACTAGGAGATGAGGGGCTTACTGACATTGGAGAAACCACGAGCCTTGAGCCTTCGGAGGAAGAGGAGGATACATGCCCCAGTCTCACTGTGGCAGGTTCCAATGACATACCAACTAGGGATGAATTTCGACAATGGTTCAGGGAGCTGAGAAAGGACATGAAGGATAATAAAAAAAAGAACTGCTAATAATGATGGCTGATCTACGTGAAGAGCTGGCGGAGATCGGATGACGGGTTGATGACTGCAATGTGTGGATAGATGCACAAACAACTAAGTTGGACGTATTACAAACCAAATACTTACAGATATCTCAGGAATCGGCTGAATTACAAATCAAGCTGGAAGATCTAGAAAATAGAAGTCGCAGAAATAATCTACATTTTCTTGGCATTCCAGAGACTGAAGACTATGCGGACTGCACAGGGACAGTTAGAAACATGCAGTTTCTTCCTACAACAGGGATCGGAATCTGAGCCCTGCACATTAGAGGTGGAAATTGAACGTGCCCATAGATCCCTGGGGACCGAAGGTGGGAAATAAACCACGGGACATTATAGCTTGTTTTAATCGTTATGTAGTGAAGGAGAAAGTGTTAATGGCAGCTAAGAAACAACAGACCTGGGAATGGCAATCGCATAACATTGCTGTCTTCGCAGATATTTCCCCAATAACGCTCAAAAAAAAGGGATAGAATTTCGCGAAATCGCACCATTCTCAGATGAGAAGGAATCAGGTACCGCTGGCTATTCCCATTTGGACTGGCAACAATTAAAGGAGTAACTACCAAGATTCAAACCATGGAAGAAGCAGCGGCCATCTTGCGGAATGCAGGCCACGCGGTCAAACTTATTGCAGCACCTAAGAGATTCTCTCAGGCCCAAAGCAGCGATACCCCGAAATGGCAGCAGGTAACTAAAGGGGGTCGGAGACTCCGCAGACAGAATGAAGACTCCTCGCAGGACAAACTGTTGGGAAATGGCTGAATGGACTTTGAGGTCTAAAGAATTTCCTTTTCTCGTTCTTTAGGGACCCGTATATGTTTATCAGGGTAACTGTTGGGTCATTATATCAGTGGTTGAGTCACAATTTATGCTATAATATGTTATTCTATAGCGAAAGTTAAAGTTAGGGGGCAATTACTGCACATGTATTTATCGTTGTTAATACCTTGCTTATCATAGGCTCGGGGAGTGTGGGAGTTGTTCCGCACATGCTTACAACCCCATCTGCGATAGCAGATCTGCTATGAATACATGGCAGGATAGTAAGGGAAAGGGGGACGGGGGGCACACTACATGCAGTTTTCAGAATTATGTATATTACGGGTTACTAATGTTGGTCTAATCAGGGTGTTTATCTTTCAATACAACATCACGGTACAGGCAGTATCCTTAAATAATATCGGGGGAAGAATTTTGCTATCTAATGAGCTCGTATGGTTGCCAGGGCGGGAGGGGAATGCTAGAACGGAACGCATGCTAGTGCACATGTATCCATAGCATTATGGCATCCGTTATCATATGGTCCCTAAATGTTAAGGGATTAAATAGCCCGCGTAAGCGCCAATTGTTGAGAGGAAGCTCAGGTGCGGTCATTATTTTCTTGCAAGAAACCCACCTGATGAGACGAAATGAACATTTATTGAAATGGTCTTTATTCCCATAACAATTCTTTGCAGCAGCTTCTAAATCCAATAAATATGCTGGGGTCAGTATTTTGTTGCATAAAGATTTACAGTATCATGTAAAGAAAGTTCGTGCGGACCCAAGGGGGTGATTCATACTTGTTCAGATTGAAGTCGGGAGAGAAGTTTACTCTCTACTAAATATCTATGCACCACATGGGAAATATAATATGTATCTTGATATAATAAATAATCTTATGAACACAGACGGGGAGGGACATTGGATAATAGCTGGGGATTTTAATATGACAATTCATCCCCGTGTTAACAACTCTACAGGGGGAGGTCTGGGAGTGAAAAAAGAGAAAACATCTTCAATCCCTCATCCAAAAATGGGGGCTCCTCAATATATGGAGATCTCGACATCCCCATGATAGGAATTATACTTTCTATTCTAATCTCCATAAATCTTATTCATGGATTGATTTTATTTTAATAGATAGAATTATATGCCCGAAGATTATTTGGCTGATATAGGCCAGATAACATGGTCAGACCATGCCCCGGTGTGGGTAACGTTGCGTCTGTTGGATGCTGAAGCTGGAAGGAAATTCTGGAAACTGAATGACACTTTACTGGAAGACGAGACCTTTTGCTCTACCCTAAAGCTGAGATTGGGGATTATAAAAAAAACAATGAGGCTTCTTTATCTAATCCACCACTATATTGGGAATGCCTAAAAGCAGTACTACGTGGTAGATTTATTTCACAGAGCACGTACAAAAAAAAAGATGAAATTTGCCCAAAAAACAAAATTATTAAAGGAGATTGCTTCACTAGAAGAATTGCATAAGCGTAGGCCATTGCGCTCTGTGCTTTTGCAATTGCAACAAGCCCGGACCCACTTATGCTCTCTAACATTTGATGCTGTCTCCTATCAATTAAACCTCACGAGACAGGAGCATTTTGAGTGGGGAATTAAAGCTAGCAGACTTTTGGCACAACGGTTGAAACACCGCATAGCTCAATCTCGGATCACCAGAATATAGAGGGAGGATAGATCTTTATTGGTCTCAGCAAAGGAAATACTTAAGCATTTCCAGTGGTTCTATGGAGCTCTGTATGCGAGAGATGTAACAATTCAGGAGAGCAGGATAGATGAGTTCTTAGAACAGGTTACTCTCCCCACCATCTCTAGAAAGGAGAGACAATTGCTAGAGCAAGCTATATCTTTGAGCGAAGTTATGAAAGTGATTAAGGACCATAAAACTAATAAAGCACCGGGCTTGGATGGCTTTACAGCCCAATTTTCTAAAAAGTTCATTTCAGAAATTTCCGCTCCTCTCTTAGAGCTCTTTAATTCATTGCGAAGTGGACTGTCCCTGTTTGCGGGATCTAATGTGGCTAGGATTGCAATACTGGCAAAACCTGGAAGAGATCCCATGGAATGTGGCTCATATCGCCCCATAACCCTAATTAATATCAATTTAAAAATATTAGCTAAAATATTAGCCAACTGTCTAAACAAAGTGGTGACCAAATTAATCCACCCTGACCAAACTGGATTTATCCCAGGGAGGATGGTGGTGGACAATGTCCGCAAAATCATTGATCTCATTTGGTGGGCCAAACAGAAACATTCTCCAGCTGTATTATTGTCAGTAGACGCAGAAAAAGCATTCAACATGGTCTACTGGCCATATTTGTTTCACACTATGGAAAAAATGAACTTTGGTCCCTTTTTCTTACATTGGATATCTATATTATATGAAAATCTAAGGCATGTGTCAAGGTGAATGGAGCGTATTCAGACACGTTTCCCATAGAAAGAGGATCTAGACAGGGATAGGGTTACGCATTATCCCCGTTGTTGTTTGTATTGTTTTTGGAACCGTTAGCTATAAAAATCCGCTCCTCAGCGCCTATCACAGGCATTTGAAATAGGAGGTGTGGATTACAAAATGTCTTTATTCGCCGATATTTTGTTTACTCTATCAAATCCGCCAAAATCCTTGGCGAATGTAATGGATACATTATCGGATTTTAGCTCAGTATCTAGTTTTAAATTAAACCTCAATAAATCTGAGATTTTGAATATCTCCCTCCCTCCAGATCAAATAGCAAGATTGCAGGCGGAGTTCCCCTTTAAATGGGCCCCTCATAAAATAAAATATCTAGGGGTCTTAATTAGCAATAAAGTAGAAGATCTTTTCCGACTGAACTATACACCTCTCACCTCCAAAATCTTCAATGACCTGGACAAATGGTCCAGAACCCAATTGTCATGGCTGGACAGAATTGATTCAATAAAGATGAACGTTCTACCTAAGCTTCTTTACTTATTCCAGACCCTTCCCATACATGTTTCCACCTCCGCTCTTAAATGCTGGCAAAAAAAGTTGTTTGCCTTTTATATGGAAAAGGAAACCCCCCAGGGTAGCAAGAGGAATATTCTACAGACACAAATTACGAGGCGGCTTGGGTGTCCCACACCTAGGTTGGTACTATGTGGCAGCACAAATAAAGAGCTCTTATAGATTGGAATAAAAAAGGTGAGCAGAAAAGATGGGTGGATATTGAACAAACTATGCTAGGTAATATGCCCATACGGGCAACCACATGGCAGCCATGCAACACCTGGTTACCTGGAGGTGTAATACCCCCGACTGTTGAAACCACTATGAAAGTTTGGAGACAATGGAGATTTAAATTGGTAGGCACGAGACAGTATTTCCTCAGCTCATCATTGTTTCATAATGGCTCATTCTCCCCTGGATGGGAGTCACCATGTTTTAAACCTTGAAAAAGGAAAAAAATCTTGACTCTGGGCAATATATGGGAGGTAGGGGGACTAATCACTTTTCAGACTCTTAGAGACAGATAACCAGCTTCTAGATAGAGATGTTTTCTCTTATGCCCAAATATGTCACTTCATTCAATCCGACAAAATAGTTGATGATTTACTTAAAGGGAAAACACAACTGGAAAGGTGGTGCGCACAGGCGGACAAGATAAAAGGGGTTAATTCCAAAACGTACAATTTTCTTAAGCGTGAATTCAATCAAAAACCCACATATGTAACAGCTTGGGAGAGGGATTTAGGAAAAGAATTTGAGACCGACACATGGGATTTAATCTTTATTAATACAAAACTGAGTTCTATATCAGCTTCATTAACCGAAAACAGCTATAAAGTTTTACTATGTTGGTATTATACACCGGCTAGACTATATAAAGCAAAGATTAACAGCACTGACACCTGCTGGCGGGGATGTGGAGGTAAAGGCACATTCTTTCACATGTGGTGGGAATGCCCCGAGATAGCACAATTCTGGGGGACAGTCACAAAGTTGCTGCAGCAAATTTTAGAGGTTAGCATTAACCTGCTCCCGGAACAAGCTCTGCTAAGTGTACCCATGGACAGCTCCAAATCTGAATGGCTACTGATCCACCAAATACTGATAGCTGCCAGGTGTGTAATTGCGGCACAATGGAAACACACAGAACCAATCCCCATCAGCATGCTTATTTCTAAAGTGGACAAGATATGTGAGCTTTACAAGTTAACAGCCCGCAAACATCACAGAATACCTAGGTTTCAATGATATGGCTTCCCTACCAAATACGGAGGAAGATCCTCCTCCTCACCCCCCCCCCCCTCCCCACCACCCCTACAGATTGAGATCAGCTTTTTGCTAAAGATACCACCCTTAAGGTCTAAACTTTA
Organism: Rhinatrema bivittatum; assembly: GCF_901001135.1. Classification (NCBI taxonomy): domain Eukaryota; kingdom Metazoa; phylum Chordata; class Amphibia; order Gymnophiona; family Rhinatrematidae; genus Rhinatrema; species Rhinatrema bivittatum. Next base: position 341,870,969 of record NC_042618.1, read on the forward strand.
TATTGTATTCTTACTGAAACACCGTTATTGTATGATTGTCTGAGATTAGAAAGATTGCGGAAACTGCATGTCAATAGAACAGCGTTTACAATTGCTACTTATATAACATACTGTATAAATATGCAAGTCACCATCTGTTCAGTCCTATGTTAGTATGTATTACATTGTTTTTTGATGGTTAATAAAATATTATTCACAAAAAAAGAAACTGGTTGAGTGGGAGACGACAAAAGGGTAGTGGTAAATGGAGTTAACTCCAGAGTGGGGGGGGGGATGGCTTTACGAACAATATGCCGCAGCGATTCATCCTTGGACTGGTTCTTTTTCAACATTTTTGTGATCAACATTGTGGGAAGATTGTCAGGAAAAGTTTGTTTTTTTTGTTAATAATACTAAGATCTGCAACAGGCTAGACAGCTAAGAAGTTGTGGAAAACATGAAGCAGGATCTCGCAAAGCTCAAGGAATGGCTTAGGATCTGGCAGTCAAGATTTAATGTTGAAAAATACATTTAGGCTGCAAAAACCCAAGGAGGTGAATTATAAGCACAAAAGAACAGGATCTGTGGGTGATCATATCTGATGATCTTACGATGGTCAAACAGGTGGATAAGGCGACAGCAAAAGCCAGAAAGATGCTTGACAGCCTAGGGCGAGGAATGGTCAGCAGAAAAAGGGAGGCGATATTGACCTGTATAGGTGGCCTTGAGACCTCATTTGGAATACTGTGTATAATTCTGGAGACTGCACCTTCAAAAGTATATAAACTGGTTGGAGGGTGGCTAATAAAATAATCTTTGGTCTTTGTTCTAAAGCAAATGGGGCCGACTTAAATCTAAACAGGTATACCCTAGAGGAAAGGTGACATAGGGCAGATATATGAGAGAGATTTAAATACCTCCACGGTTTCCATGTAGAGGAGTTGGATGGGTTTTCCTGAATTAGCGGAAATCAAGTTGAAATAAAGGAAGCTTTAGAATGAGGAGGTCTTAGGATGAGGGTGAAAGGAGGTAGACAGAAGTAATCTAAAAAATGACTTCTCTATAGACAGGGTACTGGATGCATGGAACAGCCTCCCGGTGGAGGTGGTGGAGATGAGGACAGTATCTGAATTCAAGAAAGCATGGTATAAACATAGGGGATCTCTGAGGCAGTGGTAGGGATTGTAAAGTTGTTAGTTTGGTGATGGACAGACTAAATCGGACATATGGTCTTTTTCTGCTGTATTTTTCGGTTTCTTTGTGTCTGTAAGCCAAGGTATGTTGAGTGTGATCTCAATTTCCAATTTACAGGTAATGCTCTTAATATTTGTATTATGCCAAAGAGAGCTTCCTTCTGGCATTCATAGGCTGTATTATGTATAAGCAACATAGATGCCTTTTTGAATGGTATTTAGGAACATGTGTAGCATGGCAGTAGGCTTAAGGACAGTCCACCCGGTATGTTCTGTCTGTATTACCTCAGGCTTGTCTGACTGTTAAAGCATACCCTGCCTTTGCTTGTTCAGTTATAATTTGTCAGCCAAGCACCTGTCTGAGTGACACTGATCATGAAAGGGCCCTCTCCACCCCAGATTGAAGTGAGGAATGGGTGTGACTGGCACCTGTTTATAAGCTGTACATCTGCCAGGGTTGTTAGCTGACAGGATGTGAAGATACTTTAGGCTAACTCTGAATGAAGAGACCTGTCCTCAGGCCTAGGTGTGGTGTACATTCAAATTATCTTTAACTCTTGGAAACCCAAATATAGAACCAGCAGTTTAAGCAAATGTAATGCACCAAAGGGACTCTGGAGATGGCCAGAATATGAAGATTAAAGACCCTTCAAATTGTACTTGTAGTTCCTGAAGAATATGAGAACTTCCTGGATCCACAAGCAGTGCACTTTGAACTATTTTCTTAAACCCATACTTAACCTCCAGGTTGTTTCTTGGATGTTTCCTTGGGATCTTATCTACTTCTTTTCTCACCATAGTTGCACAGGATTTAGCCAAAGACTTCAGTATAAACAAAGCATAAAATGAATCCTCTACTTAAACTAATTTTCCTTCTGTGCCTCTATGAAGGGTCAACAAAGCTTTGTGTGTTATGACAGTTGCTTCTAAAGGCTCAAACTGTGGCCTTCACAATGTATCTAGGCTGTGTTGAATAGGAGACCTGAGATCAGGTGTCTCTATGCTTCAGAGCTTGTTGAACATGGAAATGTGTGTGTTTCACTGATATTTAACTCTCCTATTGTCTTTGCTCAAGAACCTTCACTATTTTGTATCCATCCAGACCTAGTTTGAGCTTGCCAGATTCAATACTTCTTACACCACTTAGCATAACTCGTTCCTGTCTTTCATAGTATTTATTTATTTATTTTTATTTTTATTTTTTGTTTTTTTATACCGATCTTCCTACATTAGATGCAAATCAAACCGGTTTACAAAGAACAAAAACTTGCCTGACGGCATTACATGGAACAATGAACATTTAAGCAACTTTAAGTAACAGTCAAAGAGAAGAAAAATTAAGTATACAATTTAAATTACATAGTAATCAAGGTAAATAAGAATTGGATTACATAGTAATGAAGGTCATAAGTAATAAAAGTCTAACAAATGAATAATTCAAAATTAGTTGTGCTTGTACTAGGCTTAGTTAGGGAGAAGGAACTAAGAAGATATGTAAAAAAGGAGTGGAGAATAGCGGAAGAAAAAATAAAATGGAATGAAATAAAATAAAAATAAATAAATAAAATTAAAATAAAAATAATAAAATAAAAGGAAAAGTCAAGAGTGACTGAGGGACTCTTCAGAGGGAACCTGAATAAATTAGAGAGACTAATAACAGATCAAACCATATAAGAGAGAGAAATAAACAGAGAAGTGTAGTGAGAGATGTAGAGAAGGCTTTAAGCTAACAAGAGGGTTCTGGAAAAGCAAGCTTGAATAACCAAGTTTTAAGTTTTTTCTTAAAGGAGATTGGGCAAGTCTCTTGTCGGAGGTCAGGAGGGAGAGTGTTCCAGTTAGAGGGACCAGCGGTAGAAAAGGCCCTTTTTCTTAGAGATGTTTTTACTTGAGGGACGAAGAGGGTACCTAGGTATGCTCTTCTCAAAGGTCTGGTGGAATATTTAGGGCGAACCTGGAAAGTGAGATCGAGTGGGGCAAGATTGTGTAGGTTTTTGTGCATGATGGTTAGCACTTTGTAGATAATTCTATATTTGATGGGGAGGTGGTAAAGGATTGGAGTGATGTGATCCCTCTTGTTTGTATTTGTCAAAATCCTGGCAGCTGAGTTCTGTAACATCTGTAGTGGCTTTATAGTTACAGCAGGGAGTATGTGCAATTGGGTATTGTGGAGCATTTAGAAACAGGAAGGAATGTTTAATTTTGTCAAGCCACAGGAGCTTGTGTATTGGTGTCAGCTCCCCCTTTGTCTGGAGTGTACTAGTTGCCTTTGCATGCCTGAAATGTTTTAATACTGACAGGAGAAATGGTTCCCCCCACCCACCCCACAATGTGGGGAATTTTTTTATTCACTTTTTTTATTTTCTCATAAAAAAAAAAAATAACATCCCTGAAGATGTGTACAATTCCTGTAGAGGGCACTGAGAGAGAGGCAGCAGCCTCCGGACACCTGCATCCAGTGCCAGCCATAAAATGAATAGAGAGCTTTGTCAGAGACATTTTTCCAAAGGGGAAAATAACCACCTTAAATGTTTAATGGTGACCGCCTTCCTCTTTCTGCTTCAGGGATAATGCAGTACTGTGCTCCTAGGCACTTGGTATTCTAGGGGGGTGTCTGATGAGTGTGAAAGCTGGACAGTAAATTTCATGGTTTGGAAGAATTAAGACGTGGAATTTTGTGACCATGTATTTTCTGACAGCGCCAGCGTACTGCTGTGTAAACAAAATGTGCAGACTGTAGTCACCCAGTGACTATTTTTGAGTCTTCCTGCACAGGCTCGGCCAATACTGGTAATAGAAAGAAGGCTGAACTTGTGTGAGTTACTGTGGCTTGCTTGACTGAGGAAGAATAGGGGTCCAGAGATACACTGAAGCATCTTCCTTTTTCACTGCTCTGTAGTGAAACAGTTCCAAAAAAAGCCAACATAATTTCTAAGGATTGTACATCTCAGACCTGATCCCAAAGAATGAGAGTATGATATAAATACTGTTAATTACTTATTGAGGAGTATGTATCTTCTTTGTGTATTGCTATTATTAGGCAACTACTTCGGTACCTTTATAGGTCTATCTTTATCTGTTCCTTAATTTTCCACCAAGTGTAGTGTTTAAGAGGGGTGGGGGGAAGGGTTGGGGTATAAAAGAAAAAGTCAACACCAATTGTATTACGCTTTATCTTTTTGCTGTACTTTATTGATAACCTTGCATAGAATTCTTGCATTACTATTATATGCACTGCTTGTGTGTTATGGTTCTTTTCTGTTGACCAATAAACATTTAATTACAAAAAAAAAAAAGATTGAGTATGATCAGAAATATCTCATCTGGTTTAGCCAAGAAAGCTTCTTCATTATGGAACAAATCTTAATTCTGTTTGTTTTAATCCTAACCTGGCTCCCCCTCCCCCAACACCAGAAACCTAGTGCTACCACCTGCCAGTAACCTAGCGGAGAGGCTGAAGAAATCTTTGTTTTGAAAGGAGGCCCTGAAGCAGCAAAAGCTACTTCTTTATTGTCCAAGTCCATTCCAGTTCAGACAAGTGAGTTCTGAACTCCTGCCAGCAGAAGGATACAGAGGGGAAAAAATTAAAAATAGGAATAGGCGGTTCCTGGGAATGCTTTAAGCCCAGGATTCCGGTGAAGCATAGGCCAAGTCCTGGGGGTGCTCCAGATGACAGTCCTGTTGGACTGATTCTTCCTTCCCCTTTGGAAATCAACTCAATTGGGATCTGACCAATGGGTCAACCACTGGGTGGTCCCCAGTGATTTTGTTCCCTTGCTGGATCTGGCAGCTGGAGCTATTGACAGGGCTCCTAGGGCAACAGTCTTTAGGATTTATTTCTTGCTAGAGCAGTCTCCAAAGGCAACAGTATTCAGGGCTGATTTCACTGGTAGAGGAAGAGCCTAAAAAAAAGGGGGAGTGGGTAAAGCTTGCAGCACAGTCTGTTCCCTGGACGGTCTCCAGTCTCCTATAATGCTGTGTCGGATTTGGACTTGGTCAAAGAATTCGAAGTATTCTTCCTCCTCTGCTGCTGGGCAGGGAGTAGAGGTGAGGTACCACAGGTAAATTACAGTGGTTCAGCATGTCAGCCGGTGCATTCTGCTTGGCTTGTGGGCAGGCAGATGCCAGGCAGGAGGGTGCAATTTGTGGAAGGCTTTCACCCTGCCAAAAGCAAGACTGGGTGGGTTCCACAATTAAAGCCCTGGCCTCTATGGGAGAAGGCAGCGCTATGGTCAGCGTACCTGTTTTGGCAGGATTAGCCATTTAACTCCGCTTTGAGCCAAAAAAAGATAATTATATAAATAAGTCAAGCATGCCAGGCTCTCTATCTCTCTCTTCCCTCTGATAGTTGAATGGAGAAATTCCATGAGGCTACAGATTTACCCTCAGGCATGGCAGAGTCTGCACAGCTGCAGTTCACAATGGAGTAGTTGCCTCCAAGCATGTTGGGGATCCTCTCTCTTGCCCTCTCTGCTAGTGGAGCAATCAAGGGAACAGCTTGTACAACTGGCTCTCGTCCTCGCTACACAAATGAGGCTTCCTAGAGGGGCTTTTTAGACCAAATTAAGCTTATGGCTATGTTTAAAAAAAACAAATCACCAGGGGAATGCAGAAACAAAGTCAGTCCCAAACTTCAAGATTCATGCAAATTGCCGCTTTAAAGAATTAAAGAGCTAACTCCATTGCTCAGAGGATGCGAAAGTTCATCAACACGGGGTCCCCCGACACGGTCAATTAGGTTTGTCTAACAGAACCTTCCCCTGGTGAATCCATGCTGCCTCGGGTCCAGCAACCCACTGGATTGTAGATAGTTCACTGTCCTGTTCTTCAGCAGAGACTCCCTTAATTTTCCCACCACTGAGGTGAAGCCAACCAGCCTGTCATTTCCAGCCACCGCTCTGCTACCACTCTTGTGTAGCAGGACCACCACCGCTCTTCTCATCTTGCGGTATCACTTCCAAATCCAGGGATCTGTTGAACCAGTATTTCAGCAGACCCGCCAGCACACCTCTGAGCTTGCTTAGTATCCTGGTGATGCACCTCATCCGGTCCCATGGCCTTGTTCACTTTGTTTTCCTAGCTCTTCCCATACATTCAGTTCTGTAAATAATTTCATCCATCCCATCGTTACCTACTGTCTTGTCAACCAGCAACTGTCTTTTTCTCCAGGGTCGTCTTTAGTGAATACCAAACTGAAGTATTTAATATTTCTGCCATTTCTTCGTCTCTCTCCACATATATCTCCTTGTCAACTTCTAAAACCTCAGTATGGATGTGTAGGCTAGAAGCAGTTATGCCTTGGATGCAGGAGTCTTAAGAGCTATGATGGTTTCTGCCCACCTAGTCTGAGTGGAGCTTTGGTACGTCCCACTTGTCTGAACTGGTCTGGTATGGACAATGAGGAAAATGACACTTTAACTTACCTGTTATTTTCTTTTTCCATCAATAAGCAGACTAAATTAGCCATTACATGTGGGTGACATCCGGCAGAACCAAACAGACTTGTCTCTCCAAGCTGTAGAGTTTTTAATTCTACTCAGTATGTGTGGGAGTTCCCATGCAGGCATTGTCTCATAAGCCTGCTCTGTCATTTTTTGTCTCTGCTGAAGCACAGACATGACTTTGTCTCTTCTCTGTTTTTTCCTTCAAAGTAGTTGTTTTAGTCAGAAACCTTTTTCTGCCTTGCCTTGGTTCTTCTGCAGCCACAAAATAGCACTTTTAAGTGCTACAAAAAAAAAAAAAATCAGTGTGTTAGTTTCCAAAAGAATGTTGGGCTAGAAGCAAAAATATACCATAGTGAGTGTTTTTAAGAATTGCTTGTGTGGAAAATGTATGTCCTTCACTGATGGCCATGATCTTTATTATTGCTGTCTGGGGCCATTTCACAATCAGAAATCTGAGAAGCCTTCTGACAGAGAGGTCCCTGCACTCTCAGCATTCCAGGGCCTTGCGCATGGAAAGGCTGCATAAATCTCTCTGGAGTTGCAGTAGGCCTTTCTCCCATAGTGCAACGTCGTTTGCCTCCTCGGGAAAAGGCTTGAATAGAAGTTTTTCAAAAACTTCCCTGTCTGTGCAGGCTGAGACCAGGGGACTGAGTTCAACTTGCTACTCAGTGTCTTAAGCAGAAGCAGCATCATTTCCTGGAGCTGGCCCAGCCTGCATCGAAGAAGTTTAAGCATTCTAAATGCGGTACATTAGTACTGGTGCCATCAGAGCATCCCTCTGGTGCTGGCAACACATGGAGTACCTCCTAGCCCATCAACGCATTCGAAGAATGGTACACTGGCGCACAGGGAATTGATGCTTGGGGCATCCTGGAGCCCAAAACCTGATGCACTGGCACATGCTACACTGACACACTCGAAGAGTACTGCTACGATACATACCATTTTGAAGACATGACTATGCTTTTCTGGTATGATGCACCAGTGCTCCTGATTCAAGTTATGATGTACTCAACGCATATTGCATTCCATGATGTGCCTGGGCAATTTTTATACCTGCCGGTTCAATTTCTTCACTTTACACCGGTGTCAGCACAGGAGCATGCTCCAAAGTACTTAAAGTTTTCTTAAATGTCTAAGTATTCAACTTTCTTAGGCCATTCTACTACCTTGGACCAAGCAGGGTTGCCAACACAACAATATACTAGCCATCTGAGATCTGCGGGAGAAGGTGTAAGATTACTTACTCCAATTATCAGAATGCTAATGCCTCCTAGATTGGTAGTGGAAGGTCTTTGACTGGAAACAGCAGATCCTGTCTGTACAATAGTTTTGCTCTCCTCAAAAAGACCACCTGTTAAAATGCAAGAATCTATCTTCATGCCAGAAGATGTCCTTCCACCTGCCAGAGGACACAACAGTTGCATGACTAAAGTGTGGTGCCTAGTTAGGAGTATCGATACCTCTCCAAAGAAGCAGATGGAACATTTCATCTTCTCTTCAACCCTTGCTTCGGCAAGACTTGAAGAGAGTCCAGAACTCATCCATAGGTGTGCTCTAGCAGACCCCAGATTAGGGGCCTTTCATCGACAAAACTCAATTGTAGCAGAATCTAGTCATTTGGAAGTATTGTACTAGCCGCTCATCTAAGACCTCGGCCAGAGGAGCCACCTAATACCTCTTCTTCATCATTGGAGTCCCAGGTAAGTGGGCCATACCTCTGGGTTCAGATGATGATTCTACTGAAACACTGTTTGGTCCTGTATCAGATTCCCCAGAGCTTCCCCTCTGATGATCTCATCTATTCAAAATGTATTGAGAAATTAGGAGCAGCACGGGTGTTCTCATACATGAGGATAAAGACCCATGTGTACACCACCTTTGAATACTCAAAATTCTGGATATACCAGCTGAACTTTATGCCTTACCAATTCATGACATTCTCAAGGTCCTGCTCATAAAATTATGGGGGAAACTAATTTCATGTTTTCCTTGAAAATTAGACCTCAAATATAGGATCCAACAGTCACCAGGCTTCAGCATATTTCACTTGCCCCACTAGTCCATCCATCGTAGTGAAATCTTCTATGAAAAAAGCTAAGAAAACTCATTCATTACAATTTCCCACTGGGCAAAGATGATAAACTTCTGGACAATTTTGGCAAAAGGATATTCCAAAGTACAATGCTTTCCGCTCACATTGCTATCCATCAATTCTACATGGTGCAGTACCTCCATGATTGTCTTCAGAAACTGAAGCCATACTTACCTCACGCTGATCAGAACACCTTCCCTTAACCATTCTGGGATGTGGAAGAATCTGTTTGACAATTCCTCTGTTTAATTTATGAATCATTCAGTTCTGCTTCTCGTACCTCTGTGGCTTCTATTAGAGCACAACATAGCTTAGCTAGGAGCAAGTTTCATCCACAAGAAACTGGTGGACCTCCCATGCTTGGGGAAAAAATCTCTTCGGGGAAAAGCTCCAAGAAACAGTTTTCCAGATATGATTAAAAATTGGTGGTACAGTGTCTCTCCTTGGTGTCAAAGCAACCTGCTCCATTGTTGCATCTGTACTATCCTTACAAATGACCTTACTTTCACAGATTGCCTTAACAGCCTTTTCAACAGTATCATTTTCCACCTCTTCCAGCACAGCATCAACAGCAACTACTGGCCAGATCTAGACCACGGAAACACTGTCAGCCAAAAACCACCCATCAGGCCCAACCTAAACCAGGGCCCAGTTTTTGACCCCATCAAACTAATCCCCTCCCTTCCCTTTGGTAGCAGGACAAATTCATTATTTTCTGGACAAGTGTCAAATAACTAAGTACACCTGGGTCCTCAAGACTGTGCAGAATGGGTACTGGTTGCATTTCTCCCAGTCGCTATCCTTTCCACACTATTCACTTCCCTGTCCAGACCTATCTCATCTCCTGCAGTTCCATCTGAAAATGCGGTTGCTTCTCAAACAGGCAGTGGAATTGATCCCTACATTGGAACACATGCAGGGCTTCTATTCCAAATATTTCCTCAACCCCAAAAAGACTGGGAGATTATGGACAAGGCTTCTCAATAACATCCTTCAGGAAAAATTCAAAATGAACTTCCTTGGCACAATTCTCCCATTTATTCAATAGGTTGAATGAATGTGTGCCCTAGATTTCAAGGACACCTATACTAATGTTCCAATTCATCTTGCCCATTGGCATTACCTATGCCTCCAAGTGGATTTGTCCCACTACCAATACAAAATCCTTCCATTCAGCTTCTTTTGCACCCAGAGTCTTCATGAAGTGCTTTGCAGTAGTAGCAGTGCACCTACATTGCCAGGGAAAACAAATCTTTACCATACCTTGATGATTGGCAGATTGGAGCACAGACTCAAGAATCAATTATTTTCTGATCAACTTCGAAAAGTCAAACCTAGAATCCACACAGTGCCTCCAGTTAATAGGGACATGTATTGACTCATTGCTACAGAAATCATTCCTGCTCAGTGAATGGATGTCCACCATGATTTTGCTCATCCAAACACAGCTGTCCTATCAGAAGTCCACGGCCAGGAAACTCCTTGTACTATTGAGACATATGAGAGCAGCCACCCATGTAGTTCCACTAACCCGCCTTCACATCTGTTGTCTCCAGTGAAGTCTGAGATCTCAGTGGGATCAACTCATGCAACCCTTCTCCGCAGTAGCATGAATCACAGTGCCAATGCATATCCAGCATAACTCTCTGCTTCAATGGCAGGGGGAATGAAGAAATGTGGATCTATATACAGACGACAACCAATAAGGACTGAATTACATAGTCTGGGTAAACAAATAAGCATGGGTGTAGCTTGCTTATTGCGGCGGTTACTACCCCTAACTAATCAAGCTAGATATTTCATTTAGATGCAGTTCCAATACTGCTCTCTACATTAATGGTGGGGGTGGAAGGGAAATAGAACCAAAAGGTTACTAAGAGCCAAGAGAAACAGATAAGTATGAGAGAAAAAAAAAAGTGTGAAACTGGATGGGCTGTTTGGTCGTCTTCTGCCGTCATTTCTATGTTTCTATGTAATGGCCAAGGGAAGTTGCAGTGGTGGTAGTTCCCATGTGCTCTTACATTGCACCTCAATTCACTTGCTTCCCCATCAGCTCATCCTCAACGGATGCTTCCACCAGAGGTTGGGGAGCCCATGTGGGATCCTTCTGAGCCCAGAGAGTTTGGTTTCATCAGGAGTCCTTTTCACATCATTCTCTTGGAATTCAGAGTATTGTGGCATGCTCTGAACATGTTCACACATCTTAAAGGGAAGAGCATCCTGATTCAAACAATCAGGTTACCATATTCTTTGTCAACAAACAGGGAGGAACAGTATCATAGCTTCTGTGCTGGAAAGTGCTGAAAATCTGGAGCTGGGCGGAATGACATCAAGTGACCCTTTTAGGCAACTTACCTACCAGGTGTTTCTGGCATTCTAACATATCGCCTCAGCAGAATTTTTCGACCTCACCAGTGGTTTTTGCAGCAATCAGTAATAAACTGTTCAATTTTTGGGTCTACTGACGGTGAACCTGTTTGTATCACAGCAGAGCACAAAACTAAATCAATTTTGCTTCAGTCTACCAAGCAATCACAGATTAGCACAAGTCGCTTTCCTACTCGATTGGAGCCAAAACAGTGCAAAAGGTTCTTCAGGAATACACCTGCCTGATCCTCATAGCACTAGTGTGACCAATTTGGTGTGCGTATCTCATCGAGCTTTCCAGCAGTCCTCCAATACTGCTGGGGGGGGGGGAGAGAAAAAAGCAAGGGGCGGATCTCAAGATGGCGCCCGCGGCGGCTGAAAAGGTGCATGAGGGAGACTTGCCGGTTAGCGCGCCGTTATCCCTTACAATAACCGAAATTAAGGATGCGGTTTTAGCAGCCTTAGACTGCAAACTTACCGGCATATCGGATCAAATCGGGGCATTACGAGAAGTGATTACCGACTTCGCTCCACGGCTCAATCAAGTTGAGGAACGAACGTCCTCATTGGAAGATGACGTTATAGGACTGCAGGGGAAAGTGTCTACCCTTGATAAATTACTCCAAGAACAGATTGCAAAGACCGATCTCGAGAACCGGGCCCGCAGGTCAAATATCAGGTGCCTGGGTATCCCTGAAACGTTGGAGGAACATCTACTCCGTCCCTCCCTTATAAAATGGCTGCCGGAGGCTTTAGGCCTGCCGGAATTGGAAGGGGTTCTGGACATTGAAAGGGCACATCGAATAGGAGCCAGGGGCCCAGATCAGTCACGACCAAGAGTTGTAATCCTGAAAATCTTTAATTTTCACCATAAGCAACTACTGATGCAAGCTGCGAGAAAATGCGGTACTCTGCAGTTCCAGGGAGCAAACGTCCGTTTAGCCCCGGATTATTCAGCGAGAGTGGCAGCCCTGCGTAGGGCATTTGCCCCAGTGTGTGGCAAGTTAATAGAAAAAGACTTGCGTTTTACAATGCAATTCCCAGCCAAGCTCCGTATCAATCACGAAGGCAAGTGGCATACTTGTGTAACCGTCGAGGAGGCAACGAAATTCCTTGACTCTTTGAATACTAGTTCTTGAGCAGAAGTCTCACACAGAGGCGCTATCAACAAATGGAGGAGGAGGGAGAGTCCTGGGAAGCCGAGCACTCATGTTTGACTCCACTACCCTGACCTATGTGTCTGGGAGGGTACTTTATTGAGGGGGGTAGGGCACTGGTATCAAAAGGAATGTGTACGTTTCAGAATAACCCATTTCTTTTTTTCTCTAAGGATTGCAGGTGTGTGGGCCTTCTGCATTTGGCGTGTACTACCTAAGGTTTGGGAGGGTAAGTCAGGCTGGGAGCTTGCCCTTCCGCTGATCTACACGGTATCGTGGTTCATGGATCCATGTGGCAGTGATGGGTAGTAAATGCAGGATAATTTCCTGGAATGTGGACGGTTTGGGCACCCCTATTAAGAGAGAGAAAGTTTTCCAGCATTTAAAACTGTTAAAGGTGGGGATAGCCTGCCTGCAGGAAACACACTTAACAGCGTCCGAAAGTAAGAAACTCTGCAGAGAATGGGCCTCTGCTTGCTATTTCTCTGAAGCAAAGGGGAAGAAAGGTGGTGTGGCACTATTAGTGAATAAGAATATCCCCTTTACACTTATCAGGGAAATAAAAGACCCTGAAGGTCGGTTCTTAATTGTTATAGGAACGTTAGTGGGAAAAACGGTAACCCTTGGTACTCTTTATGCCCCGAATATGCCAGATCCAGTATTCGTTACCAAGGTGGTCAATATACTATTAACTAACTCGCAGGGTGATATTCTTCTCACTGGTGACTTTAACAGTGTATTTCAAGCTGATTTGGACAAATCTAATATTCCAAAAAGTTTTAAACAAACAGCAGACTCAGGGGTTCGCCAATTTTGCACACGATTAGATCTCTTAGATGTTTGGCGCCTGCTATATCCAGATGATAAAGCGTACACACACGTTTCCAGGGCACATGCTACAATGTCCAGAATAGACTACATATTGCTTTCCAAACCTATGTTTGACAAGGTGGACACAGCAAACATTGAGTCTATTGTGATCGCAGATCATGCTCCGGTGTGGGTGGACCTCTGGCTATCTAACACTAGGGTGGGACAAAAGACGTGGCGCTTCCCTGGGTCTTTGAATGCAGATAAGGATTTCCACATATACTTGCAAAAGAAGTGGGATGATTTTGCACAGATTAATGAGCAGCATATGAGCAATCCAGCGTTGTTCTGGGAAACGAGCAAGGCCGTTATCAGGGGAGAAGTGATTGCATACTCTATTGCGCAGCGGAAAAAGTTAAATGCCCTTATTTTGCAATTGGACTCTCAACTCCAAGCAGCACAGCGCTTATTAGCACAATCCCCCTCACAGGCTCATAAAGATGCATATAAAGCCTGCCTTCTTGCCCTAAATTCTCACCTACGTCTTCGGGCGCAAAAATCGCTCAAGGCCTCTGAACATTTTTTCTTTCAATATGGGAATAAATCTAGTAAATTGCTAGCCCGGATGGTGGCTGTAAAGCGGAGGAAGACTTTTATTGGAGGTCTTAAAAACCACCTTGGCCATCATGTTACTACTTGTAAGGAAATTTGTACTGTTCTGCGCGAGTTTTATGAAAGGTTATATACAGAAGACAGACTGGGGGGACAGGCTGCTGAGGAGGAGGCGTTTTTCCAGGATATACTTTTACCTCAGGTCCCAAAAGATAAATGGGAATTTCTTAGTAGACCTATCACTGTAGGAGAGGTACGAGGGGTTATCAATACAGGGAAGAACCACAAATCTCCTGGGCCAGATGGGTTTACCTTAGAATATTACAAAATTCTCAGCTCCTCGTTGGTGGAACCTCTAGCGGCTTTCTACAACCATGCATGCGAAATAAACCGTTTTCCCCCGCAATTTAATACGGCGTTTATTACAGTACTACCCAAACCAGGGAAAGATGCTACTTTAGCATCATCATACCGCCCTATATCTCTCTTAAATTGTGACTTGAAATTGTATGCTAGGATCTTGGCACAGAGAATGAACTCAGTTTTGCCTTCTATAATTTCACAGTACCAGGCGGGTTTTGTAGGGGGCCGAAATGCAGGAGGCCATGTAATTAGACTGCTCTCCGCCATTGAAACGTCTCACTATTATAATATTGAATCAATGGCGGTAGGGTTTGACTCGGAAAAGGCCTTTGACAGGGTCTCCTGGGAATATATGTTTTCAGTCCTTAAGCGCTTTGGGTTTCCTAATCAGCTCATACAAGCGATTTCCATTTTATATACGCAACCAATGTCTCATATTGTAGCAAATGACACTATTTCAGAAGCCTTCTGTATTGCGAGAGGGGTGAGGCAGGGGTGTCCCTTGTCCCCCATATTATATATTTTGACTTTGGATCCCCTATTAAGGAAACTGGCAGAATCTCCCATTGTTCAGGGTATTCATTATAAGAATGGGAATTTTAAAATAGCGGCTTTTGCCGACGACATGTTAGTTTTCCTATGTAATCCTGCAGTCTCGCTACCACATGTCTTACATTTACAAGCTATGTTTGGAGAATTTGCTGGGTTAAAAATTAACGTGGAAAAATCTGAAGCTTTGGATATATTGGGGACCTTAAAATCTACCTGGTCTGGTAATTTCCCCTTAAAATGGGTGAGCGCTTCTCTAAAGTATTTAGGCATTTACATCCCTGCTTCTCCTAGCAAGTTATATGGGCTAAATGTTATCCCTTTGAAGCAGAAAATGATTAAGAACCTTATGGCATGGCGGGATTTACCTCTGTCCCTTTCTGGGGAAATCCTGTTATTAAAAATGATGGAAATTTCGAAATGGTTGTACCTTTTTCATATGCTGCCGGTCTGGCTTAGGAAACAGGACATTAAGGACATTAACAGAGGACTCCAACAATATATCTGGAACGGCAAAAAGGCCCGTATACCACTAAAGATCTTAATGTTACCTAAAGGTCAGGGGGGACTAAATTGTCCGGACCTGGAATGCTACAATCAAGCGTGTTTAGTACGCCATTTACGAGACTGGGTAGGTCATACTACTCTCTACTCTCCACTCTCCACTTGATCATTATAAAGCTTGGTTGTCTCCACACGCTCCTGGTGCTGCCCTGCATCTATTGGATTCCTTACTTCCTAAATTAATAAGTGGCAGTGTAGTGGTGAGACCCATGCGTCAGCTGTGGAAATCGCTCTGCAAGAAACTAAAGGTGCCTCAGGGAGCGTCAACTTGTTTACCTATTCGAGGATATAAATTATTTCAGCCAGGAATGACGCAATTGTTATTTCAGTCGTGGTCATCTAAAGGTTTAAAAAGTATGCTGCAACTACTTGATCAGGAGGCTGGTCATTATCAGATCTGTAGTTTTCAAGATCTAATGGACAGATATGCTATTCCACAAACTGACTTCTATGGCTATTTACAACTCAGGCATTTTATGTTAGAAGAGCACAAAACGAACCCGGCGTTCTTTCATGGACACAAGGTACAGGACTTTTTGCTGGGTGAGGATGGGAAACGAATGTCAGCTTCGCAATATTACTCAGCACTGACGCTGCTGCCTCCACTACCGACCTTGGACAGGGTAGTTGCAAAGTGGAATAAGGTCTTGCCTCAGGACATCTCCACTAAAGACTTACAGGACTGTTTTCATTACTTACCTCGAATTGTGGCAAATGTAACTCTCCGTGATCAGGCCTATAAGTTCTTGCATCAAGCCTTTTACTCTCAATGTCAAGCCTATTATATGGGCCTCACTGCGGACAGACAATGTACCAGGTATACCACCAAGCACCCAGATTTCTACCACTGCTTCTGGACCTGTCCTATGGTACAGGTTTTCTGGATATCTTTGCAGCAACTAGTTCACTCTATATGGGGACTTGATCTTCCATTGGACCCACTCATTTGGCTATTAGGTTTATCGAGGAAGATTGATTCAATACTTATGGGACGCCAACAATGTTTTCTTAGGAAGATTATTTTTATTGCACGTGATGCGATTTTGACACAATGGACCCAACAGGTACCTGCTTACAGCAAAGTGTGGAAGGCTAAATTTCATAGACTGATGCATATGGAGCTCTTGATGGCAAAATCTGTTTCTAGTGAAAAATATACGAAAGTCCACCTCCTATGGACGGAGTATATTGCACTTCTGCCAGCAGAGGAATCTGGAGTCTTACCGTGATATGGTCCAGCACCTTCTCCCACATGCACTATGTCCATGACCTACCGATTTGGACTTTTATATATATGACCCATACGATATGCTACTTTTAACATTTTATTTTCTTTTCTTCTTATCTCTATCAGATACCAGTGCTTTACCGAGATAGCTGGGGGAGGAATGGTAAGGTAGGGAGGGGGGGGATAAAGGGGTTTACTGTGTACTAGTTTTACAGTAAAAATGGTTGACAGTTGGTCTTATCGTTGCAACATGTGTTACGGTGATTGGCTGGTCTCGAGCATATGATTGACCTACTTGTATTGAAGCTTCATAAGGTGATATGTCTCAAAAGCTGGTCATACGTGCTCTTATTGATGTTTATTTAACTGACTGTTTCCAATAAATATATTTACACAAAAAAAAAAAAGTTTCTATACCGCTTTTCCAAACAAGGTTTAGTCAAAACGGTGTACAAAAGATACAAATCATAAAAATAAAATAACATAATTAAAAATTACACAAAGCTTGTAATAAAATAAAAATACAATAAAAACAAGTTCATAAGTTATTAAATCTCGTCAAATTAAACATAAAAACAAGATAAGTGCCATCTTATACATTATAACGGTATATGAGGGGAGAACTGAAAAATGGATGGTTATGTGGTGTGTAAAGTGGTTAATGTTTGTTTGAAGTAATTTCGAAAGCAATCTGAAACAGGTGAGTTTTTAAGGATTTCTTGAAGTGAATTGGATTGGTTAGTAATTTTAATGAATCTGGCAATGCATTCCAAAGGATGGGACCTGCTACTGAAAAAACCCTTTTTCTTGTGATATTTAATTGTGCTTGCCGAAGTGAAGGGGTGTCTAAGTTTTTTGTTAGCAATCTCAAATGTCTAGTGGGTTTGTAAATACGGAGTAGAGAGCAAAGCCAAGTGGAAGAAGAGTTGTGGATGAGTGAATGGATAATGGTAAGGATTTTATATTGTATTCTAAATCTTATTGGTAACCAATGTTAAGTCTTAAGTATAGGAGTGATGTGATTTCTAACGGAAGTACCTGATAGGATACGTGCTGCTGCATTCTGGGCTAATTGTAATGGTTGGCTGGTATTATCGGGGAGGCCTAAATAAAGAGAATTGCAGTAATCGAGACCTGAGAAGATAAGAGATTGAAGGATAGAACGGAAATCCTGAAAGAACAGTAATGGACAAAGGCGCTTCAGAAGTTGTAGTTTGTAGAAAGAATTTCTTGTTACTGTTAATGTGTTGCTTCATGGTTAGGTCTGTATTGATAGTTACACCTACATTTTTTGCATGATTAGAAATTGGAATGGAGGTACCATTAAAGAGAAAGTGAGAGGGGGGACCAATAGAAGATTCTGAAATAGAAATGAGATGAACAATTTCTGTTTTTACTGGATTTAGTTTTAACTGGTTGTGTGAAAGCCATGTGTTAATGATTGTTAGACATAAGGAAACTAAAGAGAGAGTGTCTGACCAGGAAGTATTATATGGAACGATGAACTGTAAATCATCAGCATAGATTTTGAACTGTACGTTTAAAGAAGAAAGAATACAGCAGAGTGGTAACAAATAGATGTTGAAAAGAATAGGAGATAATGAAGAACCCTGAGGAACACCTGAAGCAATTGTGTAAGGATCAGAAGAGTGATTACCTATATTGACTTGCTGAGTGCGATCTGTGAGAAATGAAGAAAACCACTGTAAAACTGTGCCAGAGATACCTATAGATTTGAGACCAGAGATGAGAATCTGATTATCAACCATGTCAAAGGCTGCAGAGATGTCCAAGAAAACGATAATATAGTCTGTGTAAGAATCAAAAGCTCGAATCAAAAGGTATCAAAAAAGGTTAATAGAAGGGTTTCAGTGGAATGTCCTTTGCGGAACCCATGTTGATTAACATGAAGGATGTCATGTTCTTCTAGATAATCAGAGAGTTGGAACAAGACTACTGACTCAATGAGTTTCGCTAAAGAGGTTAGGGTAGCAATAGGCTTCAAATTGCTAAGGTCAGATGCATCTGTAGATTTATTTTTAATGATAGGTAAGATGGAGGGGTTTTTTAAAACAATGTGGGAATTGTCCTGTTTCTAAGGATTGGTTAACTAATAGACTAAGAAAATTACTGGCATGTGGGCCTAGTGCTTTAAAGAAGGCACCAGAACAAGGATTATCTGGTGAGTTAGAAGGGTTTTGTTTCCTTATAATAGTTTGGATGGCATTTTCTGACACTGGAGTAAATTCAGACCAAGTATAGTTGGGTTCAGAGTTGTTACAAGAACGAAAAAGTAATTTTTGCAAATTCATTAGATATGTTTGTAACTTTAGTTTTGAAATAATTTGCAATTTTATTACAAGATACTGAATCATGAATTATGGTTTGCCCATTCTGTATTGTTAAAGATTTTACAATATTAAATAAAATATTGGGGTTACCATTAGATTTTGAGATTTTTAGAGTAATATTTTTTTTGCAATGTTTGTGTTCCTGATATAGTGGCTTAAGAGGCAATAATACGCACTTTTTGTTTCTGGTGTTTTGTTAGGACGCCATTTGCATTCTAGTTTTCCAGGAGAAGTTTTTTGAGAATGTAATGATTTCATATACCAAGGGGCATTGTTTTTTTCCTTGTTGAGTTGGACTTTGTTTTGTTTTTTTTTAAAGGGGCAATTAAGTTTAAAGAGGAGGAAATAGCAGAATTCCACTTAGCGACGGATTCATCAATGTTATGGGCTGGGATAGTTGGCAAGTTAGGGACTGTAGTCTCTATAAAAGAATCTGTAGTAATAAATTTGCGCTTTAATGTGGAAGAATAAGTTTTATTATTAGAATTAGTACAATTTATATTTAAGGAGAATTGAATAAGATAATGATCGGACCAGGGTATGAGAGTGATCTTGGTTTTTCCCTTAATGGCGGAAGCAAAGAGAGGATTTATGAAAACTAAACCCAAAGTTTGTCCTTTCGAATGGGTTGGTGACTGTATAAGTTGTTCCCAACCCATGCTCAGTAGAGCTAAAAGCTCTACAGCTTGGACAGACAAGTCTGTTTGGTGCCATCGCATGACGTCACACACATGTAATAACTAATTCATCCTGCTATCTATGGAAAATACCATTTATGGTAAGCAAACTTCCTTTCCTTTAGCTTTGCCAGACTAGTCCAGAACCCACCCAGAGAAGCCACAGTGAACAAGGGCTCTCAGTCTGATAAGTTCAGAAATGTATTGGTGAGTCCATTGATGCCCACTCTGAAGGCAGTTGGCTTAATTGTGAGCTTGGTGAAGGGATTTTTAGTCCTAGGTTAATAACTATGGAATTATGTTTTTGGTTTGTGTCTGGTTTTGGTTAGGATGGTGATATGGATACCAAAATAAATAATTTCCTTCAGTTGTCTTACTTTTGACATAGCTGAAGGCAGTACCACACCACCTTAGAGGTAGTAGTTAGCTTTGAGCTTTTTTTCCTCTGTCTCTATTTGCTGGCAGGAGGACATGACTAGGAAAGGAAGTTAACAAGTAAGTTTAAATTTCACCTCCTTGCATAGGAGATGGAATGGCAGTTCTGGAGCCTTGTCTGCAAGGATTCCTCACCTCCATCTCTGCCAGAGATGGATGCGACAAGAGTTTTTTGCAGCATTTTGAACTGCTTTGGATTGACCAGTGTGTATTTGGATACTAATGCAGCCACCCTCGGACTGTCTTCAAACCCCAGGAACACAGATTTCTTCCCAGATTTCCCTGACTAGTTGTGCATCAAAGCACCCTGGATATGACAGCTTGTCGAGACATAATTTATCTAACATTCTATATAATTGCTTATACTTTATAATACTTTTCCTCTTTATGACAAGTCAAGGGACCAGTGCAAGCCCTCTCCTTCCCTTTGTGTGGCTTATGCTGTCATGTTATACATGCAGTACTTAAGTTACTCGTGTCTTCTATTGATTATTGTCCAGGAGAGCACTGTTGTGATGAACTATCAACACCCTTCTCTTCTTTCTCTCTGTCACCCTTACTAGGTTCGGAAACGATGTGCAACATTTCAAGGTGCTGCGAGATGGGGCTGGAAAATATTTCCTGTGGGTGGTAAAGTTCAATTCTCTGAACGAGCTAGTAGACTATCACAGGTCCACCTCTGTTTCCCGGAACCAGCAGATCTTCCTCCGGGACATTGAGCAGGTGCCACAGGTGAGAGAGTTTTTAAAAACTGCAAATACCTCTGTTTAATGTATTAATGGATATGAACTTGTCTTCATTCACCAAGACTGCCCTTTCTTAGTTTTAGAGATAGAAGGGAACGAAACTCTAAAAATAGCAGTTATGACATCCTGAATATAAGCATTGGTTTGATAAGGATTCCACTTCTTGGATCCAGTGATGTGTAATAGCCCTAAGGGAAGGGTGTTTCCCAGCTGGGGCAACCCTTTCCTGGAACAAAAACAAGAAGTTGAGCACCTACAGATCCTTCATATTTCTTCCTCCTTTTATTTTAATGTATAGCAATCCTTCAGACATTTCAGGAAGTTACAACTTGGGGCAGCTGCTTCCAAAAAACCCTTTCCCATGTGAGCAGAAAAGTGCATCAGGGTGTGGATGACCAAGCAGAGGCACACATCCGCCCAGCTCGATAGAGCAGCATGGCTCCTCTTGCTTCCCTCTAGTGCTTAGAACTGTTAGGTTCTCCTGTGCTTTCCCTTCGCATATTTAAGAGAGAAATGGAGGCTGGGTATTCAGAGATGTGGTCTTAGGGCAATGTTCAAAGGCATTTATCTAGATAAACAAGGGTCTACCCAGGTAAAATGTCATTCCTGAAAATTGCCCCCAGCTCAAATTTGGCTAAAAGTGCATGCAGCTTCGGTGGCTTGCATGCTTTTAGCTGCAGGATAGAGAGGCATTCCTGTGAGCTTATTCAGATCGAGGGAGGAAAACAGCACGGATGCATTAGATTTTCATATGTATGCATGCTATTTTGCCTCCTCTTTCCTGTGTGCACAAAAAGGTATAGAGTACTTGAGTGCTTCTAGAGCACATACTTTTATAATTGCTGATTTTTCAAAGAGAAGCAACTGGTGTACATTTACATATAGCACATGTGTTGAAACCACGTAAATAGTTTGCAACTATGTTGGCTCTGTAAAAATTGCCCCCACGGTCTTTCTGACATTATATCTTCTGTTTCTCTTCATCTGGAGTTACAAAGACTCAGTGCTATCCTGAATAATGTTTGCCACATCCACTTTCCTTTCTTGCAGCAACCGACCTATGTGCAGGCCCTTTTTGACTTCGATCCCCAGGAGGATGGTGAGCTAGGGTTCCGGCGTGGAGACTTCATTCAGGTCATCGACAATTCCGACCCCAACTGGTGGAAAGGTGCATGCCATGGCCAGACGGGGATGTTCCCCCGCAACTATGTCACTCCAGTGAACCGCAATCTCTAAGGCGACAGAAGCAAAGATATAAAAATACAATAAAATGGGAGGGGGGAGAAAAGGTGGAGTTAACCACATAACAGTCCAGCGATAAAAGCACTGCCCGGCAGTACATTGAGAGCTTGCTCTTCAGAGGACTGTCCCTGGAGGTGACACTCCTCTCTTCAGTATGGAACTCTAGAGGGTGGGGAGGGGAGGGGTTGAAGACATTTGATTTTAGAATGCCAAAATTTACCTTTAAATTAAAAAAAAAAAAAAAATTTTACTAGCAGATTTCCACAGCTGCTCTTGTTTTTCCTCTCCTGATTTTTCCCTTTGTCTCGTCTCTTCTCTTCTTCTGTCTGTCCTTGCATGCAGTTTAATGCCATATAGAATTCTAGCCATGCTGATGAAATAAAGCTGCTGGTATTTCCTCTCTATGCAAATGTTTTGGTTTTATCAGGTGTAATTCCAGAGAAGGGCCAATTCCCTTTTTTTTTTTTTTTCTCCCACCAGCCCTTGAGAATTTTTATTTTCATCAATATTTTCCCTTCTTGCTAAATCTTTCTGTAAGATTGAGCAGCTCTGGAATCAGGTATCAACTTGAGTCTGTAAAAGTTGCTCGGACAGATCTAGAACCTCAGCAGAAGTATTTTTTAAGCAACAGTAGCTTTTTATTTTTTACTCCTTCAGGGTCTAAAAGGTGTATGATTGAGCACTTTCTCTTTTTCCATAGTGCCTTTTCCCTTATTTCTTGTAGTTTTTTTTTGTTTTTTTTTATTACAGCCACAGTCCATTGCCTTTCTAGTCTGCTCCTTGGATCACCTGTTTTCCTGGTGTGTAAATAGTTTTAGTTTTATTTTTAACGGGAGGGTTGAAGTGTGGGCAGAGTTAGCAGTATTATCAATGTAAAAATACATGCAGACAAAATAAAATCTATTGTTCAGTCACATTTTAGTTTTTAATATTTGGTAGCATCTTCACATTGTTCTTTTCTTGGAAATCTAAAGCATATTGCATTTAAGCTGATCTTAGTGTAGCAGGTGACTCTGTGTCCCCCCATGATTGGGGAGCTTGTGCTGTTTGTTGTCAGCACAGGGCAGCTGTTTTCTTTACTGAACCAGACACTTAAGGAGATTAAGCCTGAGAAATTCTTAGTGGTGGAACTTTGTAAACAAAGGCTAAGAGCCCAGTCTGATTTCTTGGAATGTTTTCCTTTGGTGCTTGCATGAACATTCCCATGCTCCTCTAGGGCAGCAAGAATTTGAAAGCTGTGTCTTTTTTTTTTTTTTTTTTTTTTGCATGCACAAGGTTTCTCATAATGCTGCACTTAATCTGTTTCTTGCTCTGCTGCCTTCTACCAGTCTGACTCCTCCAGTTTAATAACTGCTCTCATTCTTCCTGCCCTTCTCAAAATATACAAACCTGCTGTGGAGGGAATTTAGCTCGTTTTTCCAAAGCAGCCTTCCACATGGATTATTAGACACGGTCATGGACCACAGAGACATTTTGGTTCCAGTCTTTTATTTCCCGTTCACTTGTGTTGACCATGGAACTTTGCAATTCTTGACCTAAAATGGACCTAAAGGATACCTTGGAGACATCCCACTCACGCCAAGCAGGGATGTGCCTCCTGGAGCTGTAAGCCTTTTTTAAGTGTTAAAGAATTGTCACAATGAATGTCAGTATGCCTTATGCTTTAATTCTGCTGAAGTCAAAGGTTAAAGCAGCCCCTGTAGATTTTCCTTTTGTCTCTGTCAGTCTTTCCCTTTCACCCTCTCTTTCTTTTCCCTTTAAAATCACCGTGAAAGGTTTCTCTAGTGTTAAAACACCTGGACCATCTGATTGTTTCTCTTTTGGGATTGGAATATATCATGCAACCTTGCAGACGTATGTCTTGTGTGTACATATATATAAATATATATATAAAAAAAAAATCAGTGTTTAAATAAAAAAAAAAAAAAAAGCTTCTGTACTCAATCTTTAAAACTGATGCAGCATTTGGTAGATAGTAATTAATTGTGAATAATAAACATACAATGTATTCTTCACTCAGGTAGAGGTGTGTGCGCTTTTATCATTTACTGATGGGGAAAACCTACATTCATCTGCGATCTGTTACTAGGGAACATCTCCATATCTTCAGTTTATAAGCGCTTAATTTTTATTGTAAAGAGAAATATATTTATGGCATCTCACTTTTGAAGACTAGCCTAGAACCTTGAGCTAATAAGTGCGTAGGGCTAGTTCATTTAAAGCATTTTCTTTCTGGACACCTGAATAAGAAATTTATCTCCAAAGTGACAGGTTGGCTAGCAGAACAGCATAAAAGTTTTTGCCATTTCATTCTTCACTAGCAGTACAGACAGAATGGCAAATTGCAGGTGTACCAGAACTCCAGTTTTCATAAGCTCAGCAAAAGCACAGAAAGTGAAAACATGAATTTGATCAGAGATGGACAGAAGTTGCCTGACAAACATGCAAACGTGCAAAACCAGTCTGTTCTGATGCCAGTCTTACAGGCCTAAATAATTGTTTGCACAGTGGGGGGTTTTTTTATGAGTTTTGCCATGTAATGATAGATAAATAAATTTTTGTCACTTGCATCTTGTGCTCGTGAAGGGTTTCATTTAATTGACATCTAGATAAGTATGTTTGTAATTCAGCTATTACCTCCAAACAACACAGAAACGGGACAATAGAAAAAGACTATAAGGCCTATCAACTCTGCCCATCCATCCCAACTAATTTAGCTTTACAAACCCCTACCACTCCCTCAGAAATCCCCTGTATTTATTCTTGAATTCATATACTGATCTTGTCTCTACCACCTCCACAGCAAGGCTTTTCCCTGTCTATAAAAAAAAAAAAGTCCTTAGATTACTCCTGAGTCTACTCCCTTTCACCATCAATCCCATAACATTTCGTTCTGGATCTCCTTTCCATTGAGAGGCCTGCCTCCTGTGCACAGAAACCTTGGAGGTATTTAATGTATCTCTCATATCTCCCTTTTCTTACCCTTCCTTTAGGGCAATGATGGTGAACCAATGACATGCGTGTCAAAGGTGACTTGCCACAATGTTTTGAGTAACACGCCAGTGTCCACCAGTGCCCCACAAAATAATAGGACCCTGTAAGCTGCTGCAATCAACCCTAGACCCCGCAGCAGCTATGGTAGAACAGGATCCTCAAGGTTCTCTGCTCATTTCTCTTGCTTTTCCCCACAGCTTTATAAGGTTCTTCTCTTCAGTCCGCTAGAAACACACACACACACCCCGCGATCGCGTCTGCATGTTTGTGTTTTTTTCTTTTCCTAGCTGCATCACTGATAGCTATGGGACTGCTCTGTCTTCTGCTCATCACCGCAGTGATGGTAAACACTCCCGTGACCTTCCCTCACACCAGCCCCATCTCTCTCTCTTCTGCGGGAGGTAACAGTAGGACCTCCCACCGGTACTTCACCACAGCCGAAGGCTCCTCACAGATTTCGGAAGACAGCCCTCCTTATGTTGGGGCCATGGCAAAAAATAACTCACCCATCTTGCATCAGGCCTTTCTGCCCACTTTGTCCCACACCAGCTGGTAGCCTTGCCTTGATCCCTCCTGACCACTAATGTATGTAAGTACTTTTTATATATATATATATATATATATATCTTTAGAGGCTGCAAGAAGGAGAGAGAGTGGGAATGTGAGGGAGCGTGTGTATGTTAGGTGCAAGGGAAGCGTGTATTTGGATATGCAAGAGAGCATGTGTGTGTGTCTGCATGATTGCTGTTTTCATCTTGTTGGATTAATGTGCTGTATGAAATTTTTAATAATGAATCTTTTTTTTGTTGTTAGTTAGTTTTACTTGTTTTTCATTTTTGTCATTATTTGACTTTTTTTTTTTTTTTACATAATACATAGCACCAGACATGATGGGACTGGATTTTTTGTAAATAAATATGTAAATTGTCTTTTTTTTGTTCAGGGGATGGGGGGGTGACGCACCAGCAGAGTCAAGTTAGGCATTTTCTGAATTTTTGACAGGCTCAGCCTAAAAGGTTCGCCAACACTGCTGTAGGGTATACATAATTTGGATCTTTAAGTTTGTCACCATATGCTTTAGAAAGAAGATAACTTATTTTAGTGGCCACCCTCCAGACCAGCTCCAACCAGTTTATATCCTTTTGAAGGTGCAGTCTCCAGAATTATACACAGTATTCCAAATGAGGTTTCACCAGGTGCCTATACAGGGGCAATATCACCTCCCTTTTACTGCCGACCATTCCTCTCCCTAAGCAGCCAAGCATCTCTCACTTTTGCTGTGGCTTTATCCAACTGTTTGGCCACCTTAAGATCATCAGATAAGATCACTCCCAGAGCCTGCACTTCTTTCATGCATAGAAGAAATTCACCACTAACCTGTACCTCTCCCTCTGGCTTTTGCAGCTTAAATGCATAATTCTACATTTTTTAGCATTAACTGCCAGAGCCTAAACTATTTCTCAAGCTTTGCTAAATCCCTCCTCATGTTTTCCATACCTTTCTGCTTCTAAACTGATGCAGACTTTTGTATTATCAGAAAGGCAAATATTTCCTGGCAATCCTTTTTTTTAAATAATCTCTTCATTAAGCTTTTTAACACATCAAAATTATAACAAAACAGATGTAGCACTACCTCCATTCACTGTAAATGCACAAAGTATATATGGTTCACCAACATGTGTGATGAACACACAGAACATAAACCCCGCCTCCCTCCTTTAATCCCCAGATACCCAGCAGACCTTCTCTCCCCTTCCCCGACTATTGTTACTACAGTTGTTGATCCTTTTCCTTTATATGAGTGGTTTCACCTTAGTACTTCGTCCTCTACATCTTAGAAAATCAATAACAAGGAAGATGTTAATAAGGACTATATAGATGAATCTTGTTTCTGATTCCGTGCTATTTATTCACATACAATGAAATTTGCTTACTACTTCTCCCAAAACTCCTCTTAGAATATTAGAAGAAATTTACAAGTTCAGTACTATAGATTTCACAGCTGGAGAGAGCGCACAAGTAATCCTGCCATATGTGCAACATATCATCCAAGTGTTTCTCCAACAGCATGTTTGCTGTCATATATTTGAAAGTTAACAGTTTAACCATTCTTGATTTGCAATAATTAATACTTGGAATTCCTTCATGACCCAAGTAGATAATATTGTTTTCTTTGCCACTAAAGTGGGCTTATCTAAAAATATTTTATTTGGATCCAATTCAGAAGCAATGCCTTCATAGCAGACAAATAGCTAGATTTTTTAATCTAAAGGCAGATGCACCTTAAGAAAACTTTCTACATATCTTTATAACTTACCCCAGAAACATGGAAGCTTAGAGCAATTCCAGAATCCATGAATAAAATCTACCTCAAGCATTTAGCTGATTCAGAAATTATAGCTGGGTATGCTCTTTCTTGAGACAGATATGCCGGGTGTAGAAACTTTAAACTGTCTCCCTTAAGCTTACATTTTCTATGGATCTTCTATGTTTTTAAAACATTGTCGAAACTCCTGCTCTGTCAAGTTAAAATTAGTCCATTTGTTTCATTTACCAAAAATCTTTGCTATAGCATTTCTTGTCGGAATATCCAGTAACACTGGTAAAATTGGCACAAGAAATCATCTTTTTTTAATGCCTATTATAACCTCTTCTTGAATCCCATATTTACCAATCTTTTGATTCTTCATAAGATTGAATATATAGTGCCTAACTAATAAGTATGCATAAAAATCTTTGTGTGAAAGTTGGTAGCTGGATTGGAGCTCCTGAAAACTATGTAATAAATTGGATTTACCAATAAAGAATTGATGGACCTGTTTCAAACTTTGGTATTTCATAGTGTGAACATGGGGTTATCTAGACCTAGTTCAAATTATGGGTTTCCTTGTATGGAAATGATAGAGGAAACTATGTCAGGAGTATGGGATAACTTACATAATAATGACCAAGTCCTCTGATAACTTACTATTAAATGCTCTTTAACTTAACTTGAAATATTCCTCTGTGACTTGAACCAAAGCATTCAACGAAATCAGATCATTCCAACTTTGTAATAACTGTTGTATTTTGAGATTGCAAACAACCAATCTGAAATATGCCATTACATACATGCTAAATTATACATCTGTACATTTGGACATTTTCAGCCGCTTCTACCCAAGAGTCTGATTAACAAATCCAGGGGTATTCTCGACTTCATTCCTTTCCATTGAAAAAGTCTGACATTTTTGTTTGTTTCCCTAATATCCTTTCTCAACCCAACATAAAGGGAAGCCTGTGCCCCATGACTCTTAGGCTACCCTGTATATCCAAAACTTGAGACTTGGTTGATTTTTAATCCTGCAAATTCTCCAACTTGGTTTGATGCTTTAACATTTTCAGTATGGACTCTTGATTCTGTGAGAAAAACCAGGGCATTGTCCACAAAGGCCGCTACTTTAAAAGATTGATCTCCTTTAGTAAATCTCCGAATAGTGCTATCATTAATTTTCTGCAATAAAGGATCTATGGACAGGATGTACAACAGAGGGGATAAAGGACATCCCTGTCTGCTCCCCTCTGAATGAAAAAAATCATCAGACTTATGGCCATTGTCCATAATTTCTGGACTCAGGGCCAGGGCAACAAGAACACTCAGACTCAGTACAATGGTACAAAGTAAAATTTATTTGGCTTTACAAAGTGTTCCTGGGAGATGCGGTATGCTAAATGCCCTCTATCTTTTCAAAATAACTAGCATCTCCCAGAATAACCGAAGTGGCTCTCCTTTATAGTCAAAGATACAGTATTGCCGAAGTTTCTAGAATCACGTAACTGCCCAAAACTCATTTACAAAAACACATGATGCTGTTGTCATGATAACCTAGTATGCATAGAAAATGCTTGTGAGGACATCCTTCATTCATTTGTAAAAATCATACTCTTTACTTGTCTTCCCTGACACACCCTCCCACCATAAAAAGTTCCTTTATCAACATGGCTTTGCTGCACTTTGTTCCTTCTGATATCCTGTTATCTTCTTTGTTGTGTAAACAGATAGCAAGTCTGTGTCCTATATAGGAGATAGGCCTGGATTCCGTTTGCTGGCGCCAGGACTT
This sequence comes from Rhinatrema bivittatum, assembly GCF_901001135.1. Taxonomy (NCBI): domain Eukaryota; kingdom Metazoa; phylum Chordata; class Amphibia; order Gymnophiona; family Rhinatrematidae; genus Rhinatrema; species Rhinatrema bivittatum. The sequence goes on from NC_042618.1 coordinate 341,899,872, forward strand.
AATTAAAGCTGTAACCTCAGGGGACTTTTCATTCACCTGGCTCCTGTCCGTTGAGATATGCATTTGTAAGACAAAAGCTTATATCTGGGCTTCCTGCAAACCAAGCTTCCCTGTTTTGTGGTGCAAACATTGTCATTGCTGCCTTCCTGGCCTTTAATTATAGGCTTTGCAGAGCCTGCCAGTTTCCAGATCTTTCACATTCTTTGAGTCTTAAGATGGTCAGAAATTCACTATAGTTCACAGCCCTCTGAGGATTCTGGAAATGGCTGAATGAGCCACAGTTCTGAACCAGAATTATGAATTATATCACCATTAGCAATATTTGAAATTAGTGACTTATATAAAAGTGAAATTCTTTAATATATCGCCAGCAAATCCTTATCTCTGCAAAACTGAAAACATGTAAGGCCAGTAGACCCTGTCTTAAGGCCTTTTCCAAATCAATTCCTACAGCCACTGCTTGTATATTGTTGGTCTTATAGATGGACATTGCTATAATTAACTTCACTGTATGTGAGCATGCTTTTCCCATATATATAGTAATCTGGTTGCTAGAGACAATGGGTGGAATTATCAAACATTCTATCTGCTAGAATTTCAGCAAAAATCTTTAGATCACAGTTTAACAGTGATTATGGGTCTATATAAAGCTGGGGAGAGTGGGATCTTCCCCAGTTTAGCCAACATAATAGGCGCCTTATTAAAGATTGGAGGGAAAGCATCCTTTTGGAGCACTTCCAAGAACAAATTATTAATAGGGCCTACTAATTGACAACTCAGAATCTTGTAATAATTATATGAAAACCCATCAGGTCCAGGTGCTTTGCATGATTTACTGGATGACTTTACCTGGAGGATTTTGTGTGATTGTATAGATCTATTTAAAAAATCCAGTTACTCTTCAGTTATGCAGGGCAATTAAAGACTCTCTGGAAAAAATCATCCTCCTCTAATTGCTCCCATGGTCCATCTTCTGAATATAACCCCCTCATAAAAAGTCCTCAAAATTGCACAGATATATACACTTTTAGTTGCGAATCACCCTTGCTTAATTTTAAGCTGCTCGATAAATGTGTTCCCCCTCCAAATTCTTAACTGCATTAGCTAAAAATGTTCCAGCCTTATTCCCAACGTGGAAAAAAAATTGTTCTGTCCACTGTAGCCTTCTCTGCATCCTTTGATGGATGAATGCACTCAAGCTTTCCAAAATAGCTATATATTCTTTCTGCCTTTTAGTTCCCTGCTTCACTAGTTTTTCCTTGGCTGCTATTAATTTTTCTTCTAGCTATAATATAGACTTATTCAATCTAGCATTCCTGCCCATCAGGTTATTATTTCCCCTCTCAGTACAGCCTTACTGGTTTCCCAAAAAAGAGTTGAGGAATCTTTGTTGACTAATATTCAGTTCAAACTCTTTACGTTTCGTGCGAAGAAATGATTGGAAATCAACATCTCCATGCAAAAAAAACTGGGAAATCTCCATATCCTCTTCCCATCTTCCATTACTTTGAAATCTACCCAAATTAATGAGTGATCAGAGATCACAGGAAGGCCGATTTCTGTCTTAATTTTTGAGAAGCCAGGATGTAATCAATCCTTGACAAGGAATTATGTGCTCTTGACACATGTGAAATGTTTAACTTCAGGATTCAATACCCACCATACATCTAGAAGTTGGAATTATTTGCATAGGTATGGAATCCCTTTTTCTTTAGCTTTACCCTTAATTCCCAGAGATTTATCAACCAAAGAATCACTCACACAATTATAATCTGACCATAATAATGGTCCCTTCATGTTCGCTAGAAATTGGTTCACTAGTTTAGTAAAAAAGAAAAGGGGCAATTATACTCATTGCAAATCATGACATCCTTCCCATTTTTATTTTTCCAAAATTATAAAATCTCCCTTCCGGGACTTATAAGACTTTTCTTCCTGAAATTAAACACTTATTAATCAGAACAGTTACACCCCCATTTCTACTTTAGCTGCTGAAAAATGATTCACCCATTCCCTTTTTAATTTTTTACTCTCTACTTCTGAAAGATGTCTCTTGTAAGCAGGCCACTGAAACTTTATTCTTTTTCAGCATCTGCAATACTTTCTTTTAATCGGAGTTCCCAGCCCATTAATATTCCAGGAGATGAGCTTCAACATGTTGGAGAAGAACAATTAAATGAAGAAATACATGTCTGAGTAAATAGGGGTGGGATACCCAGTCTTGGCCCACCCCTTTGGCAAAGTCCTAAATTAAATCTCACCCACTGATGATTACTTTGGAATTTAGCCCGTGCTGCTTTATCAATACACAGACCATGTAAGTTCCTCTAGTCACTTCCCCTTAGTCTCAGGTCATTTCCCCGTTTTCATTCTGTTTGCTTCCCCTCCTCCTCTTCCCCCTCCCCTCCTTTGAACTGCTCCCTCATTTGTAGTTTCTCCCTACAGTGAATGAGAGGTATGTCTAATTGTGTATGGGTGCCATCCCCCAAAAGTTGAAAACAAAAACAAATCGATAATGTCCATCCACACACCCTAGCTCCCTAATAACCTCTAACAGTATAACTTCATAAAGTGTACCCTAAACATGTGCATTCTATCACAAGACTCAGATTGATGTGGTACATTTCATTTTGTCATGGATCCCTTTAATGCCTTGCCCTAAACCTTCCACAGTGGGCTTCCTGGGGGTCTCGGTAATAATGTCTCCACCATATTCTGGAATAGCGTCAGGTCATCTCTGGCACGACCTTGCAGACCATCTATATGATCGCTATGAGGATTCACTCCTCGGGAGAGGAAATATCCACCAATCTATTGGTGTTAAGTATTTGGGCCTAGTATCACCAGAATAACTGAGATCATCATCACCTCTCCTGATTGTCCAAATTGCCATGATGTACTAGATCCACAGTGCCAGATTGTCACTCCGCCGGTCCAAACCAAAAACAGACAGAATCCATCTTTCTGACATATTGTACTGAAAAATACATTCAAAGCCCTTTTATCTCAAGAGCCCCTCATGCGAGTCTTATTGACTGAATTGCCATGAGAACATTGTCTAACCACAGAAATATTGCATGCCCAGAGATTATACAATGCCAGTGAAGTAGGCTAGCAGAGGAGCCTGGATTTCTTTAATGTCTCCCGCCATCTTTTGACGCTGCCAGTTTCAGATAACAGGAAGAACTTTATTCCACATGCAACAGAGGCGCAAAAAAAAAAGAGGAATAATGAAAACTCATCCCATCTTACCAAAAAAGGTATGGGACCCTTCCCCTCTAGTGTAAGAATTATATGTTATAAATATGGATGTATACCTTGTGTTTTTATGTTACTCTCTGTAAACCATTATGTATTTTTCGAATGACGGTATACAAAATTTTTTAAATTAAATAGAAATAAAATAAATAACTCATGGGAGCTGATCAACAAATTCTTTCGCTGCCTTTGAGTCGAACACACGTGCTGATCTAGTGTGCCAGATGCGTAGTGGTGTAGGAAATTGTGAATTTTATTTGCTTTTTCACCAGCACAGCGCAAAAAGGGTAAAATTCTCTATGCTGCATAGAAACTCTCATCGAATAATCCTGAAAGATGTGAATCGGTTGTTCCTGGTAGGGTTATCTCCTGGCATTCATGGTACGCTTGCATTAGCTGCTGTTGATAGAACCACTGTAGAACTTTGGCAATTATGAGGCCGGGTCTCTCCTTCACACCTATTGCCCAGCCTGTGAGCTTTCTCAATTTTTAAGACACCCCCCCCCCATTAAGTCAGACAGATTAAGAATTTCTGGCAACCATTTCTCCAGGAAACCCTGCAAATTGCAGTTTTCGATGCTAGCTGGCAGCCCCACCAACCTAATATTGCTTCTTTGGGGCCTTTTTTCAAGGTCTTCAATCTTTTCCTCTTGCAATTCTACTTTCTTTTCTAAAGCTGTTAGCTTGCTGGTAAGGCCGACCGTATCATCCTGTAAAAGGGGCACTCTTCCCTCCACTGAATCCAGCCACAGACCAAATTCTGAAATTGCAGTTTTAAGTTCAGTAATTTGCTCAGATATAATATTTAGCCTGATGTCTAAAGCGGCTACTACTGTTGCAGTTAAATCGGCAATAGCATCACTGTTTAGTGAAGGCCTGTATAGTTTTTCTGGGTCAGCAGCCATCTTTTCTGCAATCACCGGTGGTTTTTCTCTCTCTTTCCTCCCTTTCACGGGCATATTACATGGGGATTTTTGCATATATTTGTCAATTAGACATAAGCTGTTCTTACCAAGCTTAAAAATCAATCGTCTAAGTCACTAGATGCAGAGGCTTTCAAATGATATCTGGGAGATGGTACCTGGAGCCCGAACAAACGTGTTTGCCCATGCTCACCACATCATGTGACCCCCTGACAATCTTTCCACAATATTTCTCACAAAAATTTGGAAAGAGCTGGTCTTAAGTACTGATCCCTGCAGCACACAACTAGTAATGTCTCCCTTCTAGCAGTGAATTCCATTTACCACTATCCTTTGTCACTTCCCACTCAACCAGTTTCTAATCCAGTCAATCACTTTAAGGCCCTTACAAAGGGTGGTCAGTTTGTTTATAATTTACCTATGGCATTATACCAAAGGCCTACTGAAATCCATCTAGTACTCTCCCCTGATCCAATCTCTGGTCATCCAATCAAAGAAATTGATCAAATTTGTCTGACAAGATCTATCTCTGATGAAATCATATTGCCTTGGATCTTGCAATCCATTGTATTTCAGAAACTGCACTATCCTGTGTTTTAGCTGCGATTCACTTCTCAAGGGATTTTATTTATTTATTTAAAATTGTTTATATACTGCCTTTACCATGAACGCTGGTCAAAACTGTTTACAAAATAAAATATACATAATAAACTACATAGAAATCAATTACATCAAGAGAACTGAAACATAGTAAAATAACAATATAAAGTAAGAGAGAACAGTCTCAATAAGACAAACAGGAGCAAGAAATGCTGGATGGTTGCAGGTAGCATGTGCCTAGGGCTGTTTTAGGAAGAATTTAAGAGGTGAAAGGTGAACCAAATGTGATGGAGAATAAGTATGTTTTTCTTAAATTCTTTATGGCTAGTAATCTACCTTAAATAGATGGAATGGAATTCCAAAATAAAGGGCCCGCTACTGAAAAAGTGTCTCTCCTAGTTTTATCAAGCCTTGCAAGATGGATGGGTGGCGGACTTCGAGCAGATTTTTGTTTATAGTCCTTAGGTGTCTACTAGGCTGGTAAACATGGAGAGAAGTGCATAACCAGATGGAGCAATCAATATGTATTAAGTTGTGTATGATAGAAATAATTTTATATTGTATTCTGAAGTAGACAAGAAGCCAATGTAAAGATTGCAGAACTGGGGAAATGTGAATTTTTCTGGACGTGCCTGTTAACATGCAGGCTGCAGTGTCTTGAATTAATTGTAATGGGCGAAGGGCATTGTTATGGAGACCGAGGTAAGGGGCATTACAATAGTCTAAGCCAGAGAAGATGAGGGATTGTAACACGGTAGAGAAGTCATCTAAATAAAGTAACAGATGGAGACATTTTAACATGTGAAGTTTATAAAACAAGTTTTTTTACTTTTGTAGAAATATGATTAGACATGGATAGTTCGGAGTCTAAAATAACCCCAAGGTTTTGAGCTTTTGATACACTAGAGATGGATAAACCATCTAGAGTTAGATGTGAAGGTGCACTACAAGCAGAATGTGGAATTGTAGACAGATTAAGAACTACTGTTTTTGAAGTATTGAGTTTGGTTATGAGATAGCCATGTATTAATAATTTTAATGTTTAAACAGACAAAGGTGGTAGACCAGGAGGAGGTGTAAGGCACAAAAAATTGTATATCTGCATAAATCTTAAACTATAAACCAAGGCTATTGAGCAAATGCCAAAGGTATGAGGTAAATGTTAAATAGGATAGGAGAGAGAGACGAGCCTTGGGGAATGCCAGAGGAAAGAGTGTACCAATCAGAAGAATAAGATCCCATATTGATTTGGTAGGAGTGATTAGATAAGATTGAAACCATGTTAGAACAGTGTCTGCAAGGCCTATAGATTTCAGCCTAGTAAGTAGAATTTAGTGATCTAGAGTATCAAATGCGGCAGAGATGTCTAACAACACTAGAATATAATTGATGTTAGTATCAAAACCTCAAAATTGTCAAAAGAAGATAGAGTTTCCATACTATAACCTTTTCAAAAAACTGATTTGGGTGGAGAACTGCATTGTCCAGTAAAAAAAATCAGTCAATTGATGTAATACTACAGAATCTATCAGATTTGCAAGAAAATAGGAAGTAGGTTGGTGAAATCAAATTTATTTTTTTTTTTATGGAGAGAGTAGAAATTTGTTTTGAGAGTATCTGGGAAAATGCCAGATTCAAGGAATTGCTTTACACTTTAACAAAGTAAAGGACTGGCAAAATCACCTAGGGCTTTCAGATAATGACTTGGGCAAGGATTGATGGCAGAGAGAGAAGTTTTCATTTTGTGAAGAATGCGGGTAATGGTGGAAAAATCTACCGAACTAAAGGAGGACCATGTACTGTCTGTGGACAAAGGGGTAATCTTAAGAGATTTTGGTGATTTTGAACTGAAAATGAGCTATTTGGTTACAAAAAAGTGGGAGGGTATTGAGGAATCATGGTTAGAGACTTAATGTTAAACAAAACCAAAGGATTTCCATTGGCAGTCAATATTTTGTTTACGTAAAATGTACTTTTGGCCATGTTAATCTCTTATGTACTTTCTTAAACAGCTAAAAAAACAGTCTTTGGCTGCATGAGTATAATATTTGTGCCAGTAGTGTTCATGGTGTCTAAGAGTGGCAGAAAACCAAGGGGCGGTGGATTGTTTCACCATATAAGGTATTAGAGGGACAACAGAGTCAAGAGTGGGCATATTGGAGGAAAAAGCTTCCACAAAATTGTCTGTACCTATTTTTCCTTTTATAAGGGGTATTTTTTTCTTATAGAGGGCTTGGAAATTTGACAGATTGTTAGCAGTAAAAGAAAAAGTGATCCAATCATGGTACAGGATCTACAGAAAGCAAAACTAATGGCAGGCATACAAATAAAGGGTTACAGAACACAAGATCAAGGGTGCGACCTAGTTTATGGATGGGTACATCTATCAGTTGCTTCCAACCTAGGCCTGCCACAGCTTCAATGAATGAAAATATATGGGAGGGAGATGCAAGTGGAATCAAGGTGGAGAGTGAGATGTCCAACAGTGATTGTTTTCAAAAGGTCAACTAGTAAGGTTGATAAAGTTTTAAGGAGAGGGGATGAATTGGATTGTAAAAGTCCAGGAGGGCAGTAAATTACTACACAGTTCGCAGTAGTGGTTGAGATGTAAGAGTTTGTTAGGGTAAGTGGAGGGTAAGATCTTTTTGCATGGTGAGAAGGGAAGCTTTGACTAAGGTAAGGAGCCCTCCACCACATTGGTTAGGGCTAGGTTCGGAATACGGAATATAATCAGTAGGGCATAGTGAATTGATAGTAACAGTGTCAGATTCAGAAAGCCAAGACTCAGAAATTACAATCAGGTTTATGTTCAGTTAAAAAGTCAAATGATGGGAAATGCTTTAAGGGCATCTACAGTAGTGAAAGCTTAGGAGTAAGATTTGATAAAGAGTTTAAATTTGGAAGCCCACTGTGGGGAATTATGAGCTTTGCTCCTGATGGCCAGCAGGGCATGTCAGGGGTTAACTAACTTCCCTTCTCTCTGACCTTTGCACTGAATGCAGCAAGACTAGCACATCTTAAATCTCTAGCTTATAATTAACCCTCACTGCCTAAGGAGAGGATACCTAGCTGCCACGTATTCAGCTGCAGGCAAAAGACAGACACACATGGTATGGGCTTCAGCAGCCAATGAAATGATCTGTACGCACCCCCTGAGCCAATGGTCTAATGACACGTCTGTATGCTATGGCTAGGAGAGCCAATGATGTGATAGCACATTTGTATGCAATGGATGTATGTACAATAAAAAGGGGACCCACGGGAGTGTTCAGCCCTTTTTCCTTTTTGCCATGAATCCTGCCTGATGTGTCTTCATTGCCGCAATAGCCCACAACTCCCTGATGGTGATAAATGTCTTTTGTAAATGATGGTTGATGGAAACAACTCTGCTCATTCTTAGATTTTAAGTCTTTTCAAACTCCAGTCCAAGTGTTAATCATTTCTCAACTTGATTAGTATAATAGCTTATATGTTGACTTGCCTGAATGACATACACAAGCTTCAAGTGGTTTAGAATATTGCAGCTAAAGTGGTATATAATTGCTCTAAACTGGTAAGCATAACTGATATTAAAATTCTTACACTGGCTGCCAATTCAGGCTCAGATCCATTGCATTTACTATCATTTTTTCAGATACTGAAAAGTAATGGACCTCACTATCTTAAAATGAAACTGAAGATGGTATGTCCTAAACAGGCAAACACATTCAAGCCAAATGGCCTTGTTAGCAGTGCATTCTGAACCTGACTAAGGAAGAGAGGTTTTTTTTTTCGGTGATAGCCTTTTTCTTTGGGAGCTTAGGCTGGAATTAAACTTTCATTATGGAAACAGGCTAAACCCTGGTAAGGGTTTTCTCAAGCAATTTCCTATAAGGTGAGCTGAGAAATCTGAGTAAAGATATTGAGACCTAGGCTGGGAGCTTTGTGTGCCAGCCTTTAAGAATTTAAATTTTAAATAAATATTTCCAGCTTGGGCATGCTGCAATGAGTATGCCTCCATGCTCAGTAATGTTAGCCTACCTAAAATAAAATTATTTATAAGAAAACTTAAGTAGGTGGGTAGAAGAACTGCCTCTCGCTGAGGCCTGTTCAAGAAACAGGCTAATATGGGCCCGTTCTCAAACAAGAAACGTGTATCTCAAATCATTCTTTAGCCTTATTGAGGTAATATTTGTACCCAACTATTTTCTCAATTTTTCTTTTAACTGAGATAGTGATAGAAGACAATATTATTTATATTTAACTCTTAACATTAATTTAATTTAACAAAAAAAGAAGCGTCAACCCTAAGTTCTTACAAAAATATTTTAACCAAACCATCAAGATCATCATTTTTGAAGACCAAACCACTGGCATAGTGAAGACCTTCTATTCTTTCAATCCCTAGGTTGGCCAGGGATGGGGATGCTGCAGTGGTGGCATTCACAGGCTCTGGAGTGGATGGGAAATCTCGGCCATCACTCAACGATGACAGCCAGTGCCCACGCTAGCCAGCTCTCAAAGGGAGATGCTGTTGTCCTCTGACTAAGCAGTTACCCTGAAGGCCAGAAACAGCTGGATTGAGGGTAGAGAACTACAAAAAGGGGGAGAAACCAGCTGGAATTCCAAAGCTGCAGGAGAAAACTGCTGGACCAAACAAAATTATCCTGAGCTCCTCTTTGCATTGCTGCACTGTAAATGGTACATGATGTGATGTGAGAGAGAACTCTTCTTAGTGCAGTGTTAAATATTTAACTTACCAAAAAAATGCTGATCTAAAGTAAAATCATACAGGAAGAAGGTGGCAATACAGTGATGCCAAGACATAAGCACAGTTCCACAAGAGCCTGACACTGAGAATACTGTGCATCTTTATAAGCCCAAAACTATTTAGCAGACTATTTCAAACTAACCTGATCTTTAATTCACTGCACACTACCCTTTTTCCATACCTGCTTGTCATAAAGATTCGCACGAGCCATCCTGCAGATCCCTCTCCTCACAAATCAGTGAGGTGCACAGAAGTGTTTCCAGGCTCGCAGGAATATGACAAAAGCTGCGCTGCCTGGAATTGCACCAAGACCACTGTCCCACTTCACGTAAGGCATCTGACCCCGGGATTTGAGCTGCTTGCTTACAGTTGAAAAGCCCTACTGTGACCATTCTCCCTGAGCAATCCAGTCCCCTCTAAATGCTGCTGATGGCATCTCTAGGGTTGCTTTCTCCTCCTTCAGAAGGTCACCTGCCCATCTTCCTCATGCTTTACCCAGGCCGCCATCATTTTGGAAATGGAAATGCTGCAGCTGGCCAAGCAAAGCATGAGCTTCCCCTTTGAATCTGATGCACAGGGATTATCAAGTCTGTCTAACCTACTAGTGAGGCTGCTTTTCAACTGCAATTTAGAAACACGGCCAGGGGAGTTAAAACTTTCATTCACTGTAACTATTGGGCTGCTTATTTTTTTCTTAAGTGTTTTCTTAATGAAACTACCAAGGTGATTTTCATTAATAAATTCTGGAACACTTGTCCCCCCTTCTAAGCATTTTAACACTGTCCACTGTTTTTCAGTTCTGTACCAAATATATTTTTATAACACTGAGTGCAATGTAAAACGATAAGCTGTTGATTAGGAAAGCTCTATCGACTCAATAGTTAAGATCCTGCCTTCCAGACACTATTTCTGACCCCTTGCCATAGTAACTGATTAGAGGGTAATTATTGGTCCTTCTCTACTTCCCTGCCCTCTCAAAGCTGGCATGCAGATCTGGTAACCAGAAGTGATTTTGGTTCAGGAACGTTACTGTTGCAAAAGGTATAGGAATCTTGTTTAGATAACACTGTAGAAATGCATACTCTTATTAAACGTAAGCGGTAATGCACAACAGTCTAGTGTAAGAGTTGTTCAAATAGGTATGGTCCTTTGGAGGCACATCTTCAGGATCTGAGATGAGTGTATACAACTTTACAACAGGTTTTCATGGCATTCACCAAGATACCAGACAAAGTGAGATTTACTGTGTAAGCAGTCCACCCCTCAAGGGGTTGGCTAGCCTGGGAAATGCTGATTATCCAGAAGGAGTCTCCACCCAATGAACATTTCATGCAGGAAACACGTGCATGGCAAACATTTTATACTTTCATTGTAGTGATGTTTTTTCTTAAGAACTCCCATCCTTGCTGCAAAAACTTATCTGTGTATGACTATGGCCTTTTTTCCAGCTGTGAAAGTGGGTTATTCTGGTTATAAAATGTTCAGTAGAAGTGTTTAAAAAATATCACCTTTATTTTAACATAAAACAAGTTGGGTAATTTAAGAGCATTTCTACATGCTTCTCGGGGTAACTGTTTTTGAGCAGATAAGTTTGTGAAGCTGGTGTAGTCTAAATTCTTGTCACATTATCACATTCCTTTTCCCTGGCTAGGAGTGCCATCTCATTCTACATGTGTTTTCTGCTATTCTCGAAGCTTATGAATGACAAGGCTGGAGCCATACAATATCAGAACCTGATACAACTGGAGTTGATCATGCTGGAGTGGTTTTCACCTGTTTATGAAATGCATCACATTTACTATTGTCTTCTGTATCCACCTCAGCTAAGGCATGGACTGCAATTTGTATAAGACACACAATCAGCATCTGAAATATTTAATTAAAAGATTTTATATTCCACTTCTATAAGAAATATCATTCTAAGCCAATACAAAATGACATGATAGTAAATGGGAACAAATAAAACATTTCATGAAAAAGCAAACAAATGGGCCTTCAGTTGGTTTTTTTTGTTTGTTTTTAATCTCTTATAATCTGAAATGGTATGCAGTTTTTCTGGCAACCCATTCCATAAAGATTGACCTGAAAATAGAAAAAGCCCTTTTACAGGTAACCTGAAGGTGAAATGCCTTCTCAATAGGCAACTGCCAGTGGAATGAAATGAGTGAAGAGAAAGCATATTGCACTAGCCTTTCCAAAAGGAAAGATGAACCACAGCCATGGGAGAGTTGTATAAATTAAGATCAAAAGTTGAAAGTCAATGTGCTGTGCAAATGGAAGCTAATGCAAGTGCTGTAGAACTAGGGTCTTACGCTCTCTCACCAAACATGAAACAAGCATGCAGCAGCGTTCTGTAAAAATATATTTTGAAAGACTTGTATAAAGAGACTCACTAATCAAAATACAGTGCTGGACAACTGCTCTAAAGTCTTCTGTAAGCAGCAAATATTTTAAGGGCCTAATCAGGCAAAGCTTGCAATAATGACTAATTTCAGCTGAGGTTTCAAAGATACAGAAACTGTCTATCAAAAATAAATCCAAGAACCCTGATGGTATCAGAAAATGACAGTGTGACGCCTTCAATTACAAGAGTGACTAACTGAGAATAGGATCCTAGCCAACCCAAAGTCTTTTGGTTTTGGCAAAAGTTAAGTAAAGATGCTTTAAGGCACTCTGTAATCAGATCAATAGTTACAGAAGGAGGAATCGTACTGGAAAAATTAATTGCATGTCATCTGTATATATTTTTATGGTGACACTGTATGAAGTAAGAAGAGTAAACAATGGGAGCAGATCAGTTAAATAAAATAGCAGAGCAGGCAAAGCCCAAAATCACCCCTTGAGTGACAGACTTCCAGGACAAGTGCAAGTGGTTAATCTTAATCTGCTGCTGTCTATTGGAAAGGTAAAACCAAAACCATCTTACAACATTGTTGCCAACACCAAGAGAAAACAGTCTAGCTAGCTATGCAAACTGAATGAGTCTCAACTGCTGATGAGATGCTCATGGTTTTTTAGCCAAGCATTCCCTATAGAAACCTCCTGTCCAACAACTTAGTTCCACAGAAGTATTCCTATTTCTACAGCAACAACAAAGTAACCTAACTATGAATCTATCTTTAAATACATAGGGCCTGATTTTCAAAAAGCATTTACATGCTTAAAACTGGATTTTAAACATGTAAATGCACTTTACCCATATAAGTGGGCATTTGCATAGTGCTACAATATATGCCATTGATTTCTCCATAGGTTTTACCTGCGTCAATGGCTTTTGAAAAATTGCTATGATAATGTTAAATTTACATGTGTAACTCTTTTGAAAATTCAGCTGATAAATGTTCAATCAAAATTGTTGATCTAATATTATTGTAAACTATTTTAAATTTATTGTAATCTGCTCTGAAACTATTCATAGTATAAGTAAATAAATAAAAGCAATCATGTTAAGAGATACTAAAAGGGTCTCAGTATTGTGATTTTTCCAAAAGTCACATTGATGGGGGGCTTAAGATATTATGATCTTCAAGGAAATGTGTCAATTGGGAAAGAACAATCTTTTCCGAGACTTTAGTGAGAGTACATTAGGAACAGCCTATAACTGCATACACTATCAATGGTTAAATTTCACTTCTTCAGAATGGGGACAATTAAAACCAGTTTAAAAAGAGTTTGGGAACAACTTGCCTTGCTAAGGAACATTTAACAAGCTTAGTAACAATATCCAGGAACTGTGGTTGCAAGGCATAAATGACCCAGAAGGAACGTGGATCCAGAGAACAGAAAGAAGATTTAAGCTGCAACATACCCCGACTATATGAGTTGTTGAAACACAATCAAAGTGGAGTAACATGGAACTACTGAGAAAATAGGAACATGATCAGAGGGATTTAATTTCAGCTTCAAGGGACTGCAATTTTTCATTTTAGAGTTTTATTGTTTAGCTTTTTTTTTTAAGTTTAATTTTGTCACTTTTTTCAATTTCAACATATAGAGCTGTTCCCTGGCTACATCAATGTTTAGCCTTCAATCTGGATCTATCTCACTCGACCCAGCTCCATCTCAAGTTGCTTCTCAGTCAGCAGGTGATAGAATCTGAACTTCCCAAAACCCATGGCAAGGGGTTGTATTTCAGCTATTTCCTTATTCCAGAAAGTCAGGGAAATTGATACCTATCCTGGATTTACTGACTGCACAAGGAAAAATTGGTTCTTGCTAATTTATGTCACTGATGTGAGCCCTTGGGCTGTGGCCTGGCTGATGTAGCCTAGCTGGTGGACTCACGCTTACTGGGACAGGATTTGAGCTAGAGCTTTTCCTATACCAGCTCCATTTTCTGCAGGTTGGACCCTTGGGTTCCAGGGGCTGGCAAGTCTTAGGCAAAAGTCCCGTAAGGCGCAATCAAATGAAGTCAAGGTGCAAGCAGAGGTTAAGGCTGGCAGCAGGCTAGGATAACCGGTTCCAGGCCTTGGTGAGGGCAGACAGCGAGAAAACAGTATCCAGGTACAAGCAGGAGTCAGGGTAGATGGCAATTCAGAAGACTAGTCCATATCTATATCCAATTAAAGGGCAGGGCAGGCAGCAATACAGAAGAGTAATCAGAGTCTGTAGTAAAGGTCAGAACCGGGATTCAGGCCAAGGCAAGACAGGAAACTAAGAATCAAGACAAAGCAAGGACACAAGGCACAAGATATTAAGGCAAGGCACAAGAAGATAGCAATACACACTGCAAGGCAAGAGAGAGAACCTGTTGCTAAGGTGTCTGCTGAAGGTCCGGTAGCACTTCAAATAGGGCGGCTTAATGATGTCACTCAGAGGTGCCGCGGCCCTTTTACTGACATGGGGCCTTTAAGAGGAAGGAACTGGCATGTACCTTAGGAAGTCCCAATTGAACAGGGGAATGGTGGCATCCTGCCACAAAGACACAGATTGTGATACAGGGGTTAGTGAGGCTGGCTGCAGCCCGTGCTGCAGATGGCCAAAAGTGATAGTATCCTCCCTTCTAAGCACCTTCCCTAGGCCTAGTCTGGGGAAAGCATCAATGCAACTTTAGTGAGTTGAGGGTCTTAGATCTTGGAGGCAGGCTCCCATGTGTTCGCTTCAGGGCTAAAGCCCTTCCATGAGATTAGGTACTGAAGTCAATTCCAAATTCTCCTGGAGTCAATAATTTCCTGGACCTCATATTCGGTGTCCCCCAATGTTACGTCCATTGGTTTAGCAGGGGGCCATGCTGGCAATGTCAAGAGTAAAATTTTGAAGAAGGAGACTTGGAACACATTGTGCATCTTAAGGGTAGGTGGTAGTTTCAACTGATAAGCCACTGGTCCAATCTGGCGAATGGCTCAATGCAATGCGGTGAGAACTTATAGGGATTTCTGAGCCAGAGATTGTGGGTAGTCAAACATACCAAGTCCCCAAGTTTGAGGTGGGGTGCCAACCGGCATCTTTTGTCCACCTGTCTTTTGTATCTTTCAACAACTAATGTGAGGAGTTGGTGGGTTTTCTGCCATAACTTCTGGAGGTCTTGGCTCATGATGTTGGCTGCGGAGTATGGAACTGTTACTGGAAGTGGCACCTGAGGATGTCTGCTGAACACAATCTAGAATGAAGATGATCCTGAGGAGTCTCTAACATGGTGGTTGTGGCAGAATTCTGCCCAGAGGAGGAGAGATGCCCAATCATTCTTCCGTTCATTGATGTAGGCCCTCAGGAATCCCTTAAGGATCTGGTTGGTTCTCTCTGTCTGCCCATTACTTTGTGGATGGTACACAGATGAAAGATACAAAGAGATTCCACATTTTTTACATGGCTTTTCCAATGAACAGCTGTGAATTGCACTCCCCGGTCAGAGAGAATGTGCTCAGGTAACTAATGGAGATAGACGATATGCTGGACAAAGAGAGACAGGCCAACTCTGGTACGGCTGGAAGGGAGTTGTGTGAAATGAGCCATCTTGGAGAACCGGTCCACCACAACCCAGATGGAAGTACAGCCATTAGAGAGAGATACGCTGGTGACTTAATCCATGGCCACATGGGTCCATGGTCTCTCATGGACTGGCAATGGTTGTTCCAGCCCTCTAGGGCAAGCATGGGAGCTCTTATTAACAGCACAATTGGGACAAGATTGTATGTAGCACTGCACGTCACGCCTTGAGACCACCAGTAGTGGCAAAGAAGCAGTTTAAAGGTCTTAGCAATCCCAGGATGATCTGCTAGGCAGGAATCATGGTCCTATTTAAGTACTTTCTCCCACAGGAGTTTAGGAACTATCATTTTCCTAGGTGGGCAGGCACTGCCGCTGCGATCATGATCCTAGCTGGGTCAATGATATGGCAAGGGGGTTCCATGGCATCCTCTGTCTTGAAGGACCATGAAAGGATGTCAGCCCACTAATTCTTCTCTGCTGGACAGCATCTGAGTTCAAAATGGAAGCAGTTAAAAAATAAAGACCAACAGGCCTGGCATGGGTTTAGGCGCTGGGCCTGTTGGAGATACTGTAAGTTCTTATGATCCGTGAAGATCGTAATTCGGTATAGGGCCTCCTCCAATAGGTGGCACTACTCCTCCAGAGCCAGTTTTACTGCTAATAGTTCTATATCCCCAGTGGTATAATTCTTTTCTGTGGGGGTGAACTTTTTGGAAAAGAAGAAGCAATGCATGAGGGTTCCCTTACTGTTATGCTGAGAGAGTACAGCCCCTACCCCAGTGGCAGAGGCATCTATCTCCACAATAAGGGTCTAGATGGATCCAGGTTGTGAAGACAGAGGTCTCTGAGAAATGTTTGCTTGAGACGACAGAAGGCTTGGACCTTCTCTTCAGACCAGTGTCTGGTGTCAGCGCCCTTCTTAGTAAGAGTGGAGAGGGGAGGGGCTATTGCAAAGGCCAAATGGCATGACCAGATAATCATAATGGCCATCCCAGATATTGAATGCCATCTTCCACTTGTTGCCCTCCCATAGCCATATAAGATTGTAGGCTCCTCTGAGATCTATCTTTGTGAAGATCCACACCCCCTGCAGGCTTGAATAGTTCTGTAATAAGAGACAGTGGATATCAATTCTTGCAAGTGTAATGGCATTGAGCTCTCTATAATAAATGTATGGCCTGAGAGAGCCATCTTTTTTGCCTACAAAGAAGAATCCTGCCCTTCAGGGGACATGGAAGGGCAGATGAATCCCTGCTCCAGTTTTCCCAAATGTAGGTAATCATGCCTGCAGTTGGGGGGGGCTGAGAGTGGATAAACATTACTCCTAGAGGGCATCTTACCCAGAAGCAGGTCAATTACACAGTCGAAAGACCTGTGAGGCGGCAGGGTCTCTGCTTGCCATTTACTAAAAACATCAGCAAACGCCACGTACTGAGGAGGAAGGCCCAGAAGGTCTGGGATCTGTGTCCAGGGTAGGATTAGTGAAGGGAAGACCCAGGAGAGACAAGTTGTTGGAGGATCTCCAGCAGGTAATCTGCAGAAACCCCCAATCAGTGGAGGGATTATGGAGCAAGAGCCAGGGCAATCCAAGAATGATGGGATTGACGGCCTTGGATAAAACACAGAAGGAGATACTCTCCTGGTGTAAGAGCCCCGTCTGGAGCATGAGAGATAGGGTGGCCATGGTCAAGTGACTGAGCAGGGGTTCACAGTATACTGAGGATACAATAACCACCTTGTCCAGGATCTTTGAAGGGAGGTTGTACCAGTAGACCAAGGCTTCCTCTACAAAGTAGCTGCCAGCTCCTGAATCCAAAAAGGATTTGGTTTACACCTTGGTATTCACAGAGAGGAGGCATGTTGGCACAAGTAGCTGAGGAGAGGTTGAAGGCCTGCCTAGAGTTGCCTCTCCAACCCACTCTAGGTTCGGAAGTTTCCTGCTTTCTTGGGGCAATGGCTGGTGAAGTGCCCCTGGGCCGCACAACAGAGGCAGAGGTTGAGCCACCTACTTCTCCTTTTCTCTTCCTCAATGAGGCGTGATCTGCCAAGTTGCATGGGCTCTTCCTGTAGAGAAGCAGGTGAGGAGTCTATGTTATAGTAACCAGGGATCATTGGAATTTGGACGCCAATCTGAAGTGCTGGCAGGATGCATCCCTCTCTTGGGCTCACTCCTGGAAACGGAGGTCCACCTGTATTGCCAGGGCAATGAGGTCTTCTTTTTTTTTTTTTTTTTTTTTTTTAATTTTATTTTTAATGCATTTCAATTGTTTATACATACAGAAAATTACATAGAGTGTGTTATATTAGAATTATTATTCCAGAAACAATTTAAGACGTCATTTTTATAACTCCACCCTATTACTCAAGGCAATATAGTAAGAAAACTAGAGATCAAACCTCAGCTAAGACCAAATTATTGGAGCAAATAAAGAAAATTTCAATCTACACTAAATTGCCTAACCACATTTTTCAATCCTTTCCCCCCCTTCAATCATATTACACCTCTAGGAGTGTGTATCTAAGTACACCCTAAACTGGTTTGGGTCATTAAAGACATATCTGTCTTTCCCAAAACTTATGTGACATTTACACGGGTACTTTAGTACAAATTGAGCACCTTTCTCTATCACTTCTTTACGCATTTCAATAAATCTTTTCCTTCTTAGTTGAGTGCTACGCACCACATCCGGAAAGATCTTTATAGGAGATCCATAGAAATCTATTTTTTGGTATTTAAAATGTAGTCTCAAAATGGTAATTCTTTCTACCGGTGATAAAAATTGTACGAGTAAAGTAGCTCTTACATTAATTTTTGATTCAAATGATTTCTCTATAAATTCCGTTAAATCTAAGTTTTCCTTACTCTCCACTAAATCTTCATTTTGTACTTGCTGAAGATAGTAACACTTTAAAACAGTTGGTATTGTTTTATCTGTATATTTTAAGACATTTTTTAGATAACTATTTACTAACTCCCCAGAAGTTATTAAATGAGTCTTAGGGAAGTTCAGGAATCTTAAATTTAATCTCCTATTCATATTTTCAAGATTCTCTAATTTCCCTTGGTGCTCTTCTATAGATTTTATAACATTAATTTGTACATCCTGTACACCATCTATTTTCTTTCCTATCTCTTTCACATCAGTTTCAATCTTAATTATTTTTTCCTTAGTATTAACATCGTTTTTCAAAGCATCTTGCACAGACTTCATTAGGCAATTAATAGATTTTTGCATTTTTAGCATTATCAACCCTAATTCTTCTAAGGAAAATTTTTGGGGTACAATCACAGATATATCTTCAGACCCCACTGCTTGTTCCTCCAATTCGTGTTGGTTAAAGGGTCCCTCTACGCTTGATGCCGATTGGGGGGTTTGTAAGTCCATGTTGCCAGAACTATCCAAACATAAAGGTTTAGTATTGTTCGAAACCCTCCCCATACTAATGGCAAGATCTCCTCTAGCGAGGTTCCAGCTAGCATTGTTGTAGGTGGTTGTGGTTTCTCTGGGGCCCCAGGGGTTAATGATGTTTCTATAGCCAAATGATTTTCTTCCTGCTCCACGGATAAATCATTAGCGGCCCCCACTGGGTTTTCTGTGGATATTCTTTTGAAACACTCTGCTATTCTGGGTTGTACAGTTTTTAATCGGAGATGATGTAGAAGAAACCATTCGTATCTTAGCTTTCCTCTTAGTGTGAGGCATAGCTAAGATAATTCAGAAGAGAGTGATCCAAAAAGGCAATATAACAGTTTACTTAGCTTTGCTGGTCTCTAGGGCTGCTTATCTGTTTCCCGTTCAGGCCGTTCTGCGCCGGGCTAAGCCGGGACAAGCCGCGCGCCCCTTTACCACGCGCGGCTTAACCGTCGCGCCGGCGTGGGCAGCTTTTTGTGCCTACCCAGCTCCTCCCACCGACGTCACCTGACAGGTCCCGGATGTAGGAAGCGCTCGCGGTGTTCCGGCTTCTCTGCAGCTCACGGGCTCAAGGTAAAGTTCTCAAAAGAAAAATAATGGGCCCCGCACACAGCGACCCTTTCAGGAAAGCAGGCAGCCGGCAATGAGGTCTTCTAATATGGGCGGCAGGTCTCGAGTCGCTAACTCATCTTTTATGCACTCTGCCAGGCCCTGCCAGAAGATGGTAGTCAGGCTACCTTTGAACCAACGGAGTTCTGAAGCCAGGGCACGGAACTGAATGGCACAGTCGCCCACAATGCGACTACTCTGCCTGATGTGGAGCAGCTCTGTAGCTGCGGATGAGGTCCAATCAGCCTTGTCAAAAACCTGTCAAAATTGGTGGAGGAAGCTGTTCAAGTTTTCCATCAAGGGTTTGCTCTGCTCACACAGTGGTGACGCCACGACTAGGATAGGACTGCCCAGATGAGACAGCATGAAGGTCACTTTAGTATGATCCGAGGGAAAACTGGTGGCCTGCAGTTTAAAGAGCATTCTGCATTGGTGATGAAACCTCAGTAGCTCTTGGGATCACCATAGTTCTTGGGCAGTGGTAGGAGACACGGCATGGGTCCTGGTTGTCGAGTTGGGGTGGCTGGGGGAGGTGCCAGGCAGGTGCAAGGACATGAACCTGTATGGACTCCATTCAGACCACCCGGCCTTGAAGAATGCCAGTGATGTTGTTGACCTGGTTTTGCCATTACTGGACCTGCAGGGCCAACCCAGATATTGCCTGAGCAGGGGATGAATCCACCAAGCTCATGGCCTCAGCAAACTATCATAGATGTGACCTTTGGGCTGTGGCGTGGTTGACACAGCCCAGCAGGTGAACCGCTAGGCCTATGCTGCGCTGCTGGACTCACTCTTACTGTGACTAAAGCTGGAGCTTCATCTATACTAGCCCCATTCCCCGCAGGTTGAGCTCTTGGGTTCCAATGACCGGCAAGGCTTAGGCGAAAGTCCCGTAAAGAACAGTCAGACGAAGTCAAGGTGCAGGCAGTGGTCAGGGCTAGTAGCAGGCAAGGTAACTGCTTCCAGGCCTAGGTTAGGGCAGGCAGGGAGCAAACTGTAACTGGATCCAAGCAGGGGTCATGGCAGGCAGCAAGCCAGAAGGGTAGTCCAGGGTCAGGACAGGTGGCAATCCAGAAGAGTAGTCAGTGTCCATAGAGGTCTGAAATGGAAATCAGGTCAAGACAATTCTAGACAGGACACAGGGGAACAAGACAAGGCAGGACAGATAAGGCAAGGCAGGAACAAAGCAAGGATGCAGGACAAGGAGGCAAGGTACAAGGAGATAGTAACAGGGCCGGTGCTAGGTTTTTTGCTGCCCTGGCTGAATAATTACTGGCTGCCCCCCCGACATACACACACTATTCATTCACTCTCTGTCCCGGCCCATCAAATAAAGCCCAACTCCCTCCTGCAATCTATATTTTTAAGAACTAACATGCCCCCACCCCTCACCTCCATCACATATGCAGAACACAGACAGGCCCTCATCAAATACAGAATGAAGAGATCAGAAAGTATAAACAGAAACGTGCTGAGAAGAACTGAACTAGAATCCACAACTAGCCAGCCTCTACATGCACAGCAACAATGGAAAACAGGAGCATTACCATTCTTCATAAAACATTAAACAATAAAATAAAGAAATATAAAACATCATAATAGTAAAATCATATTTGTAAAAAGAATAAATATTTCAGACCAAATTTTCTCAAACACCAATAAAATATTTCAAAACATCTGATGAATAAAAAATCCAATTAAAAATGTTCTATTTCCCCCCCACAAAAAATTAAATATTTCAAAAGAGCAGAAACATCAAATTACACCCAATAACTAAAACTAATAAGAATTTAAAAATCTCCTGCTCTCCATACCTGGGATCTTTTGATTTCCAGTCACCTTGAGATCATCGTGGATTGAGGGAGGTAGGGCCGTACAAATTTTATCTTCCCTCTCACACACAAGCACAAAAACACATTCATTCTCTCACACATGCACAGGCTCCTTCTCTCTCCCAGATACATTATATATGTGTGTGTGTGCTTATGAGCGCCTATATGTGACACATAGGCTCTCACAGGCACACATTCACAAGCACACAGGCTCTCACACAGACACACACTCACACATATGTGCTCACACACATACAAGCTCACACATATACATGGCCTCCTATTGTCATCAGGCTGTGGTGAGATACGCTCCACCATGGCCTAACAGCCTTTCTGCTTGGGAGGAGTAGTGGAAGTTTTGAGTGGGCGCACACACACACAATTAAAAACATGGGCCTCTTCTTCAGCTGCCGGCGGCCTCTCTCCTTCTTCAGCCGCCGGTGGCATGCGGCCTCTCCTTTCTCACCGCCAGCAGGTTAAGCTCCACTGGCAGTCTCCTTCAGTCTCCAGCGGCCTGCAGCCTCTCTCCTTCCTCGCTGCCAGCTGGTTAAGCTCTGCCAGCAGTCTCCTTCAGTTGCCGGCAACCTCTCTCCTTCTTCAGCTAAAAGCGGCCTCTCTACTTCCTTGGCAATGGCAGGTTAAGCTCCACTGGCAGGCTCCTTCTTCAGCCCCCAGCAACCTCTCTCCTTCAGCCGCCGGAGAGTTGAACTCCACTGCCGGCCTGCGGTCTCTTCTGCTGCCACTGGCCCGCTGTCCCCCCCCCCCAGGTATGCCGCCCCGTGCAAATGCACAGTATGCACACCCAGTCACGCTGGACCTGGATAGTAACTACAAGGCAGGAGGACCTGTTGCTGAGGCATCTGCTGAAGGTCTGGTGGCACTTCAAATAGGCTTGATGATATCACTCAGAGGCACTGCGGCCCATTTCCCACTGTGGGGTCTTTAAAAGGCAGGAACTGGCACATGTGCACACCCTAGGGAGTCCCAATTGAGCAGAGGCATGGTGGCATCCTGCTGTGAAGATGCCAACCATGATGCAGGGGTAGGTGAAATTGGCTGCAGCCCATGCCGCGGTTGGCCAAACATTACAATTTACTTTCCTTGAATCTTCCCATACTAGTCCAGATGGATGATTTTTCTCCATCAGCAGATGGGGACAGAGAATAAAAGCCCCACTTTATCTCTGGTACTTAAGATACTGTGCCACCTGCAGTCTTTTAGAAATTCTGTAACAAAACAACAATAAACTCTCCCTCTCTTCGAGCAGAGGAATTAAAACATCGGTGCAACTCCTTGAAACCTCTCCACCAATAGGATTTAAATGCCAGAACGAGTACAAGTTAAACATACACAGAATCCAGCTATATGCATCCAGGTGAGTGGTCTTCAGAATCAAAAGGGATGGGATTCTGGACTGGTCTGAGAAGATTCAAGGAAAGAAAATTAGCAGATCATGTTTCTTCCTTATCATTCCCCAGACCAGTCCAGATGGATGGGATGTACTCAAGCCCCCTTAAACTGGGCAGAAACCTGACCGACCCACTCACAAAACACTTGTTCCAAATGCTATGGTGGCTGGAGCCTGGACATCCAATTTGTAATGCTTGGAGAAAGTATGTAGGGAAGACCATGTCTCTACCCTACAAATCTTTGGTGAAACCAGCAGACACTCAGCCCAAGATGCTGCCTGAGCTCTGATAGAATGAACTCTGAGGCTAACGGGCATCTGCAAACCTTTGCAAATGTATGCTGATGCAATTGCCTCCTTAATCCACTGAGGAATAGACAAATTCTGCATCTTGTTGCAACCAATGATTAGCACAAAATGATGATCTGACCTCTGAAACTCATTCATAACCTTCAAATATATCAGGAAAGTCCTACAACCATCCAAAACATAAAGCTCCTGAAGCTGCCCGGTAGAACTGGACCTTGGCTTCTTAAATGCAAGCATTTTAACAGATTGCTTTTCATTTAAGTCAGAAACCACCTTTGGCAGAAAAAAATGGCATAGTACGAATTGTAACTCCCTCCTCCATAAATTGGAGAAAAGGATCTCTGCATGATGTCATATGCAACTCAGAAATCCACTGTACTGATCGGACAGCGACCAACAGCACTGCTTTCAGCAGAAGATTCTTCAACAATGACTTCTGTAAAGGCTCAAAAGGAGACCTGCATAAGACTTTCAACGCCAAACTGAGATTCCATGGTTGGATCAAATACTGAACTGGAAGACACAAATGCTGCACTCCACATAAAATCCTTTCCATATCCAGATGCGACACGATGGAAGAATTACATAACTCTCCCTCTGTAAAATGACAATGCAACCCCCTGTACCTTAAGAGAGTTCAATGCTAATCTTTTATACAAACCTCTTTGCAAACAGGAGAGAATCACCAGGATTAAGGCCTGAATCAGAAAGACTCCCATTTGCTGACACCAGGCCTTAAACACTTTCCAGACTCTTATGTAAGCTAGGGAAGTGGACGACTTTCTAACCTGTAATACTGTAATAACCTCTTCCAAATAGCCCTTAACTCTCAACCTTCTCCTTTCAAAAACCAAGTCGCGATCCACCTGATCCAAGCAAATTGGACCCTGTCACAGAAAACCGGGAACCCAATTGAATCGCAATAGCCCCTCCAGCTTGAGCTGCATCAGGTTCAATGAACCATGGCCTTATGGGCCACTCGAGCTACCAGAACCACCTGCCCTCAATGTTACTACTCTTCCTATCAGGGGCCACAGAAGAAACATGTACAAAAGAACCTCCCGAGGCCAAGGCCAGAACAGAGCATCCAGGCCCTGCGACCCAGACTCTCTCCTTCAACTGAAGAACCTTGGCATTCAGCCATGTCGCCATCAAATCCACTTGAGGATTCTCCCACCTGGACCTGATGAGAACAAATGCTTCCGCTGCAAGCTTCCATTCCCCGAGATCCAGACTGTGCCTGCTAAGGAAATCTGCCTGCACGATGATGTGAGATGCCAATAGAGCCTTTGAACGCAGTTCTGCCCACCAGAGCAACATGCCTGCTTCTAAGGAAACTGTCTGGCTCTTGGTTCCTCCCTGCCTGTTTATATATGCAACCGCTGTCACATTATCTGATAGCAATCACACATCCTGGTCTTTGACAGGCAGTGGGAAGAACCCCCAAGGTCTTCTGGATTGTTCTAGTCTCTAAATGATTGATGGACCAGGAAGCTTCCATCACCATCCACTGATGCCATCTGTCTTTGACAGATGGCTTCCCATCTAGTCAGACTGGCATCCATAGTCACCATAATCCAATGTGGTATTCCCAACTCCTACTCCTTTGGACAAATTGTCCTGACAGAGCCACATTTAAAGACTCAATCAGGCCTCCCCTTGCAAGGGCAACCTGATCTCAAAGTTCTGCAACTGACTGTTCCATCATGAAAGGAGAGCCCTCTGCAACTGTCTCATATAAGCTACCACTAAAGGCACAAGGTCTAGCTGGACACCATAGAACCTAGAACCTACAGGTAGTTCCAAATCCTGAGAGACTTCATCCGCAACAACTGATGAACCTGAATCTGAAGCTTCACACATCTTTCCACTGTAAAAAAACAAAATAAAACACCTTTCCTATACCTGCCTCAAATTGAGCCCTGAGATATTCCAGGCTCTGGGAAAGGACTACTTTGCTCTTGGCACAATTGATCAGCAATCCCAGCCTGTACAAGAGGTGTATCACCTGGTGAACTGAGTACCAACAATCTGACAGGAAGTAGAAGGGAGTGTAGCTTCTGAAAGCTTGTCAAGAAATGCATTATTAGTCCAACTGAAAGCTATCGTCTTGAACACTTTTTTTTTCTGACTTTTATTTCTGCACATTTATTTTATTTTTGCTTCCGACTTCACATGAATTAACCAGTCATCCAAGTATAGATGTACTAAAACTCTATCCCTGTGCAGTGCTGCTGCCATAACCATTATCATGGAAAACTTATGAGGAGTGGTAGCCAGCCCAAAGGAAAGTGCCTTAAAATTGAAAATGGCCCTCTAGCACCGAAAACCTGAGAAACATAAGAAGTTGTCATACTAGGTCAGACCGAGTGTCAAACCCAGCATCCTGTTTCCAACAGTGGCCAATCCAGGTTACAAGTACCTGGAAAGTACCCAAACATTAATTAGATCCCATGCTACTAATGCTAGTAGCAGAAAGGGAGAATTCCTAGCATTTCCCTCTAATTGGTAAGTATAGGTCTCCAAGAGATCCAAGGATGCTGGTAACAGTGCTATAGGTAAGCTTTAGGTGTTCGGGAACCTGTCTCCTACAGGGCACATCCGGTTCCCCTACCTCCCTTCATGATCCTAAGTTCAAGAAAAGACAACTTGTTCTCTACAGAATTAGACTTTTATTTACCAGATTTGGCAGGATTAACATTTAGAAGATAACAACAACACATGTCTCTAACATCCTTGCTACTGAGCACCAGTTTACCCTAAAGAAAGTTCTGTACCATGAGTGGTTTAAAACATGCCATAAACCTTAGCCTGCTTAATATATTAATACTTATGGTTAACTTTCTTATCCCTGGTCCCAACTTCAGGCGATTTCCCTCTAATTACCACTGAAGCAGGTTCTAGCTGAAGGTTTGGAGAACCGTCTGGGGAGAAGACTTGCTTCTGGATCTGGTGCTGGCAGAGCTGCTGGGCTTCTCTCTGCTTCTTGCTGTTCCAGACTCCGTGCCACTGTCAGACTTCAGGCAGGGCATTTCGTCTCTTAAGTCTCCTGTCCATACCTAGTCTTCTCCCTTCTTAATAGCAGGGGGTGATGGGGCTGCCTCGGGTCTGCTCCCTGGTCTCCTTATTTGCTGTCTTATACTTTCCAGCTGATAAATATACATAAGCTCGTGCATAATCATGTAGTGGGTGGAGGGTCTTTGCCGCATTGCAGGTCTTTTCCTCTTCCCCTTTTTTTCAGGGGGAGTGTCCTGCCACATCTGGACCAAGGCTGATGGCCACATTAGCATTTTCTCCATTTCAGCTTGCTCCACCTTCATCCAAGAGTGGGAGCCCCTCTGACCTATGGACTTCCCTTGACCATACAGTGACTTCTGCTTTTTGAGCTAAAATTACTGCATTGTCCCTCTGCCTTGGTTTTATTTACACAAGAGCTTACAAACCAGCAGATCTTGATAAGAATCCTTTAGTTCTGGTTAAAGTTCTCAACTGGGAAAAGTTTCTTCTTTTTTCACTAAGACAGTGTTTTTGGCATATCAATATACCCCCTGTGAAGCTCCCAGCCAATCAGGGTGAAGAGAGAAGAACTTTAAATTTGTGAGCCTACCCGCAGCGTCGCGTGCCCGAAGGAGCGCAACCTAAGGGGCCTGCCCCTTGGAGAGCCCCAGGACCAGGACCTACTCAACTGATCTACCTACCGCTCATCAAACATCCAATCATTTAAACTTTTGATCTCAACTTTCATACTCAACCCAATTCAGGAACTCACGAACAGATCCATACTTCCTACTCCTCCAAGTCTCAAACAAATTAATGAGACAACACTCTTAATATAGCAAGACAGCTCACCATCAAACAGCAACGAATACACTCAAACATCTCCCTTTCAATACCTTTCTACTCATCAGTAATCATTCATAAGTACATCCTTCGGCTTCCAAATCCTGACCTCATCCAGCTCGCAGCCCACAATTGCTCAGATCACCTACAACACATATTTTGACTTCCTCTATCAAGAGTCCTCCATACTTACAACACGGACAACACCCCGCCGCATTTAGAACCATCATCCATCTGCTTTCATTGTACCTCATTCAGTTACAACCCTCTTCCTAACCTCAACCTTCAATCACCCAGCTCACTTCTAACCACACTCCATCCGACACTACCCCGATCTGCCTACAGCTCTCTTCCAACTCTTTCCCAACACACATCATGTTCCCAGCCAGCATTCAGCTGTAAATTCAACATACTCCAGCCCAGATCTCAGACCCCAATCAATCTCCAAACATCATTATCTATCCTGATACCTTTCAACTCTGCAAAACCCTCCTGCACGACCTTCCCAGAGGCCCTCATCTTCTTTAACACTACCTCCATCAATCACTGTCAACTAGACGAGAGAACAACTTCTATCAATCTTCATCACCCAGCCAAGGAGAGCACTTGAGCTCCTCAAGTAATCATCAGTCAGCACCATCATGGCTTCTCCCACCTTGACCCACCAGAGGAGAAACTGTTATCTGATTAAAATCCCACTACTGAAACTTGCCTACTCTACCTTACCTTCTTCCTGATAAATGCTCAATCTCGGACCAAGAAATTCATGATAATTTCAGACTTGATCCAAGAAAAGAACCCAGACTTCTTTGCCATAACAGAAACTTGGCTCAAAGATACTGATCAAGTCCTGACAAATCATCTAACCAACAATGCTTACGACATATATTCTCTATCCCAAGCAAATCCCGCAGAGGAGGTGGTGGTCTCCTCATCATAAAAAAACACTTCTCTATGAAGCTAATTCCACACAACCTCCCTAAGAAATACGAAATTGCTCTACTCGACTCAGAACTTCTACAAATATGTCTAGTGTATTGCCCACCCAAGCTTCTTGGCGATATCTCCCCACTTCTAGAATTCTTAGTAACAAACATTAGCATGAAAAAACCCTCTATAATACTTGGTGACTTTAACCTCCACACCGACACCAACCCCAGATCCCAAAACTGCCAAACCATGATCAACATGCTTTCTAGCCTAAAGCAGATCCAACTTGTAAACAACCCCACTCACAAAGCAGGCCACACGCTGGACCCGATTTTCACCAATCAATACTTCTTCGACTCCACAATCTCCCACAAACCTGTCCCCTGGTCAGATCACTACCTAATACAATGCAGTACACAAGTTTTTAACAAATCAACAAGAACAAATGAAGGACTATCTTTCAAATACAGACCCCCCTTCGAACCTGACACACTTCAACATGAACTGGGGAAACAACTAATGAATCTAGACCTATCCAATATACATATCGCCACTCAGTCCTGGTTTCACCTTACAAAGCAAACAACATAAACCCCGAGAAAACGAAATTGATAAAACAAAATAGGGAGAAAAACAACCCCTGGTTTAACTCACACCTCAGATCTATGAAATCCAGCCTCAGGAAGTTGGAAAAAGAATGGTGCAAAGCCAAAAGCCCAGCAACCCTTCAACGATACCGCACGCAACTCACCAACTATAAGAAAATGATTCTGAATGCCAAACGCGACTACTATAGTCTAAAGATAAAAAACTCAACAAATAAATCCAACTCCGTCTTCAACATAGCTAAAAACCTTATAGACGAGAACAGCAAAAACTCCCCCATTGCCGATGCAAATAACCTAAGTCAAGACCATGCCATGTTCTTTAAGAACAAAATAAACAAAATAACTCCTTTAATAACCCTTCAATTGCTGAAATTCCATCCGACCCATCAACTATAACACCTTGGTTGAACTTCGAACCAATCTCAAATACCGAAACAGAAAAGATGCTACGAAAAATTAACCCAGCTCGGCATGAACTGGATACTATCCCAATCCGCGCGTTCAAGGAAATGGCACATATTATAGCCCCAATTTTAGCGGCCATAATCAACAAATCTCTTGAAGAGGGACAACTACCAGCCATCCTAAAAACAGCAACAATTACCCCAATATTGAAAAAAAAAGAACCTGGACCCAAAAGATCTGAATAATTACCAGCCTCTCTCAAACCTTCCCTTACTTGCCAAGATGACAGAGAAAGCAGCTTTGAAACAACTCAATGATCACTTAGAAAACTACAATATTCTTCATCCCTCACAACACTGTTTCAGAAAGAACCGCAGCACTGAAACCCTGCTGCTCAATTTATCGAATAAAATAATAAGAGGATCTGACAATAAATTAAACCACTTATTAATCCTACTCGATCTATCTGCGGCTTTCGACACAGTAGATCACAAAAAATTAATATCAAGACTTGCAAGCATAGGTCTATCAGGCAAGACTCTGGGCTGGTTCTCTTCATTCTTATCAGACAGGTTCTTCAAAGTCACCCTTAATAATAACTCCTCAGACCCCTGTCCCCTTGAAACTGGGGTACCACAAGGGTCTGCTCTTTTGGCCACCCTCTTTAACATTTACTTACTCCCACTCTGTCAGTTTATCTCAAGCCTTGGCATCACATTCTTTTTGTACGCCGATGACATTCAACTACTCATCCCAATAACCTCCACTATTGAAGATGCAATCAGCCTTACAGCAAACCACCTCATCTCTATCAGAAACCTGCTAAACCAATTAAAGTTATGCCTCAATATGAGCAAAACAGAATGCATCCTCATCAAAAGAAACAACTCAGATCAAATAACCACAATGCCTTACATACAAATTGATAACAATATCATCCATCTGAAGAGCTTTGTAAAAGACCTTGGTATCTGGATAGACAATGATCTGAACTTCAAAAAGTGCATCACAATGAAAACAAAAGAAGGCTTCCACAAACTTCATATACTAAAACACCTTAAACCACTTTTACACCTACAAGACTTCAGAACCGTCCTGCAATCTCTCATCTTTTCAAGTCTTGATTACTGCAATTCGCCTTTCATTGGCCTCCCCAGATCAACATTAAAACCACTTCAATTGCTACAAAATGCTGTAGCCAGAGTTCTTACCGGCAAGAAGAAATTTGATCACATCACTCCGGTCTTGAGGAGTCTTCACTGGTTACCGATCAAACAAAGGATCAAATACAAAACTCTAACCATACTACACAACGAAATATACAAAGCAGACAACAATGCCCTCAATCACATGATTCAGCTTCACAAAACACCTCACTCGACAAGAAATACCAATAAACTGAAACTAGTTATACCCTCCCTACCCTCTGCTAAACTATCCAACACCAGGAATAGAGCCTTCTCTATCGCAGGACTGAAAGCATGGAACTCTTTACCAGACTACCTAAGCGCTATCAATGACAGCAAATCTTTCAAAAAAGAACTTAAAACTTGGTTATTTAGACAAACTTTCACAGACGGTATTGGGTAAACTAATTTACTCATGTCCATATCTACCACCCCTCCCTGCGAAAATTAACATCCCTCTCACCCTCTTAACATTTCTTATTTAAACTCTCTCTTTATTTGACTTACTTATTCACTAATCCCACCCTGATTCCCGTTAACACTTCCGTCCCTCTAACACTTCTCACCTTTGAAAAAGTTTCATTAACACACATCCTGTGTAAAGTTGACATCTATGTTATTTCCTTATCTACCAACCTTTCATGGCCACACTCGATATAACAGACTTAGGTTGTATTCTCATATACCTGTTCATACACTATTGCTACAGGCCGAAATGTAACTAGTTGTTTGTAAACGTGTTAATATTTATCATACGAATGTGTTATATGTATTAAGTTGTTTAAAATGTAAACTGGAGTGAAGGCAACATGCTATACTTTGGTATAAAAAAAGAGTCTAAATAAATAAACATACTTGTCTGCATCCCTCTTTGGCTATTATGATTCATATTGGGTGCTTTCAGTGGTTAAACAAGGGATATATCCCTACATTTCCCCCTTCTTAAGTGGCATGAGCCAGCAAAGGAGCTTATCACTGCTTATGCCTAACTGTCAGGCTACTATGTAGGCCTCAGCTGCATGACATGTATGATCACCAATAATAACATCATCAACATGAGGTAGGAATAGTGCTCATGGTACTTATAAGGAATCATAATAGTAATAATAGAAAAGAAGTAATGTAATAATGTAATAGAATAATAGTGAATACAATCATCATTATAATGAGGAAAGGCAAAGTGGTAAAAGTATAATGAAGGAAAATAAATGGGGAATAGTGACATGAGATATATAAAAGGATACTAAGAAATAAGGAAATAATGTAGTTCTCACACAGTGCATACTGTAGAAATATGAGGTAAGGACATCATCTCAGACTTGAGGTAGACTGGAGGTGTGCAACCCTCCTTTCCTAGTCTGGAAGCTGACAAAGTGTGATCACTGATTATCCAGTAGCTCATACAGTTCCAGAGACTGGGGCTATGGGAGGTCTCGCAAGCACATGGCTTTACGGTGAGACTTTTCCCATGAGTGTCTTATTAGGGCCCTTACTCTTTTAAAGAGGGTAATTGAAAATAGGAAGTGGGCCACAATAATCATGGCTAGGGCAGGTAAGGCATAAGACAGGATATAGTCAGTTTGTAAAATATCTTCATCTCTGGAATCATAGTTGAGGTCCGCAATTTCTGCTGTGTCTTAGTCTACAGACAGTTCCACAGTGTGAGAGTCTTTATAGCCTGTTAGAGATACTTTTCATATCGTCCTGCAACTCTAACGGTGTTCTGCAAATTTTTTACGGAAACTGCATTTACAATGGATGTGGATGCCCCAAAGAGGGAACCCAGGTCAAAAAAGTTAATGGATCTACCAATTAGTCCAATAAACCTCTTGGGTCAGTCTAAGTCTTTTCTAACAGGCTGGATTAAAATTTAGTCCAACTGGCTCAGAATGATCTGAACGTTCTGGATAGCATATTTCAGATGATCTTTGAACCAAGCTTTAGGTGCAGGCAAATGAATGTTAGTGAGGTTAAAATGTTTCTGGATAAGGAAGCGACGACATCTGCAGAGATGGTGGCTTAGGTCCATGGCTGTCTCCTTATCCTATTTTTAGCTATAATAGCGTCGCAAACTCTCTGCTAAATTGCCGAATTGGTGTGTGAAGCTGCGGAGAGCCTCAGGATGTTGGTGAAAAGGAATAGGCCTGTCCAGAAATACTTTTCTTTTTCGAGTCGGGAGGTGGTACAAGCAATCAGGCTTGAAGAGGTGGAGGAGAAAGGCCTCAAGGAGGGGCTGCGACTGGCATTTTTGACACCTTGGGAGTGACCCCTGGGCAGAATTTCAAAACTGATTTAAGGAGGTGAGACAAGATATGGGCAGGTATTAAAGCTGAGTTTGGTGGGGTGGTCGCTGAGCTGCGAGGAGAGGTAGCCAAGCTGGGCCAGAGGGTGGAAGACTTGGAGTCCCGCATCGAGGATCAGGGCATGGAGTTGCTCAGTATTAAGGAAGCGCAGGCGGAGCTTATCAGATCACAGAATGAGCTGGAGAAGAAATTGGAGGACCTAGAAAACAGGTCCTGCAGGCCCAATCTCCGTTTTCAAAGTATTCCAGAAGAGGCTGTTCTGGGGGACTGTTTTCAGATTGTTCAAAGTGTGTGCGACTTGCTTTCACAACTTGACGGCCCACTGGGCAAAGAGCTTCCCATTAAGGGGTAGATTTTACAAATTTGCGCACACGTGTACTTTTGTTCACGCACCAGGTGCAAACAAGAGTACGCGGGATTTTAATAGATACGCGCGTAGCCGCTAAAATCCGGGATCGGCATGCGCAAGGCTGTGCAAAATCGGCAGCCTGCACGCGCCGAGCCGCGCAGCCTGCCTCCGTTCCCTCTTCCACTTTCCCCTCCCTTCCACTACCTAACCCACCCCCCTGGCCCTATCTACACCCCCCCTACCTTTGTCGTGAAAGTTACACCTGCTCAAGGCAGGCATAACTTGCGCACACTGGGCCAGCTGCCGGCACGCCATGTTCCGGTCCGGGGACTGGTCCGGAGGCCGCGGCCATGCCCCCGGAACGCCCCCAGGCCGGAACCACATCCGCGGCCCCACCTCCGGATGACGCACCGGCCGCGTCACGCCCCCCGATGACACGCCTCCCACCCCCAGGAAAGCCCCGGGACTTATGCGCGTGCCGGAAGCCTATGCAAGATAGGTTCGGCATGCACGGGGGGGGTTGGGATAGGTTTTCTGGGGTTACACGCGTAACCCTCTGAAAATCTACCCCACCATCTCTGTTTTGAAAAAGGAGGCCATAGACTACCGGTAGCTTTTTCCCTTTGGACTATATTTCATGTTCCAGGGCAAAACAGCAAGACTAAAGACTGTAGCTGCAGCACCCATGTTTCTACGTGACTTGGGAGTAACAGTGTCTCTGCCTGAAGAACAGCCAATGGATCAGGCCCTGCGGAAGAAGAGATCAGAACAACCACAATGGCAGAGGATTCTGGTGGCAGGTAGAAGGCTACGAAGATACACAAGGAATTCCTCATCACCTGGAATGACGAGTGGCTGTTCTGGCTCAGGACTTTATATAGGAAAGCTGTGGTTGATTCATGGCCTTTTCCTATGGCTTCTTTCAGGTGTTCTCTGAGACGAGTTTCATCCTTTGCTGGTAGAAGCTCCTGTTTTATTTGTGAGGGATTTGAATATTTTCTATTTCTCTTTTTCTATTCTTTATTTGGTTTCATAAGTTAGCAGAGGGTTATGAGGATTTAGAGGATGGGAGGGGATATGTGGATTTGGGCCTCATCTCTTTCGGAGGCATATTCCCCATGGTGGGAGGTATGCGCCATGGTGGGATATGGTGTTCTCGGTTTGGGGCTAGGGGGGAAGAGGGGAGGATAGGGGAGAGATTTTGGAAGGATGATGGGGAGGGGGGTAGCAGTCAGACGTGGATGGGGGTTCTTTTTTGTTGACATGTTTCAATCAATGGAGTGTGCAAGAGGTGGGACAGTGGGGGTCACAGAGTGTATATGGGAGTGGGGGTACTGTCTTCATGGTAGGGTTAAAAATGTTGTTGAATGTTAAAGGCTTAAATATTCCCCCCCCCAAAAAGGAAGCTATTGATATGAGAAGCTGAGACTCTGAAAGCTAATGTGATTTTTTTTGCCAAGAGTCCCATTTAAGAGCGAGACATAAGCGGTTGATGAGTGGGGGTAATTTTCCTATGCAATACTTTGCACCTGCTACGAAAGTTAACAAATATGGGGGTGTGGGGATTTTGTTCTCTAAACACTTGGTAGTAGATGTGAAGGCAGTAGATAGAGACTCTAGCAGGAGATTCTTGATCTTAAAAGCTAATATATTGGGGGAGCTTTTCACATTTGTTAACATACATGCCCCAAATATCTCTCAGGGGGATTTTTTTCTCTTTCTAATATTCTCACTAGTTAGGCTGAAGGTCATCTCTGTGTTGGAGGAGATTTAACTCTAACTAGGTAACCATTTTTAGATAACTCTAGAGGTGTAAGCGGAGCACTTAAAATTCATTGAAAACAATGATTTCGGATTGGGGCTTGATAGATATCTGGCAGTTATGTAACCCCACTGTGATGGATTTTTCTTTCTATTCTAAAGCCCATCTATCATACTCAAGAATAGATTTCTTTTTGCTGGATAAATCTCTGATGAGCCAAACATTCGATGCAGGTATAGGTCCCATAACTTGGTCCAACCATGCGTCAGTGTAGGTAGAGTTGAAGGTGGGGAGAGACAGGGTTGGGACCAAATATTGGAGACTAAATGAGGATTTGTTATCAGGTAAATCCCTATAACCCTGTCCAGCATTATCCCACCCCCTAACCTCCCCATCCAGGTGTGAATGGGTAACTGAATGGCAAGTCTCTACTATTAGTTTCTCCCCTTGCACACAGCTTCTGAAGTGTTGAAGCACCCATACTGTGGTTTGCAGGGATTTCTCACACTCCGAATATTTGTTTTCTACCTCTGTCAGAGCTTTACTGGCATATGCTATGACTCGCCGGTAGGTATTATTGAATCATTTATTTCTTTGTCCCCAATGTTAAGCGCCATGCCAATTTTAGGACGCTTATAGCCAGGAAGACAAGAACACCTAGATTTTCAGTGTAAAACATAATCTTTTATTGAACAATATAAGTATTCTCGGGAGATACTGATGCCA
Organism: Rhinatrema bivittatum; assembly: GCF_901001135.1. Classification (NCBI taxonomy): domain Eukaryota; kingdom Metazoa; phylum Chordata; class Amphibia; order Gymnophiona; family Rhinatrematidae; genus Rhinatrema; species Rhinatrema bivittatum. The sequence goes on from NC_042618.1 coordinate 341,935,012, forward strand.
TGCCTCTGACAACCTGTCCACCAGCATCTCATCGTATACAGGACGTGATCCTTCTTTTATAGATAACATACAATATTGTGGAAGCTTCTAGACTTGTGTGACTGCCCAAAGAATCATTTACATAGTTACATCATGCTGTTGACATGACAACCTATCTCTGAACTGCCCTGATTAGTTTTCCCAGGCGTGGCCCATTTGCCCTCACTCTCGAGATAGTCCTTTGTTCTGTTAAAATCTTACTGGTCAAGATAATTAACACATCTGTGGCTGTGTTGATAAAAAACTCCTGAGAACAGTGCCTGAAGCTCCCGCCGTTGGTTTCTTCTTTGTGACCCAATGAATAGGCCTCACCTTTCTTGGTGCCAGCTTGTCTGCCTTTATAGATATCCACGGAAATTCTGCAAGTCATGCTCAGAGAGCACTTAAGAGTTCATTCAGCCCAGGCAGGCTAAAGAAAAGCAGAGGATTCTGGGGATTTCCTTTTCCATGTTGGTTTTCTGTTCAGGCCCACTCATCACCAATGATGAGACACCGAGCCAGTTTCTCTAGGTGAGTTGACTGGACTCACAGCCTTGGGACAGCAACGTTTGGATGAAGAAGAGGTATTTTAATTTCGACTTCAGCTTGTGTCTATGCTTGCATTTCAGCAATTCTCCTTGGTACAACCAACACGGATAACTTTGGATTTTATCTGGGAAGCCATTGAAGGACTCTGCAATTCCCTCACCAATCAGTTAAATTCTTTAGTTAAAAAATCTAAGGATAATGATAACCGCTTACAGATAGTGGAAACTTCTACTAAGGTTATGTCTCAATAGATTAACAAAATTAAATTGGACTTGGGCTGTTAAACGTTTTCAGGAATCTCTTACAAAAGATGATTGTATCATGAATGCAGGTATATAAAAATTTTAAATAAATAAATAAATAAATAAAATATACTAATAATGAATAGAGAATTTAGAAAACACAATACTGGGAAGGAATCTCCGTTTTGTCAATTTTCCCCAAAGTGCCATATATTTTACCAAAGATATGTTTAAAAGATATTTAATGGAAATTTTGAAGGTACCTGCAAATTTGAATATCTCTGAGATCTTAGAGCATTCTGATTCAGCCCAAGCACAATCGGCAACAATGGCGTTAACATTTGTGTTGGAACAAGACAGAGATTGGATACTGAAATTGTTATTCAAACATCGGTCCGAGACTTTTTTGCATTTTCAAGTTAGGGTCTTTCCGGATGTTTCCAAGCAGACCCAGAAGAAGAGGAAACTATTTTTTGTTACTCAGGCCAAGGGTGTTACAGATTGATGCATTCTTCTTATTAAAATTTCCCTTTGTTATATTAAATTTAAAGATGTGCCTTATATTTGCTTTCCACCCTCCCAATTAACACAGTTTCTGAGTGACAAAGTTGTACCCACTGAGGAGTCTCAATTGTAGCCTTCTTTATGTCTCCTAATAAGGCAGCAATATTTCACTTTATTTTGACCCTTGTTTGATTTGTGCCGTTATTTTTTTTTTATTACGAGCTCGGTGTAAAGTGGAGATAAACTCCTCCATATAGCCCTTACGCCTCAGGCGTCTCCGTTCAAAAGCAAGGCCGCTAGACAAAAGAAATCGGCCTGGTCGAAAAATATGGGCCCCTGCCGAAGCAGATGAGGAAGATGGCAGAGCCGGAGAGGTCCTTCCGTCGCCAGGTTGACGAGATCCGCGAATCATGGTCTGCGAGGCCATTCGGGTGCTACCAGAATCACTGGCCCTTTGTGGAGTTCTATTCTTCGGAGAACTTTTCCCACCAGAGGCCATGGAGGGAACACGTAGAGAAGGACCGTCTGTGGGCCAGGGGAGAGCCAGAGCATCCACTCCCTCTGAGCCGTACTCCCTCCAGCAGCTGAAGAACCTGTTGGCCTTGGCATTGTGCAAGGTCGCCATGAGGTCCAGGTGAGGGGGACCCCACCTGTCGATGATCAGATCCATGGCTTCTTCCGAGAGTTCCCACTCTCCCGGATCGAGAGACTGACGAGTGAGGAAATCGGCCTGTACATTCTCCTTGCCCGCTATATGGGAGACCGCCAGGCAATCCAGATGCCGCTCCATCCAGGCGAAGAGACAACTGGTTGCTAGAGCCACCATGCGACTGCGAGTGCCCCCCTGACGGTTGATATAAGCAACGGGGGTGGAGTTGGAGAGAACCCTCACCGCCTTGCCTCGGATCAGCCTCATTGGCACATCAACATCACATCACAGAGAGACTGGCATCTGTGGTTACTACCATCCACTGTGGAGTCTGAAGAGGCATTCCCCGGAGAAGATGAGGAAGCGAAAGCCACCACTGCAAGGCGGCGATGGTAGAGGCCGAAAGCGGGAGAACCGTGTGAAACTGTTCCGACACCAGCTGCCAACAGGATAGCAAAGCTCTCTGTAATGGTTGCATATGCTCAAATGCCCAGGGGACGAGGTCGATGGTGGAGGCCATCGAGCCCAGGACTTGGAGGTAGTCCCACGCCATCGGGAGAGGGAGCGAGAGAAGGTTTCGCACCTGGTCGATAAGTTTGAGAGCCCAAGTGTGAGGTAGGGACACCTTGCCTATTCGAGTATCGAAGCGGGCCCCCAGAAATTCCAACACCTGGGAAGGCTGAAGATTGCTTTGGGCAAAATTGACTATCCACCCGAGGGAGGCGAGGAGAGCTAGGACTCTATCCACCGCATGCCGACAGCGACTCTCCGACTTGGTCCGCACGAGCCAGTCGTCCAGATAGGGGTGGACCAGGACTCCTTCTCGGTGAAGGGCAGCCACCATCACCACCATGACTTTGGTGAAGGTGCACGGCGCGGTGGCCAGACCGAAGGGCAATGCCCGAAACTGAAAATCCCGGTTGAGGATGTGGAAGCGAAGATACTTCTGGTGAGTGTGGCGAATCGGAATGTGAAAGTAGGCCTCTGTCAGATCGAGAGGCGAGGAACTCTCTGGGATGAACCGCCGTGATGACCGCTCTCAAGGTCTCCATGTGAAAATGTGGGATCTTGAGGGCCCTGTTGACCCTCTTGAGGTCCATGATCGGCCGAAAAGCACCGTCCTTCTTGGGTACCATGAAGTAAATAGAATACTGGCCGGCGCCAAGTTCCTCCTCCGGAACTGGGACAATGGTGCCCAGACTCAGAAGCCTGGTGAGGGTTTGGTGCACCGCCTCCCGCTTGAGACGGCTGCAAGGAGAGACTATGAAGAGGTCTGGTAGGTCTCGAGCAAATTCTAAAGCGTAACAGTCTTGGACAATCTCAAGAACCCACTGGTCCGACGTGATTTTAACCCATTCCTCGAAAAACAGGGAGAAACGACCACCCAGAAGGGGGACCGAGGAATGGGTCAACCGAACTTCATTGTAGGGCTGGCTTTGGGGTGGCGCACTGGGACGCTTCCTCGCGGAAGGACCAGCGCCCACGAAAAGGCTGGGACCAAGATTGGGACCGGGAAGAATAACCTCTGGAGGAGTCATCGCGCCCGCGAGACTTATATCTCCGTTGACCCCGGAAGCGAGGACGGGAGGGCGCAAATGACTGAGATTGTTTCGGACGGTCCTCCGGTAGCTTATGAACCTTCTTTTCCCCCCAAGGATTTAATAAGCTGCTCAAGGTCCTCTCCAAAGAGCAACTTACCCTTGAAAGGCAACGTGCCCAACCTCGCCTTGGAGGACGGGTCCGTGGACCAATTGCGCAGGCAGAGAAGCCTTCTAGCAGAAACCGCCGAGACCATCGCTTTCACCTGGACGCGGAGGAGGTCATACAACGCATCTGCCCCATACGCGATGACGCCTTCCAACCGTTCAGCCTGCTCTGCCTCTGCAGACGGGAGGTCCTGCGTGCCGAGCAATTGTTGAACCCAGCTAAGACCTGCCTGCTGCATGAGACTGCTGCAGATAGTCGCCTGAACTTCCAAGGCCAGAACCTCAAAAATATGCTTTAGATGGGCTTCGAGCTTACGATCCTGAACGTCCTTCAGGGCCGTCGCCCCCACTACTGGGATAGTGGTGTGTTTGGTGACCGCAGAGATGGAAGAATCTACTGTGGGAATCCTCAGCATGTCCAAGCAGTCCTCCGGGAGTGGGTAGAGCTTGTCCATAGCCCTCCCGACACGGAGCCCCGCTTCGGAAGCTTCCCATTCCCGGAGGAGCAGCAACTTATGCATAGGGTGCAAGGGAAAGGCACACACTGGAGCCCTGAGTCCCGCCAGGACCGAGTCCATATCCTTGGGCAGCGAAGCCATCAGGGTATCCGCAGGGGGCCCCTCAATCCCTAACTCCTGGAGGACAAAGGGAATGAGGGGTTCCAATTCCTCCCTCTGAAACATGCGGAGGACGCAGGGGTCATCTCCCTCCGGGGGGGGGGGGGGGGGGGGGGAGCACCCCCATCAAATCTGCGGTGGGATCCGGAGTGACCAGAGGCATCGGAGGATCAGGGATGGGAGGTACCCCCGGGACCACCTGGACCGGCCCCTGTGGCTCCGGAGTCGGAGAAGCAGGCGGCAGGGGACCTGGGGAAGGGTCCTCCTCCTCCTGCAAGCTGGCCAAGTAAGATTTGTGCATGAGAAGCACAAACTCAGAGGAAAAACGGGGCCTAGCCTTGCCAGAGGGGGGGGGGGGGAAGGGGGAGTCAGGGACCTCATCCTGGGGCAGCACGGGGCTCAAATCGAGTGGAAACTTCGAAAAATTCGGGTCCTCAGCACCAGGCAGCCCCGAATCGGGAGCTGCCGAAAAACCCAAGATGGCCGCCGTTCCCGCAATTTGCTGACCCGGCAACGGCCGAGCCATGCTGTGAGGAACACGACCCCGAGCTGGATTTACAAGCGCTGCCGAGGGACCCTCCTCACCCGGCAGACACGCAGAGCAGAGCCCCTCACGCGATAGGCTCGTCGAGGGCTCACCACAAGGAGTGCAGGCATGTGAATGCAGCATCCTCACTGAAGAGGAGCCGCAATCTGTAATTGAAAACAGCTGAGAAGAGAAAAAAAATTAGCTGCCGGCAGGAGCAGAGGCAGAGGAATGAACCCTGCACGCTCCTCTGCACTAGAGACTCTGGTTGCTGGCTTGTGGATTTAATTTACTCAGGTATTTTTTGTCCCTTTTACAATTCTTTTTTTCTTTTTTAATTGAGGGGAAGGGAAAACCTTCCCAGTGCAGGGAAAACAAAGAGGAGCACTGAGCCCCCAAGGCAGCCAGAGAAGGGGGGGGGGGAGGGGAGGGGAGGTGAGGTGAGGTGAGGTGAGGGACTGGACCACCAGTTTCACCCCTCACACCGAGGAAGCAAAATAGGGCTTAGGCTATGTCAGACACAAGGGGCCAAGCCCCCTTAAGCGCCACAAGAGCCAGGAGACAGGAGCATCTCCTGTGAAAGAAGAGACAGGCAGAGTCCGTCACAAACAAAATCAAAATTTATTTTTTTTTAAACAATACTAGAAATAATTTTTTTAACTACTTGCTTGATCCTTAGAGAGAAAGAAAGCAATAGGAAAAAACAAAGGCTGACTAGCCGAGATCAGGGAACCACAGGGTGAGCTGATCCATCTGCTGGAGACAGACAAATACTGAAGGGCTGCAGGGTAGGCTCTGTCCTGATATAGGATACCCTTTCAGTTTTGGTCTGTCTCCATCTGCTGGACAGGAGGCTCAACCCACGGTCTGGACTGATCCGGGTAAGTACAGGGAACCAAAGTAACAGAAATATCCAATCAACGCTTCTTTAATATTGAGACTGCGAAGACAAAGTCAGAAGGGGAAAAGCATCTGCTAGAAGAAAGACTGAATAAGATGGAAAGTTGCTACCAAAGATTTACTAAAACTGAGATACTCTATGATAAAAGGCTTGAAGCCATTGAAAATTCTTTGAAATATTTAAACTTAAGAATTTTGAACTTTCCTAGACAGGACTTAATTTCACCATTAGAAATGTTTAAAGAATATCTCAGTCAGATCTTGCAGATGCCTCAAGAATCTGTCCCACCGACCTCATAAATTTACTATTTCACCTAAAGGGAGTAAAGTAACTTTAGATGATAAAGCAGAGGAGCCACAATTAAACTTGACCGCAGTTTTAGAAGCTACTGCAGAAACTATAATTACAACTAGGGCAACATTGCATATAACATTTGTTTTTGCCTCTGATAGGGATGCAGTATTTCGTCTCTACATGAGGAAGCGATTGGAAAAATTCCATGGGGCCCCAATTTGGATATACCCTGATCTTTCCAGATTAACACAATTGAGGAGGAGGAAATTCCTAGCTTTAAAAGCTGAAATTGAAAAAGTGGGGGGAAAAATGATTTTGAAAATCCCTTGTGGATGTGAGATACTGTACCAGAATCAGAAATGTATTTTCTTTGAAGTTTCACAATTAAGAATGTTTTTGGATTCAATAACCCAGGTGTCCTTAGTCTTGGAAACAGAGGCAAAGTAAATAGAAAATAATTTAGGTGTCAATCTTATTTTCAATTGCTCAATTGGGTATCCAGATAGATTACCTTTAATCGCTCTAGATTCTTCTTTACTTCTTGAGGATTGCCTCTTATTGTGTTCTTAATACAGATAGATAAGTAATTGATTTGTAAGAATTTATTACTAATTTATTGTTTACAATATCTGTAATGAAATTTCTTTTGTATTGTAAAATGCATAAATAAAAATTAAAAAAAAAAAAAGCTTGCTGGGCAGACTGGATCTTTTTGGTCTTTATTTGCTGTCATTCACTATGTTACTAAGTATTATCCATTTTTCTATCTTGAAAATGCTTAAGAGCCACACAACCTTCCACCAGAATAGTGGTTGTTTTTTGTAACTGCTGAGACTAAGGTATCCACCTTGAGCACTTTTAACGAGTCCAAGGCCTCTGCTGGAAGAGGATACAGCCTAGCCATGGCCTGCCTACTTTCAGACCAGCTTCCAAATTATCCCAGACCTTGAAAACTAAAAAGTCTTAACTGTGCGAGGGAATGGAAATGCCTTAGTGAGGCATCTAAGGCCCCCCCCCCCAAAAAAAAATAGGATCCTCTCCTTCCTCCTTTAGCTCAACCTTCTTTTTCTTAACACCTAGCTCCACCAGAGCCTGGGACAACACGGAGGCCAACTCATCACATTTGAAAAGACATATGACCTTAGGATCATCACCCTCAGCAACAGGGATCTTTCCCTCCTCCAGAGGATCTCTATCCTCCTTGGGAGCACTGCAGGAATAACCTCCTCCGTAAACTCTGACCTCATGTCAATATTCAGATCAGCTTCCAGCCTCCTCTTTTTTGGACAGAATGTTGATGTAGGACACGCTGAAGCAGCCCCTTTGCTACCAGACACCCTAGAACTAGGCCCTTTCTTCGTCATAAAGCTTTATGTATTAGTAAAACAAATTCACAGGAAAAAGAATCTGTATCCTCCTCCTCTCCCAGCACCTGCAAAGCAAAGGCACCTCTGACCCAGCATGCTAGCGAGGTGCTCCCTCAGGACCTGGGACCAAAATGAAGAGTCACCACCAGCTTCCCCGGAATCCCTCTGCACCCTAGAAGAGGGCAAAATGGCCACCATTCCCACCCTGCTGCATTCAGCAGCAGAGCCTGATTCAGCATTTGACTGCTGCTGTTTCTTAGTGAACACCCTCTGAGCTTCACCAGCAACTAAGGAAGCAGACAATCGGCCTTCCATCCCGCCCACGCATGACTTTTTATAACCTGGAGAGGAGGATTCTGCCCCACTGGTCTCCACATGCGGGACATCATTTCCCACATTCAGTGGGAACTGCATAATGCTACACTGCTGAGGACTGTAGCTTGTCTTGAAAAAGCTTCTCCTGCTCCACATCAAAAGGAAGTGCTACATCCCGTTTGCACCACGAGCTAAAACTGCAACCCAGCAAAGCTTCCGGTAAAACTCTACTGAAGAACCATGATTCACCTCTTCTTCTTTTCTTAAACTTTCTTAAAGGCGCAAACACCCCTAAAAACAAACATTAAAAAGGCAATACTTCCCTTCTGAATAATTCAGCAAGGAAGGAGCCCAGACTCAGGGAGATGAGGACAGGGAGCGAGGGAACCAGTGTCACCAGCTTTCATACTCTCTTCAGTATCACAGTCCAAGCCAATTCAGGGTCACTGACCCTCTTCTCAAACCTACTCTACCAAAGGAATGGCCTCTAAGAGGATCTAACAACCCTGGGAGCAATGTCAGCATCAAAAACATCTGATTGCAGGGTAGGCACTCCTATCATCTGCTGGAAACAGAGAATACTGAGACTGCAGGCTGCACAGCATCTTAAGTACCGGAAGAACAGTGAAGTTTTGATTCTCTGTCTCCATCTGCTGGTAGAGAAGAAAACCTTTGCATCTGTACTGGTATGTATATATATACACACATTTATATTACACTTTTTGGCACTTCAGAGCAGATTACATTCAGGTACTTCCCTAGCCTCAGAGGGCTCACAGTCTAAGTTTGTACCTAAGGCAACAGAAAGTAAAGTTACTTGCCCAAGGTCACAAGGAGCTGCAGTGCAATTTGAACCTGGTGTGGAAGTTCAAAATGAACACCCTCCACCCAAGCAAGAGATTGGGTGAGGCCCTGGATCTGAAAATGCATATTCTCACATATTCATCCAAGTATCTTATTGGGAGAAGCCTCTCCTTCAAGAAAAGGTGCAAATGGCCAGGGACAGAAAGAGCCAGATTTTTCATTTTAAAAAGTTTACAATCCTATTGCCATATGTTCATTTTAACTACCTTCTCTTGCAATTTTGGGGATAGAGGAAAATGAAAAATTGTTACTAGGTCATCAAAATTAACCCTTCGTGCCCAAATGCCTTTTTTTTTTTTTTGCTCAATAACCCTAAGACCACGACTGCACCCACAGCTAGTGGAGGTACCACCACGGAAGAAGAGGGATGGGAAAAGGAAGGGATTGAAAGAGGGGAAAAGGCTGGATGTGGTGAAGACCGCAAAAAAAAAAAAAAATTCACATAAAGAAATATTAAACACTTAGAACAGAGTAAAATAAATATAATGTCGCACAGATTCTGTTTCTTTTTCCCACCTAAATTATTTTCCAAGCTTGATTATCTCCACTCTAGCCAGACAATGATCTGCCAATAATTTTCGCTCTGTAACTTCAATCATCAGGTTTCACTCCTTTACCAAGATGGACGCCCGTAACGTCACTTCCAGTCATGATCGAACAGCTGATGCTTGGGACCCTGTTTTTTTATTTCTATTTTCGGCCGAATCGCAGGCCCCACCTCCGAGTGTCAGTGACGGCGGGCGTGAAGCACCGCGCCCTGGCCTTGCCTGAAGGAGTGGCCTCAAGGACGGAGCTAATGGAAGCCTAGAGGAGGCGTTTCGCTGCAAAGAGGCTGAATGGGCCCGGAGAGGATGTGACCGAGGTCGCTGAGCTGCCGGTAAGTCCTGTCATCGACCTCGCCACTGCCCAAGCCGCCTAGTCACCCTGTGTCAGGAAGAAGCAGGTTTTGACCTATTTTGCTGTGCATTGTGGTATCTGTAGTCCTGTGTTCTTACCAGTTGCACCCGGAAGCGAGAGGGAATGTGAGGCGGAACTGGGGGAAAGGCTAACTTTAAAACTTGGGTGATTTAGCTACTTTGTATCCGCACCAGCTAACCAAGGTCAGAGGAATCGGACCTGACCTGCCGGAGTTAGAATACACCTTCTATGCAGAATGAATCCAGAACACGTCTTCATAAGAAAGACTTTTATGCTAGTCACTAAGTGCTTGGGTGGCATCCACAAACTGAGGGCTTCCCAAAACTGTTTTGATGACCCCACAGTCAGTTGAATTTTTAGCATATCAACAGTGACTATGCATGGGATACATTTGTATGATATGGATCTCCAGTGTATACAAATCTTATTTCATTCATATTCACTGTGGCTATTTTGAAAGCCTTGGTGTCCCCGGGACAGGTATGGCAAACTGCACTAATTCCAGGTCATCTGGGCACTTTCAGCCAATCCTGCTGCTTAAATTCCTATCCTTAAACATCATGAGTTCTGTTATTCTGCTTCTGTCAGTGCAAATGGCAAGAGGACAGGCCCTAGGATGCTTCAATAGTAAGAGTTAAAAATAAAAAAATAGAATTCCCTAACAGGCTTATCCTGTAAACAGCCCGATCCAGTAAAGTCCGTGGGAGAGCAGATTAACGCCTGCTCTGCCGGTGCGAGCGATCCAGTATTTAAATTAGGCGACGCGGTGCAAACGAGGAAAAGGAGGCGCTAGGGACACTAGCGCGTCCCTAGCGCCTCCTTTTGGCCTGGAGCGGCGGCTGTCAGCGGGTTTGACAGCCGACGCTCAATTTTGCCGGCGTCGGTTCTCGAGCCCGCTGACAGCCACGGGCTCGGAAACCGGACGCCGGCAAAATTGAGCATCCGGTTTTCGGCCCGACAGCCGCGGGCCGAATTCAAAATTTTTATTTTTTTTTTTTTTACTTTTTTTTTTTACTTTTGGGGACCTCCGACTTAATATCGCTATGATATTAAGTCGGAGGGTGCACAGAAAAGCAGTTTTTACTGCTTTTCTGTGCACTTCCCTGGCGCCGGAAGAAATTAGCGCCGACCTTTGGGCGGCGCTAATTTCTTAGAGTAAAATGTGCGGCTTGGCTGCACATTTTACTTACTGGATCGCTCGGGAATACCTAATAGGGCCATCAACATGCATTTGCATGTTGAGGGCGCTATTAGGTGCCGCGGGTGGGCCGCTTGTTTTCCTCCCCTTACTGGGTAAGGGAAAACACGCGTCCAGAGCAGGGTGACAGTGCGCTCCGACGGAGCACACTTTACTGGATCGACCTGTTAGTGCGGCCACGTTTACCCTGCTCCTAAGCCGCTTTTAACTCTCGTTCAGGCCGCGTTAGCCCTTCCTGCAATCCCGAATCCCCTTTAACCTACTCCTACCGCGTCCTAAATTCCCCGGGTAACCCCTTCCGCCCGCGGCATGTATATTGCATGCAAACGAGCGAATTAGCTCGATATTGCATGCAAACGAGCCAATTAGCTATTCCCCTAGCATCCCATAACCCGCCCCCCGACTAACGCTACCTTTCCCTGCCGTTTTGTCGCGCGTTTAACCTGCAAACTTACCGCCTACCCTGACCCAGGCGGTAGAGGCATGGGTAAGGGTAGGTGGCAAGCTTTCCCCCAGCCCCCGCTCACCTGCCCCGGCCGCGATCATGGGTCTCCGTGGCAGCCCCAGTCCTCTCCCCTACTCCTGAAGCCAAAAAAAAAAAAAGCGAAAAAAACGTTGCAGCCCCTCTCCGATGTCTGGACTGGGGCTGCCACGGAGACTGCAACGGCAAAGCGACTTTTCAGTGTCCCCCCTCCTCTCGGAGCAGGGCGCGAAAAGCAGCCTTGCTCCGGGAGGGGGGGGGGGGACACTGACAGCGGCGAAGCAACGCAGAAGCAACGGCGAAACGACTTTTCAGTGTCCCCCCCCTCTCGGAGCAGGGCGCGAAAAGCAGCCTTGCTCCGGGAGGGGGGGGACACTGACAGCGGCGAAGCTTTCCCCCAGCCCGGACACCGGCAAAAACTTACTGTTTTGCAGCCAGCAGCCATGGGCCGGAACAATTGGCCGTCTTCAGCGGCCAATTGTAAGCTTTCCCCGTGCAGGCGGCCATCTTGTGGGAGGAGCTAAGGCAGCTAAGGGAGCCAGATCGTGTTCCTGCTCATGGATTAGATGGCTGCAAAACAGTAAGCTTTTGCCGGTGTCCGGGCTGGGGGAAAGCTTCGCCGCTGTCAGTGTCCCCCCCCCCCCCCTCCCGGAGCAAGGCTGCTTTTCGCGCCCTGCTCCGAGAGGGGGGGGGGGACACTGAAAAGTCGTTTCGCCGTTGCTTCTGCGTTGCTTCGCCGCCGTCAGTGTCCCCCCCCCTCCCGGAGCAAGGCTGCTTTTCGCGCCCTGCTCCGAGAGGGGGGGGGGACACTGAAAAGTCGTTTCGCCGTTGCTTCGCCGCCGTCAGTGTCGTCCCCCCCCCTCCCGGAGCAAGGCTGCTTTTCGCGCCCTGCTCCGAGAGGGGGGGGGACACTGAAAAGTCGTTTCGCCGTTGCTTCTGCGTTGCTTCGCCGCCGTCAGTGTCCCCCCCCCTCCCCCCTCCTCCCGGAGCAAGGCTGCTTTTCGCTCCCTGCTCCGAGAGGAGGGGGGGGGGACACTGACTGCGGCGAAGCAACTTACTTTTGCACCCGATCGGACCAGACTTCCTGGTATCTGTCATTTCAAATGACATTTGAAATGACAGATACTGCAGCAAACCAGTGGTTCTGGTGTAAAATCAATGAGGTATGTTTGGATTTTTAGCACTTTGGTGTAGAGACCATTAATCGGTGTAGCAGCGGTAGTCACTTAGAGCCCAATCAGAACCTTAGGGTGGCCCTTTGTTCATTCTTCAGTATGCACTATGTACAGCTCTACACACACAGGCCTATCCTGTAAAGTGCGGCCGCGTTTACCCTGCTCCTAAGCCGCTTCTAACTCACGTTCCGGCGGCGTTAGCCCTTCCTGCGATCCCGAATCCCCTTTAACCTACTCCTACCGCGGCCTAAATTCCCCGGGCAACCCCTTCCGCCCGCGGCATGTATATTGCATGCAAACGAGCGAATTAGCTCGATATTACATGCAAACGAGCCAATTAGCTATTCCCCTAGCATCCCGTAACCCGCGCCCCGACTATCGCTACCTTTCCCTGCCGTTTTGTCGCGCGTTTAACCTGCAAACTTACCGCCTACCCTGACCCAGGCGGTAGAGGCAGGGGTAAGGGTAGGTGGCAAGCTTTCCCCCAGCCCCCGCTCACCTGCCCCGGCCGCGATCATGGGTGCCGGTCTCCGTGGCAGCCCCAGTCCTCTCCTCTGCTCCCGAAGCCAAAAAAAAAAAAAACCGAAAAAAAACGTTGCAGCCCCCCTCCGATGTCCGGAGGGGGCTGCAAAGTTTTTTTTCGCTTTTTTTTTGGCTTCGGGAGGAGAGGAGAGGACTGGGGCTGCCACGGAGACCGCTTTCCCCGTGCAAGTAAGTTGTTTCGCCGCGAAACTGAGCGGCGAAACCCGACCCGGCGAAGCCCGGACCCGACCCGGACCCCCAACCCGGACCCGACCTGACCGACAAGCGGCGAAACTGAGCAACGAAGCTAAAAAAAAAAGAAAAGCAATTTTTATTTTTTTTTTTCAAAATTGACAATTTTGGTTTTTTTCCAAAAGCGACTTACTTTTGGGATCTGTCAAGATCCCAAAAGTAAGTCGCTTTTGGACGCCAGCAAAACTTACTTTTTGCAGCCATCATCAGTAACACGACCTGGCTCCGTAGCTCCTCCCGACAAGATGGCCGCCTGCACGGGGAAAGCGCACAATTGGCCGCTGAAGACGTGGCGTCACAAACGTCGTGACGTCACGTCTTCAGCGGCCAATTGTGCGCTTTCCCCGTGCAGGCGGCCATCTTGTCGGGAGGAGCTACGGAGCCAGGTCGTGTTACTGATGATGGCTGCAAAAAGTAAGTTTTGCTGGTGTCCAAAAGCGACTTACTTTTGGGATCTTGACAGATCCCAAAAGTAAGTCGCTTTTGGAAAAAAACCAAAATTGTCAATTTTGAAAAAAAAAAAAAAATTGCTTTTCTTTTTTTTTTAGTTTCGCCGCTCAGTTTCGTCGCTTGTCGGGTCCGGGTTTGGGGTTGGGGGTCCGGTCGGGTTCGGGCTTCGCCGGGTCGGGTTCGGGCTTTGCCGCTCAGTTTCGCCGCTGTCATCTTCTCCCCTCTCCCGGAGCAGGGCGCGAAAAGCAGCCTTGCTCCGGGAGGAGGGAGAACAGACTGACAGCGGTCAGGCCGGGTCCGGTTGGGGGTCCGGGTCGGGTTCGGGCTGGGGGAAAGCTTCGCCGCTGTCAGTGTCTCTTCTCCCCTCCTCCCGGAGCAAGGCTGCTTTTCGCGCCCTGCTTCGGGAGGAGGGGAGGGGGACTGGCAGTCCCGACTTCTGGTATCTGTCATTTCCATTTGAAATGACAGATACCAGCGTGGCGTGAAGCCTTAGGCCCGCGCACCCAGGATACTGTATAGGCGCTCTATCCAGTATCCTGGGTTGCGCGGGCCTAAGGCTTTTCGGACGCGGCTTACATTTACATATAATTAGGCTTCAGGATCGAGCGGTAGGTGAGCTGCACTGTGCGGGCGGTAACCGCGGGTGCCGTAGGCACTAACGCAGCTCTTCCTACCGCTCGGTACTGGATAGGCCTGACAGTTAGAAATTGATTAGCTGTGTAATCAGCCGTGCAATCCCTATTGGTTTTTATCTTATAAAAGGTGAATGTTTGTTTCTTTCTGGCTTGTTCCCAGCATTTTCAGGTGGGTGCTGTGAGATCACAGGGCAGAGATGGTGGGATATGACCCTGGATTGAAACACAGTGCCCTGTCAACTACTGATGTGGCAATGGCTGGATCTTTATCTGGACTGGTCACTCGGGCCATGACCAGTCCTTTCGATGTCATCAAAATCCGTTTCCAGGTAGCCATCTGGTCTCCACAGTGTTTGGCAACCCTCTATGAGATAGAAACATAGAAATGACGGCAGAAGAAGACCAAATGGCCCATCCAGTCTGCCCAGCAAGCTTCCCTCATTTTTTCTCTCATACTTATCTGTTTCTCTTAGCTCTTGGTTCTAATTCCCTTCCACCCCCACCATTAATGTAGAGAGCGGTGATGGAACTGCATCCAAGTGAAATATCTAGCTTGATTAGTTAGAGGTAGTAGGGGTAGTAACCGCCGCAATAAGCAAGCTACACCCATGCTTATTTGTTTTTACCCAGATTATGCTAAAAATATTTCAGTGGTGGCTATAGCTAACAAGTAAATTTGTATTAGGTCATTTAATTGTCTAATATTACCACAGTGCTCTTTTGTACATGGAAGTTCGGGCTCATCCATACAAAAGTCTTTGTTAGAACAGGTAATGGATAGATGGAAAATGTGCTGAAGTACTGTTCTGCTCCACTAGGAAAAGTATGATAGAAAACCTTTATCATGAAATTCTGGACTTGAGGTGAATTTAGGGTTACTGTATATGTTTCAGTAGAGGTGATTGCCACTGTTTTGGTTTTAGACAGGGAATGCATTTAAAGACTAAATGTTACCCTAGCTTGATGGATTTAATGAGTGTCCAACTTCCAGAGCAACTGGAGAGAAAAAGTTAGATCCAATTATCTCTTGACAAACACCCTGGTCTCTGTGATAAAGTAGAGTGAGAATTAGATACTAGACTGTATACAGTCAACACAGAAAGGAATAGAAACTTGGTGAGCCTTGTTTTCAAAAGAGCTTTGACGCTGACACACAAGCCCTTTTAAAATTAGATCCTTGGGTATGGTGTTTTGTTTATTGTTCAGCCACTGGGCTGCTCGAGAAGCAGTGGCACAAGTTCTTCCCAACATCCTTTCTAGTTCTGTGTTTATTAAATGATGATTTTACATTTCAGTTTTCTCAAACCCTTTACCAGCTTCAGATTGAACAACTGTCTCCTCAAAATCCACTGGCCAAATACCATGGGATCTTGCAGGCAGCAAAGCTTATCCTGAAAGAAGAAGGGCTGCCTAGCTTCTGGAAAGGACATATTCCAGCCCAGCTAATGTCAGTCGGCTTTGGTGCCGTCCAGGTAAGTCAAACTCCTAGCCTGTTCATGGCCAACTGGGGACTAGCAACCTCGTGAGACCACTGGAGAGAGCTTAGACTGTGCAGACAGCTCAGTCCAGCCCTGAGAATGCATCTGCATTAAAGCAAGTTCTTGTATGTTCAGCATTCTCCATACAAGCCAAATTTTGAGTGATAGGAAGAAACTAAGGAGGAATAAGGTATGAAGCCAATGTTAGTAAAACACCCCAAAAATTAGGTAATTGTGGAAACTGCAGGGTGACATAGGCAGGATAATTAAACAGCATGTGGAGAATTTTGGAGAATGGTTAAATCACTGTTGGTGATCCCAATCTAAGGAGAAGAGACCAGGTTTGGGAAGGGATAGTGATAGCACAAGAAGGTGGTTCCATGTTCACCAGAGTCCCAAAGGACAGCCAGCACTCCCATTATCAAATAGAAATATGTTGACTCTTAATTAGAGCCCAGCTGGTGATGTTTTGGTCCTATAAATGAAACATCGCCTGGGCTCGGGCTGTCCTTTGCACCTCTACATTGACCAGGGGAGGCTTTGGAGCCCAGCTCTTACAGCAAAGCACTGCTGGGACAAATAAGTAAATTCATTAATTTCTTTTGATGTGGTTAATGGTAGCATTATCTTATATCTCTGTTCAGGAGGGCCCTGTTTGTCCGTTGTACCTTAACTTGTTTTTTAAATAATTCTGGAACGCAAAGGAGTCAGATCTGTTTTAAATGGATCACGCAACAATATGATTCATTCAAAAAAGTGCAATGATTTGAAATGTCACCCAGACATCATCTCAGCGCAGATTAAAGTATATCACATGACCCAATGGCAGGCAGGGATGTTAAATCTTCCTGTTCAACAATGACTTCTGTTGGAGCAGTGCAAGGATTTTGTTGCCTGGCTGAGCAAAGTGTGCTTCTGATCAGAGGTCTGCCCCTGGGAGCTCTTCCTTTTGCTAGGCTGCAGGAAGTTTTATATTCAATAATTTTTATTGGCAAAGTACAATAACTAAAACAATGCAAAAGAAGTACTCAGCAGAACAAAAGCTGGAATTAGAATAACACCACAGGTGAGCATGAGTAACAAACACAAGGATTATATATGAGATTATTGAACAGTGCCTCATTTTTTTTCCCTGTTTTCCCCCTCTCTCCTCTTCCCCCCCCCCCCCCAACAAAACCATATAATTAATAGAGAATAGATAACCAATAGGCAGATAGCAATTAACAATTTCAAATGTCAATGGCACTCTCAATGGTAGCAAACAAACCGGGTCATTCATCAAAATGCGTTATGGTGTTAACACACGATAACGTGTTAATGCATGCATTAACTCCATAACGCATGCGATAATTATGCTAGCATGTGGCGCAAATGCAAATTTTTGGAAGGCGTGGGATCAGGGAGGAGTTTGGGCAGGATTTAGGAAAATGAGGGTCAGTATTGCATGGTGCAATAGCATAACGCATGCTATCGCACGGTTTTAACCACACCTTTTTTCCTGGCGTTAGGCTGTGCGATATGCCCAAAATGGCCAGAATGCAATTTGCAATAAATTTTTAGAATTGTATTTTGGCCATTTCTGGGCGGCAGAGGGGGAGAGGGAGGGAGAGAGAGAGTCTCTGGGGAGGCCCTCACAGTATGCAACTATTTTATATCTCAATAGGAGGGCCATCTAATAGCCTGAGGTGAGGTGTTGGTGGTGGTTTAGGGTTTAGGGACCAGTTTCTCATGTAGAGTGAGATGTACAAACAGTACAGTACACCCTGGTGAAGATTTGACATCATTTGGAGTGAGGAAAGTCTCACAAAGATGAAATTTTGTACTAGGTTATCTCACTCTAGCTTGATAGTACCCCGTTATAGAGTCCATCAAGCTAGGGTGAGAGAACATAGCAGAAATGGCATCTTTGTGAGACTTTCCTCACTCCAAATGATGTCAAAGCTTCACCAGGGTGTACTGTGCTGTTCGTCGTCTCACTCTACATGAGAAACTGGCTCCTAAACCCTAAACCACCACAAACGCCTCACCTCGAGCTATTCGATGGCTGCCCTATTGAGAGATAAATACGTAATAATATGAAGGCTTTGTAGATAGTCTGTCTCTCGTGCAAATAGGAGTTATCTCGGGGCGCAATAAGTTTACCGCACCACAGGATACTACCGAGGTGAAGCCGTTTATTTCGTGGTGCGGTAATTCTGAAATTTCCCTAAACACGCCCCTTTTTATTATCGTGGGCATTATCAATGCATTACTAACGCATTTTGATGAATCTAGGGGTAAGCTGGAAATTCCCCAGGACCTATAGCACAAGGTAGCATATAAAATGTGAATCCTAGATCAAAAAGTAACGATTTAGTCTGAGAGGACAAAGAATGCACATACTGTCCCCAAATATCCATCATTTGAGCATATTTTTTGGGAGATGACTTTGTGGCAATTATGTACTCCAAACTCAATAACGCCTGACCCTGTTGCTGCTACTGAACCAGCAGAGATGGGGTGCTATTGGTCCAGTTAGAGAGAATTACCCGCTTGGCAACTAGAGAGATCTTATCTAGAAAAGATTGTCAAGATTTAATTAATTGACGTAACATCCCTTCATATAAAGCAAACATATTTTAGGTTCGAAAGGCACAACTAACCCCCACTGCGAAACAGTACATTTGCTAATATCAGCCCAAAATTGTTGAATAATTGTACAGAACCAAAAACAGTGCATAAAATCCCCTTTAATACATAATTGAGAGGAAACTATGCAGTAGGTTCTACACTTTAATGTGTGTGATCTTTCAAGTTTTTGGTTTAATCTTACACTTGCCATTTTGTAGAATGACATGGTGCCAAGACTTTGGTGTGATAGGATTATCCATCTCTGAGTTTCTTACAATTTAAAGCACTCCCTGTGGTGCTTAATATGAAACTTTTCCAAACTAATATGATCACGCCTTCAAATTATAGCATTTCTTAATTGAAATAAGATTGCCTGATCTATCTAGAAACAGATTTGACTCTCTTGCATCTGAGTGTGTTTGGCATCAAATTTGATTCAAAACCAATCTAACGTTTTTTGTTTTTTTCCCTTTGCTTTGGAATGAGAATTATTCCAAACATAATTCTAGATACTTAACCCTTTTTATCACTAAATAAAATAGCAGGATTGCACATTCTTGAAGGTTTTGGAATAGGCATTAAAGAGCTGAGGCTAATGACCATGAAGTCATTAGGTCTTCTCATTGGTAGGTGGGCCACCAAGGGGAATGGCAGCAGGGAAACTTTTTTTTTTTCTTCCTAACCCCCTTGCCTTTTCTTGTTTGTCTTTTTTTTTTTTTTTTTTTATTTAAAGTTTGTGACCTTTGAGCTATTCACAGAATTTGTCCACAATACCACGACTTACAATGCCCAGGATCCCATGGTGCACTTTATATGTGGAGGCTTTGCTGCCTGCACAGCCTCTCTAACCAATCAGCCGCTGGATACCCTGCGCACCCGTTTCGCTGCTCAAGGAGAGCCCAAGGTAACAGGGGCAAAAGCTCTGTACTGTCCTTTAAAACCAGCTTTAAATTTCTACTGTGGCGTGTTATACCAGGGGAATAGGGGAGCAATAGAGCGTATCATTCTGAAGGGGGGGGGGGATAATTTAGTCTCGGCCATTATATTAAAGTTGTTTTAGCCTCATGGAATCAGTTAGAGGGCCTCTGATATTGCTGTAAGAACTGGTGGGTCTCATAAATAAATAAATACAGAATATATACATTTTAAAAGATTGATATTCCCCACTCATATGTAATATTTGAAGTGGATTACAATCATATACATAAATAAATAAAAAACACCACAGAAATATATACCAAACAAAGGGGGTCATTTATCAAAATGCGATAAGGCATTTTCACATGCGTTAAGGGCTTATCGCATGCAAAAAGCCCTGTTAATGCATGCGATAGGCCCTTACCGCATGCGACAATGTGTTTAACGCATGCGATAGCACCATATCGTATGGTGCAATGCAAATTCCAAAAATAGGAGGAGTTAGGGGCAGAGAGTGGGCTGGGTTAGCCTGTCTGCGAAGAGCTATCGCACAGCCGTAACGCCGATTTTTAACTACACCTCTTTGGATTGCGTTAGGCTGTGCGATAGCTGCCGTGACCGTGCGGTAAGGTTTCATCGCCCTTTGTGATGTCTCCCGTACATCCTATTTCAGGTGAATTGATAAGAGAGAGAGAGATTGAGACTGAGACTGACTGGCCATAATATCATGGCCCATAGGTAGGTATTTGTATCCTTATGGTAGGCCCACCTAGAAACTCGAGGTGGGGTTTAGGTAAGAGTGTAGGGGGTTAGGGGCCACTTTGACATTCTACGTGACACCTATGAACAGAACAGTGGTCTCTTGTGAAGATTTGATGACCTTTGGAGTAAGGAAACTCACTCCAAGATGAGATTTGGGCAAGGTTCTCTCAACCTAGCTTGATGTTACCCAGGTAGAGAGTCCATCAAGCTAGGTTGAGAGAACCTTGCCCAAATCTCATCTTGGAGTGAGTTTCCTCACTCCAAAGGTCATCAAATCTTCACAAGAGACCACTGTTCTGTTCATAGGTGTCACGTAGAATGTCAAAGTGGCCCCTAACTCCCTACACTCTTACCTAAACCCCACCTCGAGTTACTAGGTGGGCCTTCCATAGGGATACAAATACCTACCTTATGGGCCATGATATTATAGTCTCTCACTCTCGCTCTCACCATTAACAATGGTCCCCCAGTGGTTGAATGCAGGAAATACAACAGGTCTGGCACTTATTGCAGACTCTGAAAATGGTATCGCAAATTGCGATAAATGCTATATTAGCATAAAACACGTCCCTTTTGCTATCGCATGCGGTACTTACCGCATTTTGATAAATCCAGGCCAAAGACTGTGCTGACTGCTGTTTTGGCATCACTCAGGTCCTGTTCAGCTAAGGACTTATGATGCTTCAAATGCCTGAATAAATAAATACTGTAAATCTTTAGAGTTTTCTTGAGAGCCTTTGGGCAAGAGATTTCGCACAGCGATTTGGGCAGAGAGTTCCACAGGCGTGGGCCACTGAGAAAGCCCTGTCTCCGGTTATAGCGAAGTGCGTCGGCTTTGGAGATGGTACTTTGAGGAGAAGTTTCTTTGTTGAGCAAAGCACTCTTATTGGCTTGTAGATCCACAAAACAATGTTACTCCAGATTAAAGAGTAGTTGTTTAGTAACGTGTATGAGAGGCAACCTTATATTGAATGCGCCCATTGTATTGGCAGCCAGAGCAATGAAATTAGAATGGGAGTTACATGATAGCGCATTTTAGCCCTAGCTGGTATTCTGGGTTCTGGACTATTTGCATGGCCTAGATAGGACAAGCTGGTAAACAAAGATGTGATAATCTAAATCATTTAAGATAAGAGATTGTAGCACAATACAGAAATCATACAGTTCTAAATGGGGCTTCAATCTCTTTAATAGAATGATTTTACAAACATATTGATTTGGGTTTTCATAGTATTCAGCAAGAACATCTACGTTTTTTTTCTGAATTTTTGTGCGGTAGGCATGCAGATACCTTGTAAGTCAAAAGTGGGAGGATATTCACCAGATGGTGACAAAACTGGACAGATTAATGATTTTAGTTTTTTGAATGTTGTAGCTTGTTATGAAAAAGCCAATATTTCACTGAATGTATATGCAGCAAAACAAGTTTGAATGTATAAGACCATGAATGTTCATACGGGACAAAGAACTGGATGTCACGGGCATTTATTTTATAATTCACGCCAAGGCTAGTCAGGACCTTGCAGAGTGAGGCAAGATATATATTAAAAAGGGTTGCTGCCGAAGATAAACCTTGAGGCACTCCAGTGGTCGCTGCATACCAGTTTGAGACAGCTTTTCCTATTTCGACTTGTTGTGAACAATTGATAAGGGATGAGCAAAACCATTGAGAAATGGTGCCAGCAATACCAACAGAATGCTGCCTCAAAATAAATATGCTGTACTATGGTGAAGTGTATCGAAGGCTGCTGATGTATCTGGCAGAACCATCCCATAATTGACGTTCATATCGAAACCCCCTTATAGTATCAACATTGGAAGAGTTTCACTACTAAATGCCTTTTCTGAAACGGAGCTGAAACTGGTTAAGGATTGATCTTTCTTCAATGACGTCGGTAAGCTGTCCAGCACCGTTGCTTCTGTTGCCTTAGTTAGACATGGCAAGGAAGAAATTAGGTGATAGTTGGATAAAATTAGTTTTCTTCAGAATAGGTCTGACTGAGTCCTGTTTCAACCAGGAAGGAAAGATTCCAGTGGATACAGAAAGATTTGCGATGCCTGCAATAGATGAACAAATGTCATTCTATACAGTGGTAGGATGTGGATTAAGCGACAATGAAGAGGAATTCATTCTTGCGATTTATACGGGAGATATTGCTGCTCAAAACTGAGTCGAAAGTTTCCCACTGGGGATAGTCTGGGAAAGTATTCTCTGCTGAAGTGGTAGGCCTGGGCGTAAAACTTTCACATGTCTTTTGAATCTTATTGATGAAGAAGTCTGTGAATTGATTACATTAATCAGTTGGTAGCAGCCAGATCAAAATTGCCTCGTGAACCAGTTTGGCATTTGACAATGTGAAAATGTTCTGAGAAATTATGTCCAACTGCATGAATCTACTAGAATATCATTGCTTTTTGGTGACACTAACTTTATTACAATATGTTGCTACCTGTAGTGGATAAGCTGTTCTTGTTATTGCATATGATGGTCTGAAGTTGAAGGCTGGCTGAGAAGTCTCACTTTGCTGAGCTGATGCAGCCATCTTTATTGTTGTATTTTTGTTTTTTTGGGGGGGTTTTTTGTATCCCAGCAGTTTTTCTCTTGTTCCTTTTGGGCTGGCAGTTTGGCCCTTTTTAGGTACCATGGCCATTCATTCATATATAAGCAGGTTTTTATTTTCCCCATGTTGTTAATATTCCCTTCTCCCCACTTAGCTCGGTCACAGCAGTAACCGTCCTCAGCCAGGGGCCACAAACTTTAACTCTTTCGGGAACCTGGCTAATGTGGATGCCATCTGGGGATTCTCTTCCTGCCGGAGGCTGTGAGCGCTGCCTCTGCTGCATCCCCAGCTCTGTCTGACCCAGAGAGCAAGAGGAACCAGAGCCTCTGCATGGTAGTGCACAGCACTGCCACCAAGTCACCAGACCTGCCCTAATGCAATCGCCTTTTTTTTTTTTTCTTTTTCTTTTTTACATTTTATTTAACAGACCAACCAACAGTACAGAGTACCATTCATTTCATGTATGTTTTACAAATGAATCCAGGTAAAAAAGAAAAGAAGAAACCGTCTGGAATAAAGTCATCTTTTTTTAATGTTTTGATATATTGTTTGTTTTTTTTTTTTTCTTTTCCAGGTTTATAAAACCCTTCGGCATGCCATAGTCACCATGTACAAGACTGAGGGTCCTTTGACCTTTTACCGGGGCCTTACCCCAACAATGATTGCCATTTTCCCCTACGCAGGGCTCCAGTTCTCTTTTTATAACATTCTGAAGCGGGTTTATGAGTGGGCTATGCCAGCCGCTCGGTGGAAGAGAGGTGGGTGCCGAGAAGGATGGAGGGGCAGGGAGCACAGAGATGGGAGGGCAGATGTGGTGCCTGGCACACACAGTGTACCCAGACTCCTAGCATCATGCGCTTGCTACCACATCAGTCAGTATGTGCTCGGGAGCAGAGCATGAGGGAACTCTCCGTTGTGCCCTTTTAAGCTAAAAGAACAGGAGTCCTAGCAAGGGGAGAGCCCTTGGAGAGGGTGAGATGGGCCCAGGCTCCTCTGCTGGAAGAGGAGGCAGCAGTGCTCGCGCAGTCTTCCCCAGCCAGAAGAAGTTTTTGAGTGTAGCTCTCCAGAATAATATTTTTACCCCCCTCCTTTCTCACGCTCATATTTCCCTTTTGTCTATCTCTCTCCCGCTCAGGTAATGTTAAAAACCTTGTCTGTGGCAGCTGTGCAGGAGTCATCAGCAAAACCATGACCTACCCATTTGATCTTTTCAAGAAGAGACTGCAGGTGGGAGGCTTTGAGCGGGCACGGATGGCCTTTGGACAGGTGAGACCCCTCTGCCAGCCCTGGCTATGCTGCAAAGTCCTAGGGACTGGATTCTTGGCAGTTTGTGCCATAAGAATTATTTGCTAACAGGAGTTAATGGCTGGAGGATGGCGAATATGTAATTAGCTTGGTTTCAGCCTTTGTTCCTGTTAACAGATTGATATTATCTTGTATTCTGAGGTTTTATTTTTCTTGACCTCCTACATTACATTACTTGGGGTAGAGGTTTTTTTTTTCTGATGTTTCATTATTCTCTTCATAATTTTGGAAACGTGATATTTTATTTTAATTTCAAATATGTATCAATAAAAATATTTAAATAAATCAGAATTATTTGAAAATGTTGAACGCACATGAGCTTCCAAGCCCATAAAGGACCCTTCTTCTGAGCAGAAGATATGTCTTATCAGAAGAAGGCTCTGTCATGGTATTGAAAGTTCTTGTACAACAAAAGTTTGGAGAAGTCTTACATCGGTTCAATAACAGGACTTTCCTATTAGGATCTGCCGGGTACTTTTCTGGTGACCCAGATTGGCCACTGTTGGGTATAAGATGTTGGGCTCGAAGGACCTTTTGGCGTGACCCAGCATGGCACCATTATGTAGCTATCGCACCTGCAGAGCATCCTGATCCATAAGAAATTGCCATGCTGGGTCAGACCAAGGGTCCATCAAGCCCAGCATCCTGTTTCCAACAGAGGCCAAACCAGGCCACAAGAACCTGGCAATTACCCAAACACCATGCTGCTGATGCAATTAATAGCAGTGGCTATTCCCTAAGTAAACTTGATTAATAGCAGTTAATGGACTTATCCTCCAAGAACTTATCCAAACCTTTTTTGAACCCAGCTACACTAACCACATCCTCTGGCAACAAATTCCAGAGCTTTATTGTGCGTTGAGTGAAAAAGAATTTTCTCCGATTAGTCTTAAATGTGCTACTTGCTAACTTCATGAAATGCCCCCTAGTCCTCCTATTATCCGAAAGTGTAAATAACTGATTCACATCTACTCGTTCAAGACCTCTCATGATCTTAAAGACCTCTATCATATCCCCCCTCTTCTCCAAGCTGAACAGCCCTAACCTCTTCAGCCTTTCCTTATAGGGGAGCTGTTCCATCCCCTTTATCATTTTGGTTGCCCTTCTCTGTACCTTCTCCATCGCAACTATATCTTTTTTGAGATGCGGCGACCAGAATTGTACACCAGATACACCCCAAAATGTGTCAGCTTTTTGTACTGAACACGGGTAGGACAGGCTTCCCATACAGCAACAAAGCCACATTTTACTTACAGGCAGCCCAAAAGAGGGGGCTTTCCCAAATTTCCTGCTGTCATTAAATTTGCAAAAAAAAATAAAGACCGGGGGGTGGGTGGGGAAGAGTGGGCGTGAATACTAAGTTTATTCTGATTGGTTTAATTTTTTTTTAAAGGGGGAAAACTGTTGATAGTTCAGCTTTTCACTCTGTAAAGTCTCTGGAATTCCAATCATCTTTGTCTTACCTGGATGTGGTGGTTTGGGGTTTTGGGTTTTTTTTTTTTTTTGTTCTTTTGGTGAATGAGATGTGACTTATGTGCTTGCTCTGCTGTTTCCCCCATAGGTGAGGACATACAATGGTCTGTTGGACTGTGTTGTACAGATCGTACGTGATGAGGGTCCCAAGGGTTTTTTTAAAGGTCTCTCCCCCAGCTTGGTCAAGGCAGCCTTGGCCACCGGATTCACCTTCTTCTGGTATGAGCTTTTTTGTGGTCTCCTTGCCCTAAAGACCTCAGCCCGTTCCACAGGCCACGAGAGCTGATGTGCAAGCCAAAGACCTTCTCTTCAGCCACTTTCCGAAGGACACGGACCTTGTAAAATCAAGGCAGGAAATTCATTAACTGCTGTTTCCTGACAGACACCGGCGACAGTAATCAGTTCAGTCTGGCTCTGTAATAGGATGCAGTCTATGGAAGGAATAGCCCGTCATTACTTTGCAGTCGTATTAGACTCTACAAATCCGTGTGCTTACCTCAGCCTTGAAAGAGATTTTTGGAGAGGAGGCTGGATGATTCAGGTGATTTGGAAGAAGGTTACTGAGCCTTTCACGTTTAGGCCACCAGTTTAAATACCTCTCAGGTCAGTAGTGACGTCCATCTGAAAGCTGTCCCATTCCTTATGTGAATGAAATTGGTAGTATTACTAAGTGGATGATGGTTTTGGTCATGTGGGCAACCATCCAAGCTTGGCACCAGATGTCACCATTGCTGGCAGTCTCAAGAGAGGCTGAAGATCACACAACTGGCCCCATCAGTGAACCAACAAAGTTATTTGCCCTGGTGTCCTCTACCCCTCAGCTTGGATTATTTCACACTCCAGGAAAATTTCCCTCTGTTTTTGACCAACCAACATCTTCTCTTCCTCTGCCCCACCCCACTCTCTGGCAAGGGTAGGCTTTCTAAGACAGCACTATTGGGCATGCAGAATAAACTCAGAGCTATTGGATGTTGAGGTGGGGAATGCAATATAAAAGAATCAAATGCATACAACTGCTTCCCTTCACTATGACTTGAATTGGAACAAACCTGCTAGATCAAAAGGGAAATAGGAAATAATGAGAAAATAGAAACGGAAGAGACTCTCTCTCTCTCTTCTTCTCCCTCCCCCCCCCCCCCCCCTGGCCTGTCTTAGGAGAAACATGTCTAAGTGTGCTTGTCTAAATCTAGTCCTCCTTGTAAGTGCTGGATGTCCACTTCCCAGGGAAAGCCATGTGCATGGATTTCTGTTGCTGTCATCCGGGGATAGTGGTACTTTCTTAATAAGGAAGTGATCGTGCGCTTTACTGCGGTCTCCATCTCGGTGCTGCTGGTATGGAAAGAACCCCAAATGTACAGCAGCACAGGGATGGACAACTACAGATTCTGTGCTACAGGTCCACACAATCAGCGCTGTCCTGCTGAGGCGGGGAGTTGGGGGGTTGGGGCAAATAAGAGTGAATGCCACAGTAGGTTCCATCCTCAACACTGTAATTTCAGCTTTCCAGGGCTCTACTGTAGTTGATTGGCCCTCTGCTCCCCACTCCAAAAAGGTCAGCTCAGCGCATGACGAACTGTACTGGATGCGAATAAATACCAGACTGGTCTGTTCTCATAACTTGATACATTATAATAATTGCCTCAGCCTTTACATTTCCTGTAACTCTGCTTTCTGCTACTGCTTTGGGAGTTTATATAGCGATTGTTAAATCTGTACAGTGCCCTCTCACATCACTTAACTGCCATTCCTCTGCACTGAGGCAGGGCAGTCCACAGCAGGGGGTTATGCACTCCTATCAGCAGATGGAGTCGGAGTAAAGGTGGAAGTCACTAACATAGCCCTGCCCCCCCCCCCCCCCATCAGTTCTCCAGTATTCTCCATCTCCAGCAGAATGAGGACATGCATCTCCCTTCTGGGGATTGTTTGTGGTTTAAAAAAAAAAACAAAGATTCAGACACATTGCTAGAGCTCCTGAGGTGACAGCTGTTTAGTTCCTTCCTCAGTTAAGCACTTTGAGTTTGGAAGTCTGAAAAGGCATAGACTTAAAAATAAATAAATAAATAAATAAAAGGTGGAAAAGAGGACGAAGGATTGCTCAGCGGTAATGGCTTGAACCTCTCCCCTCCATAGCTGGTTACCCGATCATGCTTTTAGCCAGGGAGGCCTGAGCTCAGGTTAACAAAAAAAAAAAGTAGGAAAGGTTTAGGCCCTTATTTTTATTTATTTAGTTTTTTATGTTATCGGGTCCTCCTTCCCTCAACGTCTTCCTCTGTGTTTCTTACCCCCCTTTTCCCTCTCACTTCTCAGGGGCATTAGTGTAGAGTGGAGGCAGCTCAGGCTTGGCAGATTGAGCAGCTTTTGGCTAGACCCTGCTTCTCAGGCTTGATTTAGTCAGTGATATGGCGGCTGCAGTGGCATTTTTTTTTTCCTGCACGCTTTGGCATGTGCACGCATTGTTACTGTGCAAGCATATCCTGTCATGGGCGCTGTAGGAAATATCTGGTGTAGATAACCTTACATTAGATTTAGCAGATTTAACCAATGAATAACCTTATGATACAAATCCTTTAGCTTTAGGGAGCAGACACACTTTTTTTGTGAGGTAGTCAATTAATTTAGTAGCAGCATATGGTAAGACAAGATTTAATACAGTACAATTCTTTCTTTCTGTGATTTTGTTACACTTCAGTTTACAGCGCAAGCACCGTCATGGAACAGATAACCAGAACTTATAAGTGCACTTAGAAATTATGCAATTGCCAAAATAGATTAGCCAGCTGTAAGGTAACTTAAGCCAATGTTGTCACCTTCCAAGGTACTGCACAAATCCAAGGTCACTCCTGTAAAAGGACGCTGTTTTGACACCAAGGGTTAATGCAATGAAGTCCCTTGTGTATGACATATAGAAAGTCTCACAGCCATCTCCCTGAAATATGATGGTAGAAAAGACGTAAAATTCACTAATTGGCCAAAAGTCCTTCAATGGGCATAATTGGCAAACAGTTGCATTTGTGATACTGAGCAACTGTGCGGAGTAAAATTCAGTCTTAGCTTACACGTCACAGTTATATTTGACCTGCACAGTCAGTGCTGGCAGTACGGCTCTCAACTGAGCATTCGCATAGTCCATGAAGGAAAAGCTGCTGCCTGAGTAACTCTGATTCCTTTTCTCAGTCAAACCTCCTTGAATATTCAGTTCTTATAAGGGTCCAACATTGATCCAGATTAGAGAAGGGGACAACATCCAGACACAGGATTGGTGGGATGCAAATGATGTCATCTAGGTCCCGATGCATAGGGATATTCTCATACACTCATTAGAATCCATCAGCACAACAAGTATTGGAACAATTCCAGTTTCATAAGTGGTATCAGGATGGATATAAAGTTCCACCAAGGACACGTTCTGAGATCTGGTCTAAGGTTCTCCTCTCATTTTTGAGGTGATTACAGCTCTCCGATATGAAGAAACAAACAGGCTTTCCTCCTTTGTTTGAAAACAGACTCGTATAACGTTGCCAAAAACATCACATAGCTGCAAACTCTATGTCTGTATTGCTTTAGGCCTGCACCTTTTACTCAGTCTGTGTCCATAACAGTAGGCCTCAGGTTTATGATGCACTTCTGTTTAGGGCCACTGGCATTTACCCTGCAGTTCCCCCCTTGTAAAATGGAATGCGTTACAAAGGACATATTGCCTCTTACACCTAACTAGCAAAAATATATGTGCAAATTGAACGCGCAGTAGCACACAATAATAATGATAAATGCAGTGATATAAATGAATAATAATTAATGGAAAAATAAGCAATATCTTTCATTGATTAAGCTTCAATGTAAAATCATCAGTTAAATGTTATAACTCTTGATGAATATACTCTATCATGTGATTAACTAATTGTTCATGAATTATAAATGTGTGTAAATATATTTCACTTAACAACACTTATTTAAATTTTCACATACTCATATGTGAGCTAGGTAAGTTATGAGCTCACACCCTTTAACTCAAAATTAAGATCACTTAAGGTATTATGTAATATCACTAATCAATAAACTGGCGTTCCACTAAGTCTTGCCAACACAGTGGAGTGGAAGTAAAATAGTTCTGCCCACAAGAAATCCTGGTCATAAACTTTTGGTTCATGAAGGACAAAATGTATATGTAAGCAAAAGAACATCAAAAGTAGGAAGGGCATATGTTGAAACATAGTCTGTCTGTGAAATGTCCCCATCATGGGCATCATAGTGATAATCTGCACAGTGTCCTGATCCAGGGACAGTTCAACAGTGTGAAAATCTTTAAAATCCAACAAGTAATCTAACTCTTTACTAAAGTTGATACAGATCCTGAATGTGTTTCAGGGACATGCTGTTGCAGAGGGGACACATTCTGGTTCCAGGTGGTTCAGGGATATTCCTTCCATGTCCACTGTGGAGTTCTTGGGAAGAGTAATAAGATGCACATTACTTGGCAGAAGCAGTCTGTCAAAAACATTATGGGGCAGATTTTCAAAGACTACGCGCGTAACCTGAGAAAATCTGCGCACGCCGAGCCTATTTTGCATAGGCTCAGTGGCACGCGCAAGCCCCGGGACGCGCGTATGTCCCGGTGCTTTGATAAGGGGGTGGGTCAGGGGGCGGTCCCGAGGTCTCCTTCGTTGTGGCTATATCGGAGGTTCGCTCGCCGGCAGCTGGCCGGCGTGTGCAAGATATGCCTGCCTTAGGCAGGCGTAAGAAATAAAATAAGGTAGGGGGATTTAGGTAGGGTTGGGGTGTGGGTTAGATAGGGGAAGGGAGGGGAAGGTGGGGGGAACTGAAAAAAAAAGTTCCCTCCAAGGCCACTCCGATTTCGGAGCGGCCTTGGAGAAAACAGGGAAAGCTATCGGGGCTCCCCTAGGGCTCGATGCACGCAAGGTGCACAAGTGTGCACTCCCTTGTGCATGCCGACCCTGGATTTTATAACATGCGCGCAGCTGCGTGCGCATATTATAAAATCAGGTGTAGATTTGTGCGCGTCGGGTTGCGCGCACAAATCTATGCCCACGCGTACGTTTTAAAATCTGACCCTGTGTTTACTATGAGAAACTTATCTCATTTCATGGTATACTAACTAGCCAAACATTACTTACAACAGCAGCTTTGGCATAAGAAAAATTATCATATTTGGTCATGGTTACTTTGCATTTCTCCTGTACATTTTCAGAAGACAAACCACAAAGAGCTTCTGCAGCATCTTTCAAAAAGGGTTTACCAGGACACAGGCAATGTATGTCCTTTGTGCACTGACAGAGCTCTAAATTAGTTATTAAGTATGGCTGAGAATTATCATATGGATAAGCTAGAAACACAGGTGTATTTACACGCAGGAATAGATTATTGGACCATGTACCTACATTAATCACCTGCTTTAACTAATAATGTTTATCAGGTAATATAAAAGGCACATTCAAAACATAAGCAATCTCCATTTTGTCTATACGTATAATGGAAGGGCATTTCCCATGTGGAAGACAATTTGAATCTGAATAGGCTCAATAGCATTATGAGTAATCATAGCAAAAGCATCAGTAATGATTGCTGTGGAAACCAGATAAGTAGGGATCTGACCCTACATAAGTTATTGATACTATTGTCTGACTCTCTAAGCAAGCCATTGGTGAGAGCTTGAATAGGTGCAATGAAGGTACATTCTTCATTGACCCCTTTCTTAAGTACATTCAGTTCATGTCCCTGTTGATCAGTGGCCTGTGACCAATGACCTGTAAATTTAACTACTATAACAGTTTCCTTCAGTGTCTTGCCCTGGGCAATTCACTTACTCTGTTGATGGTGTAGCTAAACTAAGATGTTACTCTTATCAATTTATACCTCGAACACTATTCTGTAAATTTCTCACAGAAACAGCATTCCCTATTGTTTATAATTTCTGGACTCAAAGCCAGGGCAACAAGAACACTTCTTACTCAGCAAGAGGTTTTAAAATATAATTTATTCAGCTGTTTAAAAGAGAGTCCAAGACAAGTGTTCCTGGGAGATGCGATATAAATGCCCTCTATCTGTAATAACTAGCATCTCAATGAATATATGACATGCCCTGATTTATATAATCAAAATACAGCACTGCCGAAGCTTCCAGAATGAATGAATGACGTGACTGCCCAAAGACTTCTTTACAAAGATACATTATGCTGTTGTCATGACAATCTATCATGTATAGGAAATGCTTGTGAGGACATCCTCCATTCAGTTGTAAAAATCATTCTTTACTAGTCTTTCCTGAAACCACCCTTCCATGATAAAAGTTCCTGTATCACCCTGGCTTTGATGCACTGTGTTCTTCTAGTATCCTGTTGTTCTTCTTTGTTTTGTACACAAATCGCAAGTCTGTGGCTTCAATAGGAGTTAGGCCTGAATTCCGTTTCTTGGCACCAGGAAAAACTGTCACCTCACAGGATCTTCTTTTCAACTGGTTTCTGTCCGTTGAAATTATGCATTTGTAAGACAAAAGCTTGCATCCTGGTTTCATGCAAACTAAGTTTCCTTGTATTGTGGTGCAAACAGTCATTGATGCCTTTCTGGCCTTTAATTATATGCTGTGCAGAGCTTACAAGTTTCCCAAATCTTCTACATCCTTCGAATCTGTGATAGTCAGAAAGTCTCTCAGAGTTCATTCACCTCTGACAGGCCACAGTACAGCAGAGGCATCTGGGTATTTTTGGTTGTCTGCTCGGCCTATTCTTCACTATAGACATGGTGGAACCAAATAAAGAACCCAAACTGTGTAAAGAAGTGCTCCCCCAACAAACTCTACAAATCTCTTGGATCTATCTTGACCTTCCTGAGTAGCCGAATCATAAATTGCTCTAGCTTCTTGGTGTATTTTGCATGATTGCAGTAGTATAGTCCATGTGCGTCTGAAACCATTGTTGCGTACTCTACAATGTCATATGTGAGAAATTAAAGTATCTCTGGATCACAGGGTGAGGATCCAGTGATTTATATATACTTTCTAAGAAACTATTTGTGACTGGGTGATTAGGAATCCAGGAGTGTCTTTGTAGCATGATTCTTGAGGTAGGACCAGGTTCAATCATCTGGGCAACCTCAGTTCCCATCAGCACCAGTATCAGGAAAAGAACCTTTAGGGTTTGGTTCTCCATCTGTAAAAAGAAAAACAACTATTCTAGCTCTTGGTTAGCAGTAGTCATTTCAGGAAGTGAATCTTGAATCCGGAACCTGCTAGGATGGCAAGGTCAAAGTGGCTAAATGTGTACCCATTTAAGGAGGTCGTCATCTTCAGTGTTTTTCTTAATTTGAATAAAATATGCTACAGGAAAGGACTACCCAATCAGGTAAACAATGTGGGTGAATTTGTCTAACTCTCAATGACAATTGTTATAAAACATACATATGAAAGAGAATATACAAACTTTATTATCAAAATTTACTTAACAATTACCATAAAATGTGTCTCAATGGCATGACAACACTCACCCTTATGCATATCCACACTCATACCCATTCATTCTTCATGTTAAAGCAGTAATACCATCCTTATTAATGACCAGCCCTGTTATAACAACTAGCAAACATATTTAAGTTTGCGGGGTTTTTTTTTATATCCATGACGATACTACACACCCTTATGGCTTATATGCCATTTACAACTCTTAGTACAGGGAGTAATTAGACATGTGGTCACTACCATATCGATTATATTATAAATCTTATTGACTGTAATGTACTTTATAACCCTTAAAAAGGAAAAAACATCTTACACGCGTCCCAGGGATTTATTCGTGCTGCCGGGCCTTTTGAAAATAGGCCCGGCGCACGTAAGCCCCCGTAAGTGCGTAAATCCAGCTGAATTTACTCGTGTAGGCCTTTTAAAATCTGCCCCAAGTCGTTTAAGGATGAAAATGTGATAATATCTTAAACCAATTTGCAATTTTGGTGCTTTTATAGGTGGTGAAGAACTGATTTATAACCCAAAAAGTGGAATTGGAATTAAAATGTTGGTTGGCGTTCAAGTCGTCTCTTGTAAATGTAGCTGGTTCAGTAATTATAATTCTATGCATTTATTCATTTAGTAAGAGTGTGGTGCGAGTGGTGTTTCATGGATGGCTTTATTTTAATATATGGGATTAGTGGTTTATTTTGAGATAACACATGTTGGGTGTTATTATAGATGCTGTATGTCCCCTGATGAAGCCATATGGGAGAAACAAGGACCTCTTGTAGAGTGATTGATGACTATGTGGAGGGAGAATCGTTGTTATTCAAGAGAAGTGGAATAGATTTCAACACCGGGTGAATTGTGATTAACAGACAGGGAGAATGTTGGCTTGTTGAAGGCGTGGAAGGATTCCATCACTGATGACAGTATAAAATACTCATGGAATTTCAGGAGCAATTATTTGTTCATTTAAATATTGAAGACATAACAGTCATTGAAAAGATGTTTAGTAAGGGTTATAAAGTACATTACAGTCAATAAGATCTTTAATATAATCATCAATATGGTAGTGACCATGTAATTACTCCCTATTCTAAGAGTTGTAAATGGCATATAAGCCATAAGGGTGTGCAAGATTGTTATGGATATAAAAAAAACCCGCAAACATAAATATGTTTGCTAGTTGTTATAACAAGGCTGGTCATTAATAAGGATGGTATTACTGCTTTAACATGAAGAATGAATGGGTATGAGTGTGGATGTGCATAAGGGTGAGTGTTGTCATGCCATTGAGACACATTTTATGGTAATTGTTAAGTAAATTTTGATAATAAAGTTTGTATACTCTCTTTCATATGTATGTTTTATAACAGGAAAGGTGTTGTGTTCCGTGGATGGCCACGGCTGCGGTCCCCTACCTGACCGCAACGGCGTCCCGCCGTGGTGACATCGGGCAAAGCCGCAGGAGACCGGTGTCAGTCGCCCCCGCTCCCAGGCGCGGGCCTCCGGGGTGGACGCCGGGCTGGGAGCTGTCCCTGCTCCTCCCTCGCGGCATCGGGCAGCCTTTCATCCGCGGCCGAAATCCAAGATGGCCACCGCCATCTTAGGTGCGAGGCCGCGCCTCCTCACTAGATTTAAAGGGACCTCGTCCCTTTAAGTGCCTGCACCTGTGTTCAATGAA
The DNA here is from genome assembly GCF_901001135.1 of Rhinatrema bivittatum. Classification (NCBI taxonomy): domain Eukaryota; kingdom Metazoa; phylum Chordata; class Amphibia; order Gymnophiona; family Rhinatrematidae; genus Rhinatrema; species Rhinatrema bivittatum. The sequence goes on from NC_042618.1 coordinate 341,969,442, forward strand.
CCAGAGCAGAGGAAGTATATAAGGAGACTTCCTCTGCTCATTCCTTAACTTGGCAACGTCTCCTGATAGCATTGTTTGAGTCTGCTTGCTTCGGTGAGTCTTCTTGTGCTTCGGACCCTTGCTTCTTGGTTCCTGTCTCGTCTTAGTGATTCCTGATTCCTGACTTCGGATTGGCAAGCGGTGATTCCTGGTGTGTGACCTCTGACTGGTAAGCGACGACCCTCTGGCACTTGACCTCGGACTTCTTCTGGACCATCGTCTCCAAGGGCCCACCTAAGTCCCAGCGGCCCAGGTCCCTTCGGGCTCCTCCGGGGGGGGGACCGCGGGCTTCCAGTGGCGAAGACTCAGTTGCCTCCTCGACGTCACGACTCCTCGTCTGCCTCCACAGCCACCTCAGTCTCCAGTTCCGAGGGTCAGCTGGTCACATCTTCTGTTCTGCCTCACCACCCGACGGGAGAACCTATGGATCCACCTCCTAAGGTATTCCATCCTCCCGTCAGCCCAAGGGTTCACAAGCCTGAGCATAACAAAAGGACAATCCATAACTGGAAATGGACCTTTCCAGCTCAGTAAAAATTGAATTTCCTTTGCCTTATCCTTGCCAAAATTGTAGTAAACACTTTATCACTAATTTGATACTCTTTAAAGGTAGTCCAGCGATCAGCTAGGCTTTTTTTTTTTTTTCACCTCTGGCAGCCTGCTCTAGGTTCTTTTGAGCAAAGGTAATCTGCAAATGTTGCGTCAGGTGTGCTAATGTGCTGTTGTTGCACTTGCTAAATTAGCAGCTTGCATTCCTGCAAAGAAAAACATAGTTAATTTTCTGTCGTCATTTCAAAAGGTCACTCAATAATGAGTAACGGCTTTGACAGCCATCAGTATCGGTAGCACTTGTATAACATTTAAGTCAATCAAGCAACAGGCATATACATAGGTAACAAAATTTTTGTACTGGTATAAAATCATTTTCCTGAGCTTTCTCAGCTTCATCTCTCGGCTATACAGGCATTTGCTTCTGAAAGCTGATTCTTTATCAGTTCCTCCAACCCAGGAAAGGGTTGGTTCTGAGGAGTGGAGGAGTAGCCTAGTGGTTAGCGCATTAGGCGTTAAAACTGTGCGGTATGGCTTGTAAATTGCAAAGCCAGCCCACTTGGCCAGAAATCCCGCCCCAACCTCCTCCCCTTTTCCAAATTTGCATTGCACCATGCAAAAATGCCATAAAGCACTTTGATAAATGACCCCTTTAGATTGTAAGCCCTCGGGATAGGGAAATACCTATAGTACCTGAATGTAATCCACTTTGAAGGACTGATAAAAGTGCGAAAAGCAGAATATAAAATCTAAATAAAATAAATAAATCTGAACTTCATTCTCCATCTCTTCTGAGGTATCTATCACGCTTACAGCTATGACAATGGTTGTAGGAATCATTGGCTTCAACAGGTGGAATTTCTGTTTTGTCAAGTTCCTTTGTCAATAGCAGATAGTCCTTTCCTGTTTGGGTCTCATGATGACAAATTTCCCAATGTACTGTAATGTAAGAAGGCCTTTAGGAAATGTTTGGAACAATTCAGGCATCTTCTCACCTGGAGGAATGTCAGAGTGCATAGGACACAAGCCCATGATAGGCAAATTTAACTCCAAGTAAAGGAATGATTGTGCAATCAAAAACCCAAGAAATTCATCTCTGGTGATAGGTATTTCTTCTGCGTGTGTGTTTGCAACTAACAGGTGCAAATCTGTGCCAGCCATGCAGGGCAGGGCCCATACAAACACACCTAACTCTTCAAAATGAGAGTTGGTCACAAAGAAGGCCAAAAGGTCTTAACATTTGTTGCCCTTTTGGAATTTGAACTCAGAGTAATCTTGCATTTTTGCAGGTATACAAATATCAGTGGGACTTATTAACTCACAAACTTGTGGAACAGCTTGTCTTGACTTTAGTGACTCGTAAATGTCAGCCTCTAGGGATAGGAGGAGATGCTCCTCTTTTATGGATTGCAAACTGGTTAAAAGACAGGAAACAGAGACCAGGATTAAATGGTCAGTTTTCACAGTGGAAAATGGTAAAGAGTGGAGTGCCTCAAGGATCTGTACTGGGACCATTTGCTTTTTAATATATTTTTAAATGATCTGGAAAGAAGTACATCACGTAAGGTGGTCAGATTTGCAGAGGACACAAAATTATTCAGAGTAGTTAAATCACAAGTGGATTTTGATAAATCGTAGCAGGATTTTGCGAGACTGGAAGATTTGGTGTCAAATGGTAGATGAAATATAATGTGGACAAGTGCAAGGTGATGCATAATAGGGAAAAATAACCCATTTCATTTTCATTTCATTTCATTTATTAAAATTTATTAATCGCCTACCACAAAGAGGCCTAGGCGATTTACATCATTAACATACATAATAAAAATATAAAGAATAACAAATACAATAACACACAAATTGCATATGTTTCACAGAAACAAAAATAGTCAATATCATATGGCTAGACTCAATGATCAATCACCCAAAGTATGTATCGAAATTCTCACATCTATAAGAGTGTTTATTCTGCTGATAGAGCTCTAGAACATGCTGAATGCATGTTGGAGTAGTGCTCTTTCATGCTGTACCTACCCAATGTTAGGTTCTATTTTAAGAGTTACCCCCCAGGAAAAAGATCTGGGGGTCATAATAGATATTACATTGAAATCATCAGCTCAGTGTGCTAGGAAGTAAAAAATGCAAACAAAATGTTAAAAATTATTAGGAAGGCAATGGCAAATAAAACAGAGGATGTCATAATACCTCTGTAGTGCTGAGTGTGGTTAGACCACACCTTGAATACTGTGTGCAATTCTAGTTCCTGTGTCTCAAAAAAAAAAAAGGTATAGTTGCACTGGAGAAAGTACAGAGAAAGGCGACCAAAATGATAAAGGGCATGGAATGGCTCCCCTATGAAGAAAGGCTAAAGAGGTTAGGGCTGTTCAGCTTTGAGAAGAGTCAATGGGGGGGATATGATAGAGTTCTACAAAATCATGAAATGACATAAATGGGTAAATGTGAAATGGTTATTTAGTCTTTGGATAATATAAGGACTAGGAGAAAATTTCTTTTTCACTCAATGCACAATCAGGCTCTGGAATTTGTTGCCAGAGGATGTGGTTAAGGCAACTACTGTAACTAAGTTTAAAAAAGGTTTGGATAAGTTTCTAAAGAAGTCCATAAAATGTTATTAATCAATAGGGTATAGCCAATGCTTGTTGCTGGCATTAGTAGCATTAGTTGCCTATGCTGGTTCTATCTAGAGAATGCTCCGTCTCATTCTTGGAATGCATTAGAACATTTTCAGACAACAATACTAATTGCTTTTGGGCTGCGTCACTTTCGTGGACCTCAGCCAGCGAACACAAATCTCCCATTTGTTTCTTTAACACAGAAAAATCATTTGTTTGCTGCACTACCGAACTCTTGAGTTCTGTAAGCTTATTAATCAATGTTTTAATCACATCATTATTTGTGTGACATTTGTCTTTTCACCAAAGCACGTTCATGTAAAATGCTTTGTAACTCATATTGAGAATCTGTGGATTTCATGCCTGGTTTGCCAGGTAACAAATTTTATATTAACATGGAGCTAATTCCAAAAACCGTTGTTGGAATCAATTATAAACAAATTGTGAGAACAATATCTCTCTTTACTAAGCTGCATGGCAAAGATCATTAATTAGAACACTGCTAACATTAAAATTAGCAAACTATATTTAGACAGTTTTATAGCTAGGCAGCATTTAGCCTTACTTTTGTTTTTACACAGCTCAGGGGAAAACCAAATAATGTTGATTTTTTGCAGGCAGACCTAAGGCATTTTTTCTTATCTGAGACTGCCAGTAACTCAGAGCAATGCTGATTAACCCGTTACAGGCACGAATAGAAAGACTCCAACTACACACTATGAAATAAGTGTCAGTGAAAACTATACCAAAATGATGTCACTTATTTTAACAAGAACTTATGCTGGTTTAAACAGAAAACCTTAGAGCAAGCATCTGCATATCTCCTAAACATCTCGATAACTCCCAAAGGTAGGAAATATCTGGTGTAGATAACTTTACAGTAGATTATCAGATTTAACCAATAACCTTATGATACGAATTCAATAGCTTTAGGGAGCAGATACAGGCACTTTTTGTGAGGTAGTCAATTAATTGATATTGTAAGATATAATATGGTACAATCATTCTTTCTTTTTTTTAGTTTTGTTACGGTTTCAGTTTACAGTGCAATCACTGTCATGTAACAGATAGCCAGAACTTATAAGTGTTATCTAAGCTCAACTGTGCACCCTGAAATTATGCAATTGCCAAAATAGCCCAGCTGTAAAATAACTTAAGCCAGGGTTCTCACCCTCCAAGGTACTGCACAAGTCCAGGGTCACTCCTGTAACAGCATGCTGTCCCCCCCCGTCCCCCCCCCCCCCCCCAAGGGTTAAGCCAGTGAAGATCCTCGTGGTGTATGACAGGTAAAACCCAAAAAAGTATCACAGATGTCTCCATGGGATATGATGGCAAAAAAGGGGGTAAAATTCACTAACTGGCCAAAAGTCCTTCAATGTGAATAATTGGTGAACCGTTACATTCGCATTACTGAGCAATTGTGCTGAGTAAAACTCCATCTTAAACTTACAAGTCATTGTTATAGTGATCTGCACAGTCAGTTCTGGCATCACGGCTCTCAAATCGAGCTTTCGGGTAGTCTCTGAAGGAAAAGGTACTACTTGGGTAACTCAGATCCCTTTTCTCAGAGTCAAACCTCATGGAATATTCAGTTCTTTGAAGGTCTAATGTTGATCCGGATTGGATATTGCCACTATAGCCATTATAGGCAAAGAGAGTTTGTAATGTCATATTTGAAGATATCTGGAAAAAAAATATCACACTGTGGAATCCCATAAAGATGTTGCAAAGCTACAAAAATCTTTATACGATCACCTTCATTTAATAACTGGTCAAGAAAATCTATCCCTCTCCTTCCAGTTTTTAAAAAGGCCAGTTTGTGTTCCAGGGCTAAAATTCTTGCTATCTCTCAAAGGAAGAAATAAGGAAACTCAGTACGTCAAGTGTAGTCCTTTTAGCTAGCCAATGCTCCATTTTCTGTAGGGGTGTTATTAAAGCACGTTCCCTAAGATGGTAAGGCAAGTGTATTCCCTCAGTATGTAAAACAAAACTCAAAGTTAGTGGGGATACCAATGCTGCTTCACGGTCGATTGATTGAGCGATTGATTTTGATTTAAAAATATTTGTTGCCTGCTCTTCCTACATTGAGGGCAGGGTACATACAACTTACATAATAAAACTGACAAAAGAAAATGACATCAAGCGAAACAAATCAACAGTGGTTGCAACAAAAGTCATTTTGAACAGATTTGTCCTTCTAAACAAAGAAATAGATAAAGGTATCCAACTTCTCAGGGAACTCTTTGTGGAATCATGGAGCTTAGAGATGGTAACGTCATAGAGTTTAGTTAAGTCACTTGGCATCAAACTACCTGGATATTTTATGATCTCTCCTGCCCATTTAAGAGGAAAATCACCTTCATACTCCCTATTGTGCCAATTGTCTAAGGGGTAAATGTTCAAAGCCGCACACGCGCGCGTCCATGTGCGACCAGATTTGTATTGGTGCACGTGGGTGCTCACGCACGTGGGGAGGGGGGGTATTTTGTAAAAAAAAAACAAAAACCCACGTGGCGATACAATCGGGCCTTTGCCCAGTTCCCTCCCAGTCCACTTCAATAAAGGAGTGGGCTGGAAGAGAACGTCCCTATCCCCCTATCTAACCTTCCTCCCTTTTCCCCTCTCCACCCGACCCCCTAATCCCCACCTTACTAATCTAAGTTTTTTTTGTGTGTTTTTGCTTACTTCCTCTCCAACGTTGAAGTAAGTAGCCTGCGCCGGCTGGCTGACCCCGGCCCGCCCCTTTTCAATAACCCGGCACTTCTGCGCGTACCTGCAGATATACTGAATAAGGGGTAAAGCTAGTGCGTCGAAAACGCGCGTCCAAACGCGGGTTAACAGTGCGCTCCGCTGGAGCACACTGTACTGTATCGGCCTGAAAGTGATAGGGGCTGCCATTATACCGTATATCCCTTTGCACGTCACTCAACATAGCTGCTTTTTAATTAACTGCGCGCAGACTAATGCAAAGGTCTTCTGCATCTTTTTGTCTTCATAGTGTAAGCTACCACCTCGTCTGAATACTTAATCTCCACTTCATGGACAAATTTTAAAATCCTGGCTACCACTACACGCGGCCTGGTCATGTTTTCTTGGGAGTTTGCCTAAGACTCAATATAATAAGCTGTGGTAGACCTGCTGGGGGCTTTTGGGCATGGAACTATGTGCATTTTCCCACGATAATCTTGCACGTGTATGTAATAGCACGGTGAGCATGAAAAAAAAACCCCACGCAGACAAACCCTCTCAAAAAGCCACGGCTGGTTTACCGCAAGTCCATGTTAATGCCATGCAAGGGAGGCAATTGACTATTCATGGGCAACGCAGAGAGCCTCGCTGGCGTTAGCACAGGGTTTTTAAAGCTGCTTTTACAGTGCCTGGGTCAGAGTAGGATTTGAGTTTAAGCGCCTATCTGGAGTCGAAGAATTATGCAGCAGAAGCCAGAAGAGAGGTTGGAGAGAGAACAGGCACATGTCAGAAAAGCTGACTGCTAACCCCTGCTTCACTTTTACTTTGCACGTCCCTGCGTTGTGAAACGTGCAGTTGCTGCTGCACCCTTGAGCAGTTAACTCCCGACACAGCGGCCGGCTGCAGCTGGATGATCGTCTCGCAGCTGAGCGGGTAATGGGAAGCTGGGAGGCAGATGCAAGCCTTGCTGTATAAGGTCCGTCTTTCAAAAGCTTCCTTGTGCTCTTTTATAGCCCCTTCCAAATCTCCGCTGCATTTCCCTGCTCACCAGCATCCACCATTGTAGCTCCCACGAGGTCAGTGATGGATCATGAAGGGGTTAGATATCGCTCTACCCACCTTCAGCCCCCTCTCCCTTACCACTAATTCACTACTGTCTTTTGAAAGGGAATGACTTTCAACTGAGAATCAATCACAGGTCACCCATTAATGTGGGTTTCTGTGAAGTTTATTGTATCGAGCCTTCAGCGGATATTTGCATTCCGTCCCCTTATTACATCCCATGGAAGCACCCGCTTTTGCCACACGTGCTAAAAAAAAAAAAAAAAAGTACACGCTGAAAAATAGCACCAATTTCACTGCGGGTCTTATTACATCAATCCTCCTATGCGTGCTTTCTACCTATAGTGGGCCATGTTGGGAGTGCAGATCCAGAGCTTTTGGAAGCCAAGTTTGCAACAGTGAAACTAACTAGACATCAGACACTTTGTCAGGTATGCCCACCAAGCATATATTATTCCTTCTTGATCTCTTTTCTAGATCATCAACTTTCCCGGCCAGAGATTTGCTCTCCTTTTGACACGTTTCAAGTGCCATCTCCAAGACTTGTACCTGATATTCCAGGCCGGACACATGAGATTCAGCCGCACCCAAATCTTTTCTTATGTTATCAAGTTGTGAGCTGAGCCCCACCATGAGATCGAAGATCTGCTTGAACTTGCCTTCCAGAGCTTTTGCTACAGATGCCCGCCACCTCCACCACAAGCTGCTCTGCATTTTCCAAGCTGCAGCCCATCTCCACTGGCTCCACCATCTTGCCTTCGCCTCTCTTCAGCTTGTCCTTCTCCTTATGTAAAGATCTTGTCGCCATCGCCAGGTCCCAAGATTCTAACTTGCAATGGCAATTCGCTGCAAAATGTTATCTCCTGTTAGCGGTTCAGTAAAGCCTCGGGTAGAGAGATAAGATTTGAGGCTTTTATTGTAAATCAGGAGGGGGCCCCTGGAGAGAGTCTGGGCATTTTAAGCTCATATTGAATACTTTTATTGGCTTGGCATTTTTATCCTTCCCTTTTGGGCTTCCATCTCACAATACCATGAGTTTTCCTTTGCAAGCACCCAATGTTCCCCTATCGCCACCCAGTGAAGTGACAGCTCACTGCCAGGAGCCGTAGACCACAGAAGAACTCTGCGTCGTCTGCTCACCAGATGATGATTTTAAGAGAAGGGTGGGACTCTTTTCCCCCCTCAGCTCAAGGGCTCCAAACACTGCAGCTGCAACAGCCCCAGCTCCAGCTGACCCCAGGATAAGAAGCCGAGTTTGGGAATTCAACTAGGATCTCTGAGTAGAGGCACACAGCTTTGCCGTGCGGCTATCAAGCCGACCCAATTAAATGCATCTCTGATGTCGTCATATTTGTTTCATAACTCTTTACACAAAAACTACAGTCAGCCAGCACTACCATAACCTTTAAATACCGAAAGCAAAGAAAATAAAAGATTAGGACTGAAACTAGAAAATGAGTGCAACAGTGTCCTCAGAGCAAATCATGCACCGCTGCTGAGCTTCATCAGAGAATCATAAAATCATTGAACGAGTGGGGTGATAAAGAGGTCAGCAAGGATCCTCCGAATCCAAACCACATCAAACAGCCGTTGTCAGAAACCTGCATCGATGGACCTGGTGAACACTTTGCTGTCGGTGTTAGAACAAAGCACTGTTTGTTCTCTTCCAAACTAATCTTTCAGTGGCTTGACAAAGCATAACCTTGGGAACTACAGAGGGGGCAGAAATTCACCACCTGAAACCTGACTCCCTAATCTGGGTGTTCCCTGTCAAGTGGAATTAAGTGGCTCAGCATCCAGTAAAATGGAGAGAAAGTATCCAGGACAATCAAGGGTACTGAAAAACGTTGTCCTTGATAATGGACTAATTCGTTTGTAATTTAATGGATTAATTAGTTTGTGATTCAAACTCCTGTGAGAAACAAGAAGAAAGGTTGCTTTTCAAGTCAGATTTTGTTAGAAATTCTTAAAAGTGCAGTGCAATGCAATGGTGCTCACAGAACAAACAGGCCGATACAGTACAGTGCGCTCCACCGGAGCATTTGGACACGCGTTTTCGACGCGCTAGCTATACCCCTTATTCAGTAAGGGGTAATAGCGCGTCAAAAACATGCGTCCAACCCCCCCCCCCCCCCCCCGAGACTAATAGCACCCGCAACATGCAAATACATGTTGATGGCCCTATTAGTCATTCCCGCAACGATACAGTAAGTAAAATATGCAGCCAAGCCGCACATTTTGGGGCAGATTTTCAAAGGGGTACGCGCGTACCCCCCCCCCCCCCCCGCCCCAAGTTCCCCCTGCGCACGCCGAGCCTATGCTGAATAGGCTCGTTGGCGCACGCAAGCCCCGGGATGCGCGTAAGTCCCGGGGCTTTCCTGGGGGGGCGTGTCGGGGGTGTGTCGCGGTGGCACATCATCCGGGGCAGGGCCGCCAGCGTTTTGGGGGCGTGGCCGAGGCCTCCGAAACTGCTCCCGGGCTGGGGAATCGCACAGCACGGGTAGGCGTAACTTTTCTAACAAAGGTAGGGGGGCTTTAGATGGGGCTGGGGGGGTGGGTTAGTAGGGAAAGGGAGGAGAAGGTGCAGGGGGGTGGAAGGAAAGTTCCCTCTGAGGCCGTTCCGATTTCGGAGCGGCCTCGGAGGGAATGGAGGCAGTCTGCGCGGCTTGGCGTGCGCAGGCTGCCGATTTTGCAAAGCCTTGCGGGTGCAGACCCTGGATTTTAAAGGCTACGCGCGTATCTATTAAAATCCAGCATACTCTAGTTTGCGCCTGGTGCGCGAACAAAAGTACGCGCGGGCGTACTTTTTAAAAATTTACCCGTTTACTTTCAGAAATTAACGCCTGCCCAAAGGCTGGCGTTAATTTCTGCCAGCGCCAGGGAAGTGCACAGAAAAGCAGTAAAAACTGCTTTTCTTTGCACCCTGCGACTTAATATCATGGCAATTTTAAGTCGGAGGCCCCAAAAGTAAAAAAAAAAAGCAAAAATTAAAAAAAAAAAATTAAAAATCGGCCCGCAGCTCATGGGTCGGAACACAGACAATCAATTATGCCGGCGTCCGTTTTCCGAACCTGTGACTGTCAGTGGGTTTGAGAGCCAACACCGGCAAAATTGAGCATCGGCTGTCAAACCCGCTGACAGCCGCCGCTCCTTTTACTGTGGGCCCTAATTTGCATAGGCCACCCTCCTGAATCGCACGCCCAGGAGAGTGACCTGTTCGCGAGCCGGGGGAGCAGGTGCTCACCAGCTCTCCCGCGCGTTTTTCTGAATCGGCCTGATAGGCAGGGCAGCACCTGCAAAACCCACCAGATGGGCAGACAAGATGGGCCTATCATCTTTATCTGCCATCATGTTTTACACAAAGAGATTTGCAGAGCACTATGTCCCCAATTTCCTTTCAGAAAATTAAACCTTGTTACTTCCGTTGCTGAAATATTATGCAATATTTCAAGTGCACATTTTAATACAGTGGTCTCCTGTGTTACTTAACACTTTCACTGTAATTGCCTTTCTCTTACAAACCTCCTACAGGGGACCCATCAAATAAAATTAAAACATTATGTGATTGAAGGAGGGTGATTATGTGCATACTACTTTGGAAACATTGCTCCAGGTATGATGCTTACAGTTTTCTGTGGAAGCAGTTAATTGGGATTGACTATGCCTCTTATTGTAAAAGATTGGCCCTGTTGGCCACACATTTTAATATTTATATTGCTCCAGTCTGTAGATTACTTTCAGGTCTTAATATTAATTATCACATTGACGTGGATGAGCTTCAATTTTTTTTTGTCTCATTGACCACTTCTTGGGCTGATATCCTGAAATTGGTTTTACACTGCCTTTTGAAAATCAAAAAATGGATGAGGGATAATTGCAAGGCAATGATACCGAGTTGGCATCATTCAATTTAAGGGCACTGCGATCACAGTTGTTAACAGCTGATAAACCTTAAGGCAATTTATGGACCAGATATATCCTTCCAGATTCATATTAATAGTGTACAAAAAGTCATCGTTTTACAAATTACATCTTTTATGAAAGCTCAAACCATTTCTTTCTACTATAGACTTTTGGAATGTCCTTCGGTCATTTATACTGCCAGGCTTGGATTATTGGAATTCTGTTTATACAGGCCTTCCTTCCTGCTAATATGATTACAGCCCTCCAGGTGCTACAGCATTTAGCTGCTTGTGTTCTTACTGGTGAATGTTCCCATGAACATGAATAACTCCTATATTGAAATCTTTGCATTGTCTAGCTATTGCGTGATGCATAAAATATGATAGCCCCTATTGTTCACAAAAATCTTAAATGGAGCAGTGCCAAGGTGCATTGACTCTGTTTTTGAAAGTATACCATCCAGCTTGTTCTGTTTGTTGTTGTGGTCAAGGATGCCTGGTGGTGCCATCTTACAGGTCTATCCAGTAAAGTGCGGCCGCGTTTACCCCGCTCCTAACCCGCATTCTACTCACTTTCCGGCCGCGTTAGCCCTTCCTGCGATCCCGAAGTGAGGTTCGAGTGAGGGATTTTTTGGTGGCTGGCCCTACTCTATTGAACTCACTGTCTGTTCACCTTTGTGCCATAAAAGGCCATAAGTCTTTAAAATAAAATAACATCTTAAGACTTTTTGGTTCCAGCAGGCATTTGATGCAAGTGGTCAGTAGAGTGCAGACTCTTCTTTGTCTTAAGTACGTCAGATAATCATGTTTCTTCTTATTGTAGCCTGTTTGGTTTTAGTTTTTAATGTTCTTTTGTTACTCACTATGAACAGTGTAATAATATTTTTATCATCATTTACAGAACTGCTCCTTGTCGCTCACTAAATGATGCCACATCACATTTCTACAGCGCAAAGGCTGCTTTGCATGGGACCTATTATAGTACCAGCTAAATAATGGACAAACTTTACATACACTCTCTCCAGTGGCTTTTGGAACTGCTGCAGCATTTTTCACTCATTTACCAGAAGAACTGTTGTCTTTACCTAGAATCAGATCCATGGAGCATGATGGCAGATAAAAGACCATATGGCCTAACCAGTTTGACCATCCACATTTCCCACTCAGCTTTATAGATCCTTCCTCTTCCTCAGAGATCCTCTGTGCTTGTTCCATCTTCTCTTGAATTCCGATATTGTCCTGGTCTCTATCACCTCTACAGGGAGGCTGTTCCACACCTCCACCACCCTTTCTGTAAATAAATATTTCCTTAGATTACTCCTCAGTCTACCCCCTCATTTCAGCACTTCCTTTCCATTTATTGGTTGATGGTATTTAAATACCTTTATTATATCTACCCTTTCCTCCAGGGTGTACATGAGTAGATCTTTAAGTCTGGGGGAATTTTACTTTGTTTTTGGAATGTCTGCACTAGAGGCCTTAATTGGTTCACACAAGAAATGTAATGGATTATCATTGATGTAAATGCAGAATGCTTTATCATCTACCACTCATTTAATTTAATAAACTACTTTAATTAAACATTTAAAAAAAGGGGGGTTGAACTTTGAATTAGCAGTAGGCTCAAGCCTTGACATTGGCGTTTCTATTAACACGTTTCAAAGGTGTGCTAATTCAACTCCTTTTTTTATCTTTCATCATGGCTCCACTATATGCCCCCCTATTTTTTTTTCTGTTTAAGCATTATCGACAACAGGACAATGCAACCGCTTAGAGCATTATCATTACAAGAGAAAAAAAGAAAGCCCAAAAGTCATCAGGTACAGTTTGCTAAACATGTACTGCGGACACACCACCTCCATACCTTCCTTCTTGCAAAAAGAGGTCCCAAGTAACACAGATAAAAAGTGGCCTATGGAGTTCGGTTGTATTACCCTTTTTCTCCATTTGGTGGTGCTGCTGCTCTGTTCTCATCCGTCCCCTCTGCACGAGCCACGCTAGGAAATGACCTAAGAGGAAACCTGAAGGTTTGTAATGGAAACAATCCGTTTAGCAATCCCTGACCCCGGGAGAAGTAGGAAGATTCCCAGCTCAATAGCTACCGGGGGATTTGGGATTTAGGTTTAGAACCAGGCGCCAATTATGCCGATCCTGCATTTGCACTCTATGTTTGAGTTTCTGCCTTTCCTGCTGCTACTTCTCGTCCTGCTGGTGGCTTTGTTTCTGATCTACGTCCAAAAACCCGAACTGCAAAGCAAGGCAAATTAAAAATACTCCTTGAGTCCGCGTAAAGAAACTGTAAGCATGCACCGACTTAAATACTGAAATAGAAAGGATCCGAGAAAGGGGCTTGGAGAGGATCCAGCGGCCGGAGGTTAGTTGTGAAATCCGTAAACCATTTCCTGGTTCTTGTCTTCTTGGATTTGCCTGCTTGATTCGGGGAACAAGTCACTACATTTCAATTTTAATTTTTTTTTTACGAGCTGGGTGACTGTTAAACCCTCTCCGATGTTTCCAGCTCTGGTTGGTGAGGTGGCAGCGGACTTGATTTTCTGATCTGTCACATTTTGGAGAAAACCCTGACTTTTGAAAAGTGCCACAATTCCACGTCATGGTTTTACGGGAAAAAGAAGCCTCTAAAAGTCTCGCGCTGTAACAAAGCCAAATGCAATGCCGCCGCCTTTCCACGCGCTGCAGCTTGAGGAGTTTACTAATAATAGAAAGATCTAGATACCCCAGTTAGCTGAAACTAGCGACTCCCTCCCACCCAGAATGTAAGGGTTTGTTTTCGCTGGAGCAGTGACCCCCCCCCCCCCCCCTGAGCCGCTGCCATTGAAAAACGGTAGGAGAAATGTGCCAGTATAATACAAGGCGGACATCGAGCCTGGGAGGAGGATATATTGCCAGTTGAGTCCTTATGGTATTACTGTGTCGCTCTTTTTGAAATAAGATATTAACGGGCCGATACAGTAAAGTGCGCTCCAGGGGACCGCACTGTTAGCCTGCGTTTGGCCGCGTGTTTTCGACGCGCTATTTTTACCCCTTATACACAGGCCGATTCAGTAAAAGTCACGGGGCACGCGCACAGGCCACTCTCCTGTGCGTGAAATTCAGTATTTAAATGAGGGCCCGCGGTAAAAAGAGGCGCTAGGGACACTAGCGCGTCCCTAGCGCCTCTTTTTTGACAAGAGCGGCGGCTGTCAGCAAGTTTGACAGCCGAAGCTCAATTTTGCCAGCATCGGTTCGCAAACCTGCTGACAGGCACAGGTTCGGAAACCAGACAACGGCTAAATTGAGCGTCCGGTTTTCAAGCCACGGGACGATTTTAAATTTTTATTTTTTAATTATTTTTTACTTTTGGGACCTCCGACTTAATATCGCCATGATATTAAGTCGGAGGGTGTACAGAAAAGCAGTTTTTACTGCTTTTCTGTACACTTTCCCAGTGCCGAGAGAAATTAACGCCAACATTTGGGTAGGCGGTAATTTCTGAAAGTAAAATGTGTGGCTTGGCTGCACTACTTACTGAACGCGCGGGAATAACTAATAGGGCCATCAACATGCATTTGCATGTTGTGAACGCTATTAATTGTGGAGGGGTTGGATGTGCACTTTCGACCCCTTACTGAATAAGGGGTAAAGCTAGCGTGTCAAAAACGCGCATCCAAACGTGGGCTAACAGTGCGCACTGTACTGTATCGGCCTGACAGGGGTAATAGCGTGTCGAAAATGCACGGCCAACAACCTGAAACTAATAGCGCCCGGAACATGCAAATGCATGTTGATGGCCCTATTAGTCATTCCTGCGCAATACAGAAAGCAAAATGTACAGCGAAGCCGCACATGTTACGGGTTTTTCTGTATCGGCCCGTAAGAGGGATAACCCTGTTGGTCTGGTGTAGCAAAAACAGGAGGCAGGTGGCACCTTATAGATTAACCAATTTCTTGAGGCATGGGTTTTCGAGGACAGAAGCCAGTGAGTGAACATTTTAACCTTCCAGGACAGTCTCTTGCTGACCTTAAAGTTGCCATACTCCTAAAAAGAAACATCAAAGTCCAGGTTGAAATTGCTGACTTGGAACTCATCAAAGAAACACCATCAGCCTTGGTCTGAACAGAGGCAATGGCTTCATGGCACAATACATCTATCTATGAACTTAACTGTTCTCAGATCATTGTCTTTTCACACTTATCTCAGATGTCAGGAGCCTGGCCTAATAATGCTGTTATCACTTTTCCATACCCTGCCTGCCTATTCAATGCCTTCTCTTTGTTCTGTATCTTCCCCCTTACCCCCATATATTTTACCCACCTCTGTAACTCACTTCATGCACCTGAGCACGTGGACTCTGTCCTTGAAAGCTCACGCCTCAATAAGGGGCCGATGCAATATTTGTATGCAGAAAACGGGTGCTCAGTGTGGAGCGCCTGTTTTCCTAACTCACGTCCGGCCACCTCTCCTGGGCGCGCGATGCAATATTTAAATTAGGGTTTGCGCTAAAAAAAAAAGGCGCTAGGGAAAATTTGTGCATCCTTAGTGTCTCCTCGGTGTCGGTGGCTGTCAAGCGGGTTAGGAAACATGGTCAATCTATGAGCGTCCATTTTCTCCCGCTACCAGCATAGACACGCACAAGATAAATGGTCTGGACCATGTATCTTGAGTGTGTATATTGGGCATCCAGATTTATTTTTTTTTAAACTAAATATGCTTTATTTGGTTCCTCCTACGTAGTATCGCTACAATACTACTAGGAGGAATCACAGAAAGCAGGATTTTTCTTTTTTTCAATGCATCCTTGACTGTGGCACACCTGTATACTAGCCCCAGGCAGGCATAAAATTTGCCAAGTTGCAATGGGCACTTTGGCTGCATGGGAAAATTTTTTGCATCGCGGGTATTAGCAGATAGCCTCATCTACATGGAATTTACACGTGACGAGCCCTATTAGCTACGCGGAGATTTGGACACACGTTTTGGACGTACTAATCCCCGTATTGCAGCGGGGTGTTTGTGTGTGTGTGAATGTGTGTTATGGACGCATGTTAAGCCGTGTGCTAGCCGCTGCACACGGTATTGCATCAGCCTCTAAATTGGTTAGTCTATAAAGTGCCACCTACATTGTGTCATTTTTTTTTTTCAGTTTGAATAACTTTCACTGCCGGCACTTAGGGTTGTGAGCAGTTTTTAGCAAAGGAATAGGCTCCACAGGTTGTTTGTTTGTTTGTTTTTAATGCATACCAGCACAGGCATGAACCAGACTCTTCAGCCAGAGAATGCCAGGTACCATCTCGGAGCTCTCTTTTGAATGCGGAGTGAATGAGTAATAGCCTCATTCACATGCACGTTGTGCCTGCTGGAGTTGGAAAGGTGTACATTGGTAATATGTTATAGGCAGCATCTATAGTGCATTTGGAAGAGGTTTTTTCTTTTGTGGGGGGAGGGGTTCGGGCCCAGCTGTTTTCCTTCCTGCTCCACCAGAAACAGGGCTGAGATCCAATCTCAGCAGCCTTCATTCACATCTACTTCGGGATTTTTAGCCCCATATTCTATATCCTCTCCCAGGTTCACCTAACCTAAACATTACAGTGACAATCCTTAGCTGGAGTACATGTACCAGATCTCCTGCCTGCATTCATAAGCCCTGAATCCATCCACTAGATGTCACCATGGAGATGACGGGGACTCCCTAACCCCACCTTCCCTCAAAAGGGGTGTGAACGCTGCCTCTGCAGCAGCCTCAGCCAAAAACATCATGGTATCTTGGCATTTTCAAGTGTGCCTCGCCACTTGCTCCTGTAATAGTTTTTTAAATTTAATTCTTCTCCTTTAACCTCTCTGGAAGGTATTCGCTGGCTGCTGGGCCCTAGCAGGGAAGGCCATTTTATCAGGATGTTGCAGCTGGAGTAAGAGCATGCAAGGCTGCAGCCGATAGGGCAGGGTAACACAGGGACGATTTCCTTGCTGAGCAAATACCCCCATTGCTTGAGGGAGAATGAAATATCAAACTCTGGGGCCGATGCAATAATTTTCACGGAAAGCGGGCGCTGAAACATTTCAGTGCCCACTTTCTTAACGCACGCATGGTGCCCGCAAGGGGGCGCCCTGCAATAGGCAAATTAGGGGGTCGCGCTAGCAAGGAGGCGCTAGGGTCGCTTGCGTGACCTTAACACCTCCTTGCTAACACAACCCCACCGCCGTCTGCCAGTAATGAAAAAGACACCGCGTTTACCAGCATCGGTCTTCATAACTCGGCAGTCTACCAAGGTATTGTTTTTTTGTTTGTTTTTTTTTTACTGAAGAAGTACAGAAAAGCAGTTTTTTCTGCTTTTCTGTTCTTTTACATGCACTCAGTGAATGAATAATAGCCTCATGCACATGCATTTGCCTGTGATGAGCGCTATCTCATTCACGCCGCGTTAGACACAGGTTAAATAGGCACAAATCCCCCTATTGCATTAGGGGGTGGATTCAGTGGCGTAGCGAGGGGTGGGCAGGGTGGGCGGCCGCCCCGGGCGCTGGGTCTAAGGGGGCACCAAAATGCGTGAGGGATACGCTCTAGGACAGCGATTCTCAACCGGTGTGTCTCAACACACTAGTGTGTCGCCAAGCACCGGCTGGTGTGTCGCGTGCTCCCGGTCTCTCCCGCTGCTCTTCCTTCCCTGCTGCCGTTGCCTCCGGGCTATCAGCACGTTCAAGTCCAGTGGGAACGGCAGCAGTGCTAAAAGAAGCAGTGGCACCCGTGGCTGGCCTTTTATTCTTCCCACGCCCCCCCCCCCCCCCCCATGACCCGGAACAGGAAGTGATATGCGGTGCGCGGGAAGGAGAAAGAGTCGTGCCGCATGATAAAGTAGCAGCGGCGGCTGCAGCATCGGCCCCTGAGCAATTGAAGCAGGCGGTAATCGAGAAAGGAGACAGCAGCTTGAGCCTCCCGCGGCCGATGGGATTCTTCCTTCTTGGCTTGCGGGGGCTGGAGGAGGAGGCTGCTGCAGCTACCATTTGTGCTGGGGGGAGAGGAAGTGAGTGAGAGAAAGAGAGAGAAGCAGCCAGCCAGCCTGTGTGTGTTTGAAAGAAACTGGTCAGAGAGCTGATGTATGTGTATATGTGAGAGACAATGAAAGTGACTGCTCAAGGAGATGACTGATGTGTATGTGAGAGTGTGAGACAGTCAGGGATGTGACTGATGTGTGTGTGTAATGAGAGAGAGAAAAAGCATGGAAGTGAGAAATCTGGGTATGGTGTTGTGGGGGTGTGTGTGAAAAAGCATGGGAGTGAGAAGCCTGTGTGTGTGTGCATGCATGAGCGAGAAACTGGTTGGTAAGGTGACTGTGTGTGTGAGAGAAAGAGACTGGTGTGTGTGAATGTGAGATAAAGAATGTGATTCAGGGAATGAGAAGCCTGTGCAGTGGAGAGCGAGCATGGAAATGAGAGAGAGACTGGTGTGTGTGTGTGTGTGTGTGTGTGTGTGTGTGTGTAACAGAGAGAAAGTGATTATGGGAATGAGAAGCCTGTGCATGTGAAGAGTGAGCATAGTAGTGAGAAACCTGGGTGTGTGTGAGACACAGCATGGGAGTGAGAAGCCTGTATATCTGAAAGAGAACATGGGAGTGGGAAGCCTGTGTGTGTGTATGCATGAGAGAGATCAGGTGACTGGTGTGTGTGTGTGTGTCTGTGAGAGAAAGAAAGTGATTATGGGAATGAGAAGCCTGTGCATGTGGAGACAACAAGCATGGGAGTTAGAGACTGGTGAGTGTGTGTGTGTGTGTGAGACAGAGAAAGTGATTATGAGAGTGAGAAGCCCGTATATGTAAGTAGAACACAGGAGTGGGAAGCCTGTGTGCGTGTATGGCATGAGAGAAACTGTTCAGGAAGGTGACTGGTGTGTGTGTCAAAGACTGTTTGGGAGATGATTGGTGTGTGAGAGACAGAAACTGGTCATGGGGGCATGACTGGTATGGTGTGTGTGTGTGTGTGAGAGACATGGGACTAAGGAACAGGACCATGAGTATAGAGCTTAGCCTCTACTGCTGTTTCTGCTGTGTGCTATGGCCTGCATGGAAGAGGAGTAGGAAAGCTGCTGGAGGGGGTAAGTAAAGGTGGCTTTTTAAGTTTATTTTTCTTGATTGACTGCCATTTTAATTATTTAATATTATGTGATGTGTTTGCTTTTTTTGAAATATGTTATTGGTGTTTGGAGAATTTTTAATAGTTTTTACGAGTTTTTAATTGTTGGATGTTATTCTGTTCATAGCTGTTTTGAAACATTTATTCTGCTTATTAGTATAGTTTTACAATTATTTCTGTGTGGGGATCTATAGCTGCTTGCTAGTTCTGTTTTCCTAATAAGAGGTGTATTGGTTTTTAGGGCCTGATTTAATATTTGTAGTGCTGCCTTTTCATAGATAGGGTTGCTCCTGTTTGAGTGTATTCCATAATACAGGTGTAACTGTGTGCGGATTAGTTTATGTGCATTACTACAGATCCTGGGAGTATGTTAGGTCGGTTCTGTGTCTGTTACCGAGATGAGATATTTTACTAGCATGTAAGCGTTTTATCAGTCTTATTTGTTGTGTTTTCTCAAGAGGATATGCATTGGTGGTAAACTGCTGTCTTTTCATAAGTAGGGCTATTGAGCCTGGAAGTAGAAGGAGTTTGAGTTGCTGTTACTGCGATGACACCAGAACCAGAATATCTTTTTTGTAGGGTGAGTTGTATGGGGAATGTCATAATTTTGCTTTACTTCCATTATTGTAGGTCAGGGGGGTTCCCGTGGATGCAAACTGTACTTTTACATCTAGCCCCGTGACGATCATGGGTCAGTGTGTCACGCATGTGAGAACCATCTGTCAGGTGTGTCCCGATAGAAAAAAGGTTGAGAACCACTGCTCTAGGAATCACAAAGCTCCTGTTACGCTCTCCAACCAACTTTTTCCATTCCCACGTGCACCGCCTCATGGCAGCAGTTTACCATAGCTCGTCACGCACAACTGGAAGGAACCCCAATCGTTCCCGTCGCCGGCATGCGCAGACTGTAGCCGAGAAAAACTGGCCGTGAAGCCTCCCCAACCTCGCTCGCGCGTGTCCCCTATTGGCGGTAGTCTCTCATCTGTCTTCGCTGCTGCTGCTGCTACCCTCTGATTGGCGGAGCAGGCCGGCAGTCAGAGGTGTTTCCCGGGAGACGGCAAGTGGACTTGCTTGGAGTAGACCGCAGCGGGCGGAAGCTCATTCAAGCTTGGTTTCTGTTTTGACTGAGGCGGTGGTGGCGCCACCTTTCTTTTGGGAGCTTTCCCTGTTAGTCAAATGAGAGGAGTCCAGCAGCGTTGTTGCAGAACTGCACTCCTCTTTGTAGCGGCCAAAAGGAAAGGGGGGTGGTACAGGAAGAAGGCGTGTGGCCGTGGAGGGCCCCTGCAGCACCGCGTACTGAGTGCAGGTCAGACACTGAATGTTGTGTGTTAGCCGCCGGCAGCGGGGAAATCATTATATCTGTGAACTGAGCTGGACTGGGATCTTGGAGACTTCCACGGTGATCACATGCGCCACTATCGTGTTTCTCTTATCTTTCAGAAGGTCTAATGGGGGCGGGGTGATGCTGCTATCTGACAGGCCAATGTAATAAGACTGCTGATTTTTCTGCGTGGATTTTTTTTGTGCGCATCCTGCAAAAACTTGTGGAAGTACGGGATGTAATAACAGCCATGTATGCTAATTAGACACTGTATAAACTCCATGCACACTGAGCATATGTGCCGGGTCTGAGGCGGCGCCAAAACGCCTGGCTCTGCAGAAAAATAGCACCGATTTCAATACAAATCATTGATGGAGGGAGGGGGCGCCGAAGAAGTCTCTTGCCCCGGGCGCCAAATTGTCTAGCTACGCCACTGGGTGGATTAGCACCTATTTAACCCATGTCCGACAGCAGGTTAAATAGTGCACTCGTGTGAGCGCACTGTATTGCATCGGCCTCTGTGTCTGTAGGGATGATCTGTGGAAATCAGCTGCTCTGAAAGTCAGTCCACCCGGTCAGAAGAGATAAAATAAGGCCAGGGGCCAGCCACTGGGTCCAATGCATGCAGGTATGGACTGCCACAGATTCCCATGAGTGCATGTGTGCTAGGCCTGCAGGGAAGATGGGGCTTCCACAAGTGCATGTAAAGTTTCGCAACTTATACTATTTCATTTTAGATAATTTTTAAAAGCCGTTAAAAGGTAAAAAGCATTTGCAGTTCGATTCTACATGGCTAGATTATCCAAGAAACCAAGCATGTGCCTGGAGCAAGGCAATAAGCACAGATGACTCCTATGCTGACTTTAATCACCAGACTAGAAACAGAGCAAAAATCACTGCAGGATGAGAAATAAACCACATGTGTGCGAGTCCTGTAAATTCACAAGGCTGGAGCCAGCTTGCTCTTGGCCCTTCTTTCACAGTTCCCTGCGGTCGAGCTGCTGCCTGAGCTATAGCAAAAAGGGAACTTTATTTTTCTCTTTCCAGGTATACAGAGGCTCTAATGCAGGCCATTCAGGGTACTAACACGGGAGAGACAATAAAAGAGGAGTACAAGATGCAGTCCTTGGATGCAGACAGCCAGGAGCTGCTGAAGACTGCTCTGAAAGGTCAGTGGTTCTGTCCTCTCTCAGAAACCTATTACAGACCTCTCTCATGTGGAGAGTGCAGGTGTATAGGATGGACCCAGTTTCCGGAAAGAGACCAATGGCTAATCCTTGGTAGTTTGCAGGTCCAGCCCCATGCATTGTGGGATTTGTAGTCCTGCCTTTTCCATTTTTAGGTAGCACAATGCATCGAGAAGGGCTGGCAGCAACACTAGGACCGGGCAGCAGCCTCTGTGCACTGAGTCATCCTATGACCCAAGACACACTTTCCTTATTCCCACCGCCGCTTCTTTATGGCCCTCCATCCCATTACCTCCAGCAGCCTGAAGTCTCATCTTTCTGAATTCAAGAAACAAAAACTTACCTTCCTTTTGAAAGCAGCAGGTTAGGTCTTTGTCCTTCTTCAGCCAAATGCTTCTCTACCTTTGTTGTTTCATGGAAGCTGACACAGATTGTTTTCTCACAGCAGCAGAGAATCAATTTAACATGAATGCCAATCTTTGGGGTATTTGCTGTGTTTCACCCAATTCTGTGCAGAGAGGTACAGTCCCTGACAAGGAACAGCCTGGACGGGGATGCTGACCTCTGAACGTGGGCAGCAAGAAGCCTGCTAATGCAACTGGCACCAACTCCCCTCCCCCATTGCTCCTGCAAGCAAGGGCTGCCTCCTTTCCTCCTCATCTCGCTATTGCTGTCAGCGGAATTAAAGTTGGTGAAAGAAGAATAAATACAATCCTTTTCTCCCCTGGTGGTGTTGTCTTCCTCTGCAGACCCCAGCAGTGTGGACCTGGACAAAGTGGCAAACATTATAGTGGACCAGTCCCTGAAAGATGCCGCCTTCTCGAAGGAAGCTGGAAAGATGTGCTACACGGTCATCCAGGTCAGGGAGCTCTCCAAGAACAGCCAGTTAACTATGAACATTAAACTGAGAGGAAACAGGTAGGATAAAGCAAGGGCGGCCAACTCCTCGTATTCAGGATATCCACAATGCATATGCTTAAGAGAGTTCCATATACTCATGCACCTTTTATTGTGGAGATCCTGAAAATCTGGCCTGGCTGTGCCTGACAAGGACTGGCACTGGCTACCCCTGACATAACACTTTTTTTCCAGCTGACCCTCAGAGTTCATGAAGTCCAGGGCTTTCCAAACCTGGCCTAGCGGCTCCTCAGGCAGGTGGGTTTTCAGGATAACCACAATGAATATACATGAGACAAATTTGCATATACTGAGCCTCCATGATATGCAAATTTATCATGCATATTCATTGTGAGTATCCTGAAAACCCAACTGCGTGTGGGGGGCCCTAGGACAGAATTGGGAAGCCCTGATATAGGTCCTGAAGCTTCTGTTTCCATTTAGTGCAGGGGTGTTCAAAACCGGTCCTCAAACAACCGGCCAATTATTTTTTTCAGGATCTCTAATGAATATGCATGAGATTTATTTGCATGTACCAGTGTCTCTGTATGCACATATTTATCATGCATCTTCAGTAGGGCTATTCTGAAAATTCAACTAGCTTGGGGGGCGGGGGTGTCTTAAGAACACGTTGAAAATGCCTGGGTGAGTTTTACCACCTAAAATCGATTATGCCCTAGGCAGTTTACCAAATAAAATCAATATATCCCCGGTTCCATATTTACCAGTTTTCACTACATTCAACAAATTTTTTAAGAAAGATGTTCAGTGATATTTGTAAAACTTTCATATCGCTCCTCCCTCTTCCCTTTTCTCGCTGGACTGAAAGGCGGAGAGCAAACAGACGGGCCAGCGTACGTTTCGCCATGGTCTTCTGAACTGCTTGCAGCAGAAGTATACAGTCAGGGAGGAACTGCGGGCCCAGTCACTACAGGAATGGGTATGCTACGTAGCTCTCATCTGCAACATCTTTGACTACCTGAGGGTAAGCTTTTTCCATTGATCACAACAGCAGAAAATGAGCTCAAGGCTTATCTAGTTATCCATTCTTTCCAACCCACTGCAATACTACAGCCCCTCATTGATCTCCAGCTTTTCCTTTGCTTCCCCAAGGATCCTCCATACTTGTCCCTTGCTGTCTTGACTTCCTTTACCATGATTCTTGTCACCACTTTCAGTGAAGAAATAATTCCTTATATTACTTTAGAAGCTATTGCCTTCCAGCCTCCTACCATGCACAAGCTGTGGCCAGTAGCATCATTGCTACTGGCTACCATGAGACAGCAAAGGAGCTTTGAGGAAGAGATGACTCCTCTTGGGTTTTTGTCTGATACCTACATCTGTGATTCAAACAGGTTAACAACATGCCCATGATGGCGCTGGTGAATCCCATCTATGACTGCCTCTGTCGACTGGCGCAGCCAGATAGCCTGCAGGATGAAGAGGAGGTGAGCACGTAATGGGTCCGGGGCAGGGACTGGAATGGTTACAAACCATGGAACCTTGGTGTGCCACTCCACCCTGCTATGAAAACTTTGCTTGGCCATTTATCTTCTGTAATATCATGTATCAGATGGAACTTTATTTTTAGTGGGGGAGGTCCTTAGGAGCTAGCACAAGCCTGCTTTTTTTTTTTTTTTTTTTGGTAAATATTTTTATTGGAACAGTCATAAGATCAGTAACAAGAACAATAAGAAACACAGGTAACTAGTAATGGAGAAAAATCACCAGAGTACATATTCGATACATAGGCAATCAGAATCTCCACGTTTACAAGACAGCAAAATACAGAGTGTTCCGTACAGTGGACTGTCTCCCGTTTTTATTTTTCTGTTACCCTGTCACTGCCCCCCACCCCACTCTAATTCCACTGGTATCTGCTATTAACAGATAAAGTCATATGCACACATATGATAAGGAGACACGTCACCCATATCTAGTAAGTACAAAATTAAGTAGATGAAGCTCTGGCCATAGGATAGCAAAAGAGCACACAACCCTAACATGGTAGTAGTCCTGAATCTTCTGAGGGCAGGAGAACAATATATGCTTGCCATAAAAGGCACACCTTTGTAAATTTTGCTTGAGAAATAGATTTCACCATCAGCAGTTCCATGTGCATAAGTTTATGAAATTTGGCCCTCTACACCTGATGGTACGCTGGAATTTGTTGTATCCACTGTGTCAAAATCGCATCCCGGGCTATGAGAATGATCTTCCGGAAAAACCATTTTTTTATGGCCGATAAGCAAAGGGTCCGTCACTCTGGAGAATCCAAATAGCCAAAGGAGAGGGTCCAAAAGGAAGAGAGATACCCCACATGGAATGAGCCAGCGTCTGTAAAGTAGACCAAAAGACCTGCACCAAAGGACATAACTAAAAACAGTGGTAAAAATCTGGATACCCAATTTTACATCTCATGCAAAGTTTGTCCTCGGTAAGTCCCATATAATAGGCTTGACATTGTGAATAAAAGGCTTGGTGCAAAAACTTATAAGCCTGATCTCGGAGTATGACATTCGCCACCGTGCGGGGTATAGAGAGAAAACAGTCTTGCAAATCCTTAGGAAAGATATCTTGGGGTAAACTCTTATTCCATTGTATGACAACCTTATCCAGATTCTGTTGTTGAGGCAACTTCGTGAAGGCCAGATAATATTGCGATGCTGACTGGCGTTTCCCATCCTCCCCCACAAGAAACTCCTGTATTTTGTAGCCTTGGAGGAAAGCCGGGTTCGCCTTCTGCTCTTCTAACATAAAATGTCTGAGCTGTAAATAACCGTAGAAGTCGGTTTTGGGAATATCAAACTGAACCATTAGGTCCTGGAAGCTGCGGATCTGATATCGATTATTCTTTTGAGTAAGTAATTGAAGCATACTGTTCAAGCCTTTGGACGACCACTGCCTAAATATCATTTGCGTCATGCCTGGAGGAAACAGTTGATATCCCCGAATAGGTAAACAAGATGACGATCCCCCAGGCACCAAGCCTGCTTTTTAGGATATCCACAACGAAGATTTGCATGCAAGCATCTCATGCAGATTCTTTGTGAAGATCCTGAAAATCAGGCCTGCACCTGACTCTTGAGGACTGGAGTTTGCCATCTCCCTGGTTGTATATTATATAAAAGGCAAACCTTGCCATGGGCGCAGGGGAGGTAGCTTCCTTCTGTTGCAACTGTCTTCTACAGCAGGGATGCTCAGACTAGGCCTTGGGCCTTCCCAGTCAGTTGGGTTGTTAGCAGATCACTAATGAATATGCATAAGAAGTATTTGCATATATAGGAGAGAGTACAGCAAATAAATTGCATGGTTCTCATCTTACCTCCATAACTGTTCTCAACAAATCACAATTGCCTTTCACTTCATCCTGGTTTACCATTACTGCAGTAATGAT
Organism: Rhinatrema bivittatum; assembly: GCF_901001135.1. Lineage (NCBI taxonomy): Eukaryota > Metazoa > Chordata > Amphibia > Gymnophiona > Rhinatrematidae > Rhinatrema > Rhinatrema bivittatum. The sequence continues at coordinate 341,995,239 of NC_042618.1, forward strand.
GCAGGGAAAAGCCCTGTCAACCTTTATCTTATGCAACTCTGCCGTTTACTTTCTGCCCTGGATTTATACTGTTGTTTATTTGCCGACAATATACAGTTCTACTTTCCGTTATATTCTTCCTGGTATTCTACGACTCGCAGAACCTGGCTTTCCCCACAACGAACTAACCCTTAATCTCAACAAAATAGAAATTTTAATTTTAGGCCAGTCGTCTAGCTGCCAAATCCCTAAACACATTTACCTTTGATCACTGTACCTTCCACATAATACAGAAAGAATGCAATCTAGGCATTCCTATACATACCCAAATCAGTCCAGATCAGTGGGTTACGCACTCCCACCAGCAGATGGAGGCAGAGAAACCTTTGAGGCACTGCTATATACCAAGTGTACCACCCGCAGCTCCTCAGTTTTTCTCTGTCTCCAGCAGGTGGTGGTGGTGCATGCCTGCAGCTGTGACTGAGTTGCTTGGAGTTTGGAATTTGTTCCCCGAGGCGCCAGGTTCCGTTTTCTGGGCCATACTTCAGGTTGAGCCAGGCAAAAAGGGGGGGGGGGGTTGGTTACCCCTGGCAGTGTTAGCCTGAGTGCTCCAGGACCCCTGATAGCCAGGGGACTGGCTCCCTCATTGGTCCCAAGCAAGCCCTCGCTCCTGCCAGCTCAGGAAAGTATCCCCCCCTTGGGGGACACTTTTCATTCAGCTCTGTTGTTTTTGTTTAAATTAAGCTTTAAAAAAACAAACAAAACAAACACAACAAGAGAAGTCTGTGTTTGCCGACTTACTCAGAGATCGGCGGCACTGCCAGGTGAAATCGGTCTGTGTGGCAGTCCCAGGACCGGCAGAGCCCGAAGGTGGAGGGAGGGAGGTCAAGTGGCGATATTAGTACGGACGCTGGTTTTCCTTCCCCAGCAGGGAGTGGTGATTTCCTGAGCGCAGAGGCTTGGCAGGGCTGAGTTATTTTTGGCGCAAGCGCCATTGTTCCCTTTTTGCTGCTTTCTCCTGCGCGCCTGCTCAGCGGGTCTGGGCTATTTTTGGCCCGCGTGTGCCATTTTCTAGCCATGGCCCTTTCTCCCACGTGATTAGTGCAGCTTCCCGGGAAGGGAGCCTCTGAGGACTGCGCTAAAGCTGCTCAGATGACAGAAAAACCATGTGTAGAGGCCTGCAAGGCCTGTGGCACACAAGTCTGCCTTGCTGGATCCCCTTTCCCTATACACAGCCTGTGCATTTGGGGGGGGGGGGGGTGAAGGGAGCTCCATATTAAGGGACACAAGATCACCATTCCAGTGGCAGGGCCTGCCACGCTGAAGGATGTGCAGGACCGCAAGCAGGAGAGTCAGCTCAAGCGTCTGTTTGATGTTTCTTTGAGTCTTCGTGCGGCGGTCTGTGCAAGCACGATGCAGCGGGCCTGTTTTATGTTGTATTCAGAAGCCTCAGGATCCTGCTTCTTCCGCGGTCCTGACCCGTACGCAGGCAGCTCGCCTGGAGACAGGAGTCACTTCTGTGGCGGATGTATTGTATGGTCTGGTGCGCACCGCAGCTCGGGAGTATGGTCTCGACGACTTCTTTGGCTCTGCAACTGGTCCGCGGATGTGTCATCCAAATCTCAGTTATGTAACACCTTCCCTTCAAAGGGAAACTTCTGTTAGGAGAGGATTTAGACCACCTTATGAAGCTGCCCCGACGACAAAACTGCAGTCCTACACATCTCCACTGGAGACACCAAGTGACACTCCGCCCAAGAGGCAGCTTGAGCTCGCTTGGAATGTGCTTTCAGACCAGGCGGGACTGTGCAGCCCTTGCCAATGTAGGCTGCACAAAAAGTCTTTCAACCACCGGGCCAAAGTAGCATTTGTTCCCTGTACGTACCAGGATCAGTCCAGACAGTGGGTTATGTCCCCCGTCCAGCAGATGGGGCTGCACAGTGGAGATGTGTAGGGCTGCAGTTTGGTCCTCGCTGCATACTTTCACCAAGCGTTACCGTTTGGATGTGCGGGCACCAGAGGATGCCATTTTTGGTGAAAGTGTCCTAAGTGCGGGTCTTTCAGGTTCCCGTCTGGTGAAAGGTTTCTTTGGTACATCCCATTGGTCTGGACTGATCTGGGTATGTCCAGAAAAGGAAAATTGGTTCTTACCTGCTAATTTTCATTCCTGTAATACCACAGATCAGTCCAGAGGCCCACCCTGGTATGGCTGCCGAAAGACTGATTTTCCTGCTAGTTAGCCGCTATGTATATATGAGAGTTTTTTTGTCTTCAAGTTCTAAATGTTAAATTTTTTTTTAAAGTTAAGCTATTGATATGAGAGCGCATTTTGGAGCTGGAGTTTTCTTGTTCAAGGGCATCCAACCCCTTGGATTTTTCTGGTTTTCCTAAATCGGGGTTACTTTTTTTTTTTTTAATCTTGGCTTGGGTATAGATAAATACTGAGGAGCTGTAGGTGGCACATTAATATATAGCAGTGCCTCAAAGTTTTGTTTCTCTGCCTGCATAACCCACTGGTCTGGACTGATCTGTGGTATTACAGGAACGAAAATTAGTAGGTAAGAACCAATTTTCCTTTATACTTGACGCCTCTCTCGTCAGAGCCAGGTTTAAGGCATTGTTCGTTCTTATTTTACCAAAGTGAGACTCCTCCACCATTTGAAACCATTATTAGATTGTTAACATTTGAAGAACTGTTCTATCAATTCTCCTAGGGTTAGATTACTGAAATTCCCTATACATCGGTCTCCCACAGAATGTTATTTGGTCACTCCAGCTAACTCAAAATGAGCAGCCCGCATGCTTACTGGTATTAGGAAATAAGATCATCTCTCTAGCCCCACAGTCCTTCCATTTGGTGCCCATTCAGTAGCATATAAATTAGCAACTCTAATACATAGCTTTCTCAACAATTTCTCCTCACCTCGATCACTTCCATCCTTAAGACTTCATATCCCCCATAAGGACCTTTCAGTCTGCAAACCAATTCTTGCTAGAAGTCCCCTCTCCCTGAACTACAAGATTATCTGTCATTGTGAAAGAGACTTTTCAATTACAGGGCTAATCTTTTGCAATACTCTTCCCTTAGCCATCTGGGCTTTAAAATACTCCAAGGATTAAAAAAAACAAAACAAAAAAAAAACCTCTCAAAACTCATCTATTTAGAAAGAGGCCTTTCCAAACCTACAATGGTACTCATATTTTTTTCCTCCATCTTACAGTGTTAGCAGCATTTGAGTGATGTTGATTCCATCTTCCAGCATCTTGCCTTTTGGATTGCTAGGCAGCTTTCTGTTGTATTACTTCCTGTCATTTTTATCTTTTATTGTTTTATTTTAATCATAAACGTGGGTCATGTAACCTGCCCTGAATCTTGGAAGGCACGCAGTATAAATACTTTTTAAATAAATAAATATTGAAGAGATATCTTGACTAGCAGGAGCCCCCCAGGACTGCTTTTGAGCATCTCCTGCTCTTTAGGAAGATGGTGGCACCTGCGAATACAGACAAGGAGGAATGCTTGTTCACTCTCTTCCCCTTTCTCTTGGTTAGGTGGACTGTCTGGTGCTCCAACTACACCGCATTGGAGACCAGCTGGAGAAGTTGAACGCACAGCGCATGGACGAGCTCTTCGTTCTCCTACGTGATGGCTTCCTGCTGCAGGGAGGACTTAGCTCCCTCTCGCAACTGCTCCTACTGGAGATTATAGAGTTTCGGGCTGCTGGCTGGAGAACAACCGCTGCAGCTCAAAAATATTACTACAGTGAAGTCACGGACTGACACAGCCCAAAAAGGTTCCTACAGCCAAACTGCTGTTTGACCCAGGCCTGGAATACTATCATGGACTGGTACTTCCTGTATTTCATGCAATAGTCACTTATCAATAACTTGGAAAGTGTGATTTTTATTTCCCCACTGACATTTCCTAAAAAAGACCTAAGATGAATTTTTAAAACTTAATCTTTTCTTTTCTAGAGTTGTGTAAATAGAGTTCTAGCTTCAGTTGCCTAGAGGCCTTTTCTTGAACTCAGGCACAGATCTTTGCCCTGTGTTGATGAAAGGTAAGGACCTAAGCAGGCAGGGGCCAAAGATTAGCGGAGATGGGCTTAGATAAAGCACACCAGCACCAAACCTGCTTCCCATAATCCAAACTGCTTCCATTCTTGTGTCCTTAATCTACTTCAATCTTTAGTAAGGAATACTCCTGGTGGAAGCTCAGAACATAGTGGGTGTTATTGAGGGGTAGTTAGTGTGCGTATGATCCTTTCTGTTGTCTCTGGGCAGCAGATTCTTTCCATTTCTTGATATGTTATCACTAGTTACCAGCATGTGCCATTAGGGGAAGTGGAGATGGGGGTAAGTTTTCCATAGGGTGCTTAATTACAATGCTGTGTTTGGAATTCTAAGCATATACAAATATATATTGAGAAATTACTACTTACCTGATAATTTTCTTTTCCTTAAGGTGGATAGATGGATTCAGGACCAGTGGGTTATGCACTTCTACTAGCAGATGGAGACGGAGCAAAGTGACGTCACAGTATATATAGCCCTGCCATGACATCAGCCTGCCAGGATTCTCTTCAAAAGCAACTGCGGACAGATTAGCAAAAACTTGATTAAAAACAGACAAATCATTTCTATACTCAACCAACAAGAAAAACTGAACTCAGGCAAGAACATATGCATACTAGTCTAGGGACTGGATGAACACTTGCCAATAATCCCCTGGAACACATAGCCAATCCTTCGGCAGCCAAGGGTGGGAAACTGGATTCATCTATCCACTTTAAGGAAATCAAGTAAGTAGTAATTTCTCATGTCCTAGAATGTGGATAGACGGATTCATAACCGGTGGGATATACCCAAGCTACTCCTGCATAGGGTGGGAGGTTGCCGGCAGTCCAGTCAACACCGCATGTGCAAAGGCTGCATTCTTCTGGGCCTGCACATCCAGACGATAATACCTGGAAAAGGTGTGTAAGGAGGACCAACGGCTCAGCTTAGCAAATGTTGATGGGAGACAACAATCTCACCTCAGACCATGACACTGCCTGAGCCCTAGTGGAATGAGCTCTAACCTGAGTAGGCAATGGCTTTTCAGCAGCCACATACACAGCCATTACCACTTCCTTAATCCAGCAAGCTATGGTAGCCCGCAAAGTGGGTTCACCCTGCTTTCCTTCACAATGATGGACAAACAGGCAATCCGTCTTTCAGAAAGGTTTAGAAACCTCCAGATACCTCATGACATGTCTCTTGACATCCAAGGGCGCAACAGGCAATATTCTTCCGCATCTCTTTCCTTATCCAAGGATGGCAAGGAAATGGAATGATTCAAGTAAAAATCTGAGGCTACTTTAAGCAAGAATGAAGGAACAGTATGGCAGCTGTATCGCTCCTGGAGTTACCTGAAGGAACAGCTCCCGGCAAGACAAGGCCTGCAGCTTTGAAATTTGAAGCGCACAACAAATAGTCACCAGAAACACTACTTTCAAGGTCAGTAACCAGAAGGAAAGACTATGCAGTGGTTGAAATGTAGAGCCCATCAAGAAATCCAACACCAGATTAAGACTCCACAAGAGTACCAGTAACCGCAAAGGCCGACGAAGTTGTTTCACTCCTCTCAAGAAACGGGCCACATCTGGATGAGCCGATAAGGATTCATCATTCACCTGGCCCCTGAAACAGGCAAGAACTGCTACCTGTACCTTCAAGGAATTAAGGGCCAACCCTTTATTAAACCCATCTTGCAAAAATTAAAAAATGAGCAGGATCTTAGCTGAACGAGGAAGCACTCAATCTTCACACCAAGCCTCAAACATTCGCTAAACCTGCACATAGGCTAAGGAAGTGGAGAACTTTTGTGCTCGTAGCAAGGTGGCAATCATTGTGGTAGAATATCCATGCTTCAAGCAAGCAAGCTCTCTCAAGGGCCATACCGTAAGACAAAACAGTTGGATTTTCATGAAGGACAGGTCTCTTACTGCAACAGATTCTTGTGTACCAGAAGTCGGGGGGGGGGGGGGGGGGGGGGAGTTACCAGGGGCCTTTGCAGATCTGCATACCATGGCCTCCAAGGCCAATCCAGTGCCACTAGAAGCACCATCCTCTTGTGACCTTCGACTCTCCGAACCATTCTACTCCACATGGGCCAGGGGGAACGGCGTGTAGCAGCTTGTCCTCCGGCCAGACCTGCATGAAAGCATTGATACCCAAGGACTTCTGATCTCTCTCCTGTGACTGAAGAATTAAGGAACCTTCGCACTGCGAGAAGTCAACATCAGGTCTCGAAAACATAAGGTCCCAGCAATCCATTACCAGCTGAAATGCTTATCTGACAATACCTATTCTCCTGGGTCCAGACTCTCCCTGCTGAGAAAGACTACTCTTATATTGTCTTTTCCTGCGATGTGCGAGGCCAAAATCTCCTGAAGATGCACTTCCACCCATTCTATGTTGGTTCTTCTCCTGCGTCACTTGATGGCTCTTGGTTCCGCCCTGCTGATTGGTATAAGCCACCATCGTTGCATTGTCCGACATTACCCGGACCGCTTGACCCTGCAGTCTACTATTGAACTGCAACTATGCCAACCAGACCACCCAGCCAATTGATGTTCCAGAGAGATTCTTCTGAATTCCAGCGCACTTGCACTGTTAGTTTGTGACCGTGAGCTCCCCAACCCTGGAGGCTCACATCTGTCGTGAGTACCAACCAGTCTGGTGATGTCAGGAAAACTCCCTCTCTCAGACCTACTTGCAACCACCACTGGACATGAGAGCAGACTTCCATTGACAGATGGAGCCAAATCGAATAGTCTTGAGGTTGCGGGTTCTGATGAGACTGTACGGAGCACTGAAGAGGACGCATATGCAGTCTCGTCCCCGGCATCACTTCCAGGGTTGCCACCATCAAACTGAATTCCTGCAGATAGTACCACACTGTTGGGTGTATAGTGTTCATCAAGAGATGCATCTGTATCAACTTTTGAATATGAACTTCTGGCAGGAAAAAACCTTGCCCTGCTTCATGTTGAAGCAAACACCCAGATGCTCCAACTTAGATGGATAAAGACTGCTCTTGGCTAGGTTCACCACCCAACCAGGCTCCTGCAACAGGGAGATTACCTTGCGGGTCACCAGGCATCTCTTTTCCAGAGATGGCCTAAATCAGCCAGTCATGCAAATACGGCTGTACCAAGATCCCATCCTTTCAAGTCTGCCGCCAGCACCACCATAACCTTGGAAAAAGTTCTGGGATCAGTGGTCAGACCAAAAGGCAGCGCCTGAAACTGATAATGGCACCCCAACACTGCGAAACGCAGAAAACATTGGTGCTCCAATCGGATGGGAATATGGAGGTATACCTCTGACAGATCCAAGGAGGTCAGAAATTCCTGTGACTGCATGGCCATTATCGCTCAGCACAAAGTTTCCATGCGAAAATGAGTCGCCCATAAATGACACATGACCCCTTTCAGATCCAGGATGGGACAAAAGGAGCCCTCCTTCTTGGGCACAATGAAATAAATGGAATGTTGACCAGTATTTTCTTGAGACATGGGTACTGGAAAAACAGACTGAGGAGCCTTGACAGTGTTCACTCCACTGCCTGCTTCTTCTGTGGGGAGTGGCAGGGAGACAACATGAACATGTCCCAAGGAATGCTGCAAAACTGCAGCACATATCCCTCTCATATATCACCTCCAGGACCCACTGAGCTGATGTGATTTCAACCCATCTCTGATAAGAGAGACACATCCCCCTATCTTCTGTTCCTGATGGTTGGTCGGCAAATCCTCATTGGGAGGTTCCACTACAGAGCCTGCGCCCCAACTCGGCTGTCTGGGCTGAAAGGCCTGAGACCTACAGAAAGACCAAGTCCTCTGAAAGGTTGCCTCTCTATTTGGAACTCCTGAGACGACCCCTCATACCAAAGGGGTACGGCGACTGCTTCTTATCCTCCAGCGACTGAGGAATTGGAAATTCACACCACTTACTGGCCAGTTTCTCCAACTCGCTCCCAAACAAGAGCGAGCTTTTAAAAGACAAGTTCAGAAAATTGGCTTTGGAGGTTGCGTTGGCCGACCAATTTCGCAGCCATAACTGATGCCTGGCTACTATTACCGAAGCTACTCCTCTAGCTGAGGTACGGACCAAATCGCAGCCTGCAGCTAAAAAGGTGACGGCGGGTTCTATAACTGCCCTGGAATTTACACGAGTCAACAACCTCCTGAGAGAAGCATACAAAAGAGTGAGCCACCAGGCAACAAGAAGCAGCTATCTACAAGATCATTGCCACTGCTTCCAATGCTTGCTCACAGATGGCCTCAATCCTCCTATCATGCACTTTGTTCAAGGTCACTCCTCCCTCCACGGGAATAGTCGTCTGTTTAGAGATGGCACAAACAAGCGCATCCACTTTCAGAAAATGCAAACGCTCTCTCAGCACTAGATCCAGGGGGTACAGGCCTTCCAAAGTCTGACCCCCCCCCCCCCCTCTTTGAAATTTGCCTATGGGCTGTCCCACTCAAGATAAATTCTTGAATGGCCTCCATAACAGGAATAAAAGAGGCTTTATGCAAAGAAACCAAAATGGGATTTTTCTTTGGCTCAGACATGGAATCTGCCCCAAGTACTTCCAGCATCTGCAAAGTCTGGGAAATCAAGGCTGGCAGTTCATCTCTATGAAAGAACCGCAACATAGTCCTATACTGTTCCAGCCCTGGAGAAATTCTCCCATCCTCTAGAGAGTCAGGATCTGCCTCATCAATGCCATCTGGATTCCTATTGTGAGTACTTGCAGTCAATCAAGGTGTACTCTAGTGCTTAAATCGTAGTACCGGAAGAGGGAGAGAGGCTACCGCCTGAGAATCTGACCTGACAGGATTGGACGGGGCTGAGGACTGCTTCTGAAGAAAGGATTGCAACTCTTGAAAAAAATTCTACCCAAGAAAAGGCAGTAGGATCCATGACAAAACCAGAAGGCACTTGTGCGGCGCCCACTGAGCTGCCATCCTCTGCTGAGGAGCCAGTTAAGGGAGTTCCAGGGTCAGGTGTCCCTCCTGACATATTAACCAAGCCATCATCAGGATGGGAAGAACCAGGCTTAGTAAAATCAGAGGAAGCTAATTCTCCCTGAGCCTCTATGCAGTGCTGGCACAAGTTAGAAGGCACTCCAGGCTGAGAAGACCGAATATGACAGGCAGCACAGAGGGAAAGGCGCTTAGGTTTCTTAGCCACAGGCGCATTTGTCAGTTAGTACGCTTAACAAGTGTCTGAAGATGTGCATCCAGCCAAATTCACGCTAAAAAATTTAGGGGCACAAAAGTTTAGGCACCCCAAGGCTATGTGCCGCAAAACTAAGCACACTGTCACCGCGCCAATCCTAGGCACACAACCAATATGTTCCAGAATGTGTGTACATGCAGCGCACCCAAAAGAAATTGGGTGCACAATTCAGACGCACAGCTGAACACACTGGTACACACAGAGATTCCTGTAGAGGGCAACTGAATGTGCAGAAAAAGAGGCGCACGAAAACGCTGCTGCGGCCTACCATGTGGCACAGAAAAAGAGCCTAACCACAGGGCCTAGCCCACCTGGGCTGCTCAACCCCCATGGGAGCGGGAATGAATGTCGGAACTGTGCACAGAGCACAGAAACCGAAGGAAGTCCTCCAAAAGAAAATTATTCCTTACCTGCTAATTTTCGTTCCTGTAGTACCATGGATCAGTCCAGACGGTGGGTTATGTCCCCCGTCCAGCAGATGGAGTCAGAACAGAGCTCGAAGGCACCGCCTCCTATACCAGCTCACCCTCTGCTGGAGCTCAGTATCATGAATAACAAAGCCCAAAAGAGCAAGAACAACAAACAATTTGGATCCAAAACCCTGACGTAAACCAACATCAAGAACAATTAATAGGCAAGACCCAGAAAAGGGTCGCCTCCGTCAACTTGTGAGGAGCTGTACAACTCTGATAGAGAACCAGAGAGAAAGAAAGAGAAACCAGAAACACGTACATACATCCGAGCAGGGGCACAGTATCCCAGAGTGGTGGGCGTCTGGACTGATCCATGGTACTACAGGAACGAAAATTAGCAGGTAAGGAATAATTTTCTTTTCCCTGTACGTACCAGGATCAGTCCAGACGGTGGGATGTACCCAAGCTTCCCTAAACCGGGTGGGCCCCTGAGAGCCCTGCTCGGAGAACCTGATCGCCAAAAAGCCCAGGGGCTGAAAGCGGCAGGTGTAACCGATAATGCCGAGCAAAGGTATGCAGCGACTTCCATGTCGCTGCCCGGCAGATTTCCAGGGGCGAGACGGACCGAGACTCCGCCCAAGACGCGGCTTGCGAGCGTGTAGAATGAGCCCTGACGCCTGTAGGCTGAGCACGACCAGCCCCGATATAAGACGCCGAGATGGCATCCTTGATCCAGCGGGCTATCGTTGTCTTCGATGCGGCGGAGCCCTTCTTAGGTCCCGACCAGAGCACAAACAGGTGATCGGAAACCCGGAACTCATTGGTAGCCTCCAGGTAACGGAGCAGAGCCCGCTTGACGTCCAAATGACGAAGGGACCTCTCTTCTCCAGGAGAGAACGCCGGAAGTTCCACCGTCTGATTCAAGTGGAAAGGGGAAACCACCTTCGGAAGGAAGGATGGGACGGTACGTAGAGAAACCCCCGCATCAGAAAGGCGGAGGTACGGTTCCCTGCAGGAAAGCGCCTGTAGCTCCGAGATGAGACGAGCCGAAGAAATCGCCACAAGGAAAACCGTCTTCATAGTGAGGTCCTTGAGGGAAGCCTCCTGCAGTGGCTCGAAAGGAGCGCCCGCCAGGGCCCGGAGAACTATGTTAAGGCTCCACGACGGGCAGGGATCTCGAACCGGAGGCCGAAGATGCTTAACCCCTTTCAGGAAACGAGCGATATCCGCTTGGAGAGGTAGAGAAACCTCTGTCTGTACCAGGGCATTCAGGGCCGCCACTTGAACTCGGAGAGAATTGTATGCCAGGCCCTTATCCAATCCGTCCTGCAAAAACTGCAGGATCAGGGGAACCGTTGCTTCCGTCGGGCGGGTCCCATGACCGACACACCAAGACTCGAAGACCTTCCACACTCGCCCGTAGGCCACAGAGGTCGAGGGCTTACGAGCCCTAAGCATCGTTGAAATCACCGCCTCCGGATAGCCTCGGCGGCGGAGTCGGCGCCGTTCAAAAGCCAGGCCGCAAGACAAAAGAGTGCCGCCTGCTCGAAAAATACCGGACCCTGATGCAGGAGCCGGGGAAGATGACCCAGGCGGACCGGGCCGTCCACCGCCATGTGGAGTAGATCCGTGAACCAAGGCCGCCGCGGCCATTCCGGGGCCACTAGGATTACGGGACCGCAGTGGTTTTCGATTCTTCGGAGGATCTTGCCCACCAATGGCCAGGGAGGAAACACATAGAGGAGCTGACCTGTCGGCCACGGTAATACGAGAGCATCCACCCCCTCCGCGCCGCGCTCCCTTCTGCGACTGAAGAAGCGCGGGGCCTTGGCGTTGAGAGCTGTAGCCATCAAGTCCAACCGTGGCGGTCCCCAGCGTTGCACCAGGAGGTCCATCGCCTCGGCGGAGAGAGACCATTCGCCGGGGTCCAACCGCTGACGACTCAGGTAATCTGCCTGGATGTTGTCTACCCCGGCGATGTGGGAGGCTGCGAGACGTACAAGATGGAGTTCCGCCCATGCCATCAGGAGCGTGGTTTCCGCGGAGACCTGCGCGCTCCGCGTCCCGCCTTGACGATTGATGTAAGCCACTGTCGTCGCATTGTCCGAGAGAATTCGTACCTCCCTGCCCCGAACCAAGGGGAGGAAACGCTGAAGTGCCAAACGTACCGCCCTGGTCTCCAGACGATTGATCGGCCACCTTGCCTCCTCCGGGGACCACATCCCCTGAGTGGCGCTTCTGTCGCAGACGGCGCCCCAACCCACAAGGCTGGCGTCGGTTGTCACTACCACCCAGGAGGGGACTTCGAGCGAGACGCCGCGGGCCAGATGAGCCGGAACCAGCCACCAGTTCAGACTGTCCCGAGCAGACTGAGGGAGGGGCAGAACTACCTGATATTCCTGCGACACAGGTTTCCAGCGAGATAGCAGGGACGCCTGCAGTGGACGTAGGTGTGCAAACGCCCAGGGCACCATGTCGATGGTGGAAGCCATCACTCCCAGAAGCTGAAGATAATTCCACGCTGTAGGGTCCGACAAGGCCGCAAAACGATGGATGTGTTCCCTCAGGGAGATAGCCTTGTCCGGACGCAGAAACACCATGCCCAGGCGCGTGTCGAAGGTTGCTCCCAGGAAATCCAAGCGTTGAGATGGAACGAGGAAACTCTTGGGGAGGTTCACCACCCAGCCCAGGGAGCGAAGCACTTCCAAGACCCTGGCCACAGAGTCCTGACCATGCGAGAAAGACTTTGCCCGCACCAGCCAGTCGTCCAGGTAAGGATGCACTAGTATGCCCTCCTTCCGAAGGGCCGCCGCCACTACCACCATGATCTTGGTGAACGTCCGCGGAGCCGTTGCGAGTCCGAAGGGTAGGGCCCGAAACTGAAAGTGTTGACCGAGGATCTTGAAGCGTAGGTAACGCCTGTGGTCCGGACGTATCGGGATGTGCAGGTACGCCTCCGTCAGATCCAGGGAAGCCAGGAACTCGCCCTGATGAACTGCGGCAATCACGGATCGCAGCGTTTCCATGCGGAACCGGTTGACCCGCAGCGAGCGGTTCACCTCCTTCAAATCCAGTATGGGCCGGAACGAATCATCCTTCTTGGGCACCACGAAGTAGATGGAATAATGGCCCGAGCCCACCTCGCCGAAGGGAACGGGTACGATAGCCTCTATGGCCAGCAGCCGGTCTAGTGTCTGTTGAACCGCCACCCTCTTGAGGTCGGAGCCGCAAGGGGAGAAGAGAAACCTGTCCCGAGGGGGGCGGACAAACTCCAAGGCGTAACCGTATTGGATGGTGTCCAGGACCCACTGGTCTGAAGTAATCTTTGCCCACTCCTCTACGAATTGTGTGAGTCGGCCTCCGATGGGCGGGCAGGAGGAGTGGGCCGGTCTGGCATCATTGAGCAGATTTGGCGGGGGGGTTCCCCTGTCCCGAGCCCTCCCTCGAGGGCCTCCGCCCTCGAAAGGAGCGCGACCACGGCTGCGGTCTACTCGAAGCTGTGCGAGAACTCGGCTGCCGGTATGATCTGTAGCGCCGCTGCGCCCTAGCCCTGGTTCTGGTGGAAGCAAAAGCTCGGTAAGGTCTCTGCCGATCCTCGGGTAGACGATGCACCGAGTTTTCCCCCAGAGACTTGATGATCTGATCCAGGTCATTTCCGAAGAGGAATTTTCCCCGAAATGGAAGGGACCCCAGGCTCGACTTGGAGGAGGTGTCCGCAGACCAATTCCGGAGCCACAGGAGTCTACGAGCCGCCACTACTGACACCATGGATCGGGCCAGGACGCGAAAGAGGTCATACAGAGCATCCACCCCGTAAGCGATGGCAGATTCCAGGCTGTCGGCCTGAGCAGCTTCATCCGGCGGCAACTGCTGCGACGTTAGGAGCTGCTGGACCCAGAGAAGACGCGCGCATCCCCAAGGCGGAAACCTCAAAAACCTTCTTGAGGAACGTCTCCAACTTGCGGTCTTGCGTGTCCCGTAGGGCCGTTCCGCCAGTAACTGGGATCGTAGTGCGCTTAGTCACCGCCGATACCGCCGAGTCCACCTTTGGGAACCGGACGAGATCCAGGAAATCCTCCGGCAGCGGGTACAATTTCTCCATGGCCCGGGCGACCTTCAAAGATGCCTCCGGGACGTCCCATTCCCCGGTGAGGAGCTGAAGAAACGACTCATGGACCGGGAAAGCCTTAGCCCTAGGCCTGAGGGCCGCCAGAACCGGGTCCCCTTTTTTGGAGCACGTCGCAACCGCTGGGGCCACAGGTGCCGGGGGATCCGGAGGAGGGTCCAGATCGAGCTCTTGCAAGGTCCGTTGTAGTAAGTCCTCCAATTCTTCCTTGTGGAAAATGCGCAGGGCTCGCGGATCGTCGCCTTCGGCCTGCCCCTCCGAATGCGCAGGATCCGGAGGGTCAGAGGGGTCAGGACCCGAAGGGAAAGCCGCTCCCACCGCAAGCGACTGGGATGGCAGAGCTGAGATTCCTGTGGCCGTCCCAGGTGGAACCAGGGACCCGGGGGCGGGAACCGCGAGCTTGACGATCTTGGGCGCCGGAGGTCCCGAGGGGGCACCCCCCGGGATCCACCAGGCCTTGTAGATAGGCCGTGTGCATCTTCAGGATGAAATCCGGTGAAAAAAACGGCAGACCGGGCGAAGGCGCAGCAGCAGGATCCCCTTGTGGAATCCGGGCAGACAGGCCCTCCTCGGGGCCCCGGTGCAGGCGGGGGGCTCCCCGAACTGCGTCCTTCTCATCGGGAGAGTGGTTCGCGCTGAACTCCTCTTCTAAAATGGCCGCCGTTCCCGCCATTGCCGAGAACGTGGCCGGCCCGCGCTTCCCTGGCTGCGGAGAGGGGGGCGCTGGGCGCGAATCCGAGCTGTGCGCAACGCCTTCTCCGTCGGGGAGGCAGCGCGGACAGACTCCCTCGTTGGAGAAACGAGACCCCGCCTCGCCGCAGGTCTCGCAACGAGACCAGCGCGGCATAAAGAAAGAAACGCCGCCGCGATGTAGCCTCGGGGGGGGGCCGAAATGAAAAAGCAGCGCGGGGGGGCCTGAGGGCCGACTCAACCCGCCCGACTGGTCCTTAGACGCCGGAGGGAAAAACCTCTGCCGGCGCGCCCAGGCCCGAGGTAAAATTCGCCGGGCCGCAGGACCGCCAGAGGACGTGTGCAGAAACCTGTTGTCCCGGCCACCGCCGAGAAAGAAACAGCTGAAATGGAAATAAAGCACACTTACCCCAAGCGCAAGTAAAACAAGCTGCAGGAGGAGACAGAACAGAGAAAACAAAGCACGCCTCCTCAAAACTACTGACAGGAAATATTTCCTTTTTACTTTTTTTTTTTTTTTTTTAAATAACTTGATCCAAATTGTTAGCACCAAAAGAAATGACAGAATAGACTCAACGGAGTGAAAATAAAACTCAAAACCTGGCACTCTGGGGAAGCACTGATTCCCCAACTCACATCTGCTGGAGTCAGAAAGATACTGGGCTCCAGCAGAGGGTGAGCTGGTATAGGAGGCGGTGCCTTCGAGCTCTGTTCTGACTCCATCTGCTGGACGGGGGACATAACCCACCGTCTGGACTGATCCTGGTACGTACAGGGAACAGCCCCTCGACTATCTTTTTTTTTTTTTTTTTTAAAGTCAAACTTACCTGAGCTCATCCTTTCCCGGCTGAGTACAGAGACAGTCTCCGACTGCGGGGGGGAAAGAGGGCATATCCCATCATAATTGTGCTTGGCTTCCTGCACCTGCTGCCTTTCAGCTACTTAAATCAGCTAAATCCAGACCAAGGCATTCATCTAAGGGACCATGGAAATCACTTCAGGAATTCTCAACTGGGGAGGGACCATTAGGTATCACTGCAGGAGAGCAGGGCAACTCAAAGCTCCTATTAATTCTCCTCTAAATTCTGAAGCAACCCCCAGTAGGGAAATGTACGTCCATCATCTGCTGGAGACAGAGAATACTGGCAGGCTGATATCACAGCAGGGCTTTATACAGCGTGTTTCAAGAAGATGGACCCATCGTGAAATATACCGCTTTGAAATTGGGTCCAACATTTTGAAACACCCGGTATACTGTGACGTCAGTTTGCTCTGTCTCCATCTGCTGGTAGAGGTGCATAACCCATTGGTTGTGAATTCATCTAACCACATGCTAGGACAATATATATTCCCCCCCCCCCCCCCCCAAAAATACAAATTACCTGCAGAACTTGAGGGGTAGGGGTGGGGAAAGAGCAAGTTGCTGTGTTGCTAAATCTAAGTGTGTAACTTTACCCATTGGAAAACGGGATATCAGATTATGGGTATAATACAGGCTGGTTATACACAGAACTTTGGAAGATCTAAATTAGTTTACATGCCTGATGCCCTTAAATAATCTATGTAAGCAGATGCATGCTATGAATTGGAAGATGAAAATCCACTTAAGTAGCTAGCAACTTAAAATGTGTCTTAAGTCCTTATAAGCCTTTGAAAATTCACTCCATAATCAGAAACACATTATTCTCTGCACACAGCCACCATTAACAGCTGCATTTTAAAAAATATTTTATAAAGGGAACCATTTTGGATATTGGATTTTTTAAGATAATTTATTGAAGTCATAACTTTTTAGTAATATAAATACATTAAAAATTTTTTTGAATAAAATCCCTATTAAAGGAATTTTGTTTTGTAACTTTTTAATCAGTGTGATGTCTCTCTTGTTCATATAATTACTGCCAATCAACACAGATGACGTACTGTATGTTTCTGCTGACCCAGATTCATTTCCCATACCCAAAGCTGATTGCACAGTGTCCACTGCATCTGCCTGAACCATGGAACTTGACCTTACAGTCAGGTCGTCATGAACACACAAAACAGTTTGATTCTCTCTTGCTCAAACACACACAACTCAGCTGTAGCCTGGCTGCACGCTGTTGCTACCACCAGCGGTAATGTGCAAATGCCCGGTTGGCTTCTGCCATCTTGTGGAGCTCATGCTTTTTTTTCATGACACTGCCCTGCCCTTGGAAGGCTTCCAGGAGCTCTTCAGACAGCTTCTGAGGCATGAGGGTGCGGCGGTGCTTGTTTTCACGGCACTCAATGATCATCCATTTCATCGCCAGGAAACGGCGACGGCTATCCTTCAGAGGGGTAGGCACCTGCAGCAGAAGATAATGTTATTCACTCTCACCCAAAAAAGATTACACAGACACACATGGTCTGGTTAGTTTGTACAGCGTCCAGTCATTTGTGATCTCATAATCAATATGAAACTAAATTTCACTTAAACTCATTTCACCTTGAACCTCTTAATCAAAATAAATATATTGAATTTCGTAAACCATGCCCCAGTGATGATCTAATTAAAATTATGCCCAAATATTTAAAAACTATAAATACAAATACCAACACTGCCATAAATTCTTGGATCACCATTACTTCTGAAATTGCAAAGTGCAAATGCCCAATCATCAAAAAACAATCAAACATACACCCAAACACAAATCACCTTTGTACACTCAAAGCTCTACAAAATAAAAAAACTTCAGATCAGCAGAAAAAAATGAAGAAATCCAACAGATCAATTAAGAGACAGATACAAAACCATTCTCTATATTTATAAAAATAACATTAATAAAGCCAAAAAAAATTCTATTCAGACAAAATACACAAATACCAATTCAACCCTAAAGAACTTTTCAATTATATTAAACTCACTCACTCAACAATGCTCCTCCTCCTCTCCTAAAAGCCAACTATTAATTAGATGTAATGACTTTGCCACCTTTTTTAAAGACAAAATCCTTAATCTTATCAAGAATATACCAAAAATTAACGAAAACACCAAATCACTTCCAATCCAATCAAATCTAAAATGGTCAATGTTTGACACTATTGCTTCCTCTGAAGTTCAGAACATTATCCTAAAAATGAATCCTGCTTCTCACCCAATTGATTTTATCCCCGTAAATTTGCTCAAACTAGTTTCTAATATTATAGCTAAACATACTGCAGATATAATAAATCTTTCATTAAACGAAGGAATCTTCCCTGATAAATTAAAATGTGCCGTTATCAAACCTACTCTTAAAAAACCTAACCTTGATCAATTTACTATTACCAATTACAGACCTATTTCTAACCTCCCTTTTTATAGCCAAAATACTTGAAAAATTTGTCAACCAGCAACTTCAGGAACATTTAGAAAAAAAATAGAATACTTTTCCCAGCCCAACATGGCTTTAGAAATTCATTCAGCACAGAAACCCTTTTAATTTCGCTCTCTGATTTAGGGGGTCATTTACTAAAGTTTTTTTCCCCATTTTGTTTCTATAGGGAAAAAGCTTAGTAAATGACCTCCTTAGTCCTAAAAGGCTGACAATGGCCAAAAATTCATCCTAATATTTCTCGACATCTCAGCAGCCTTTGACACTGTAAATCACTTCATTCTCTTAAAAAGACTAATAGAAATTGGTCTATGTGATACCACCATTAACTGGTTCACTTCATACCTGTATATTTTTATTTAACAGCTTTTTTATACCGACATTAAAATACACATCATATCGGTTTACATCATAACGAAAGGTTGAAATTACATTGAACAGGGAGGGGGGAAACATGAGAACAATAAACAGCAGAAAAGGGGCTATGACGAGGAGCCAGGAATCAAGCAATGAGAGGAAGGAGGGGGGGGGGGGAAGGAGGAGGAAATTAACATATTTACAAAAATTCAGGGTGTGTATGAGAATGAACATATTAACAATGAAGAGGGTCGGGGAGAATAGGGGGGGCTAGTCCGGGAAGGCCTGGTGGAAGAGCCATGTTTTGAGCATATATAACAGATCTTACATTATAAAATCTAACTACAATGAATCTAAACAAATACCTCTTCCTCGTTGTGTTCAAGGATCCTCCTTATCCTCCTCACTTTTTAACATTTACCTCCTCCCATTATGTAAACTCCTATCAGATCTTAAATTAACTTATTATATTTATGCTGATGATGTTCAGATTCTTTTGCCGATAAATACTAATATTACTAAATCACTAAATCTTTGTAACTCCTATCTCAATACAACAATTACTAACACAAATATTCCTCAATCTTAATCATAATAAAACAAATACTTTATATTTGCAATAAATCCTCACCTGAGTTTGACATTCATCTTAATAATTACCTATCTAATAACTTTGGATTCTGAATTCTGCTTTAAACACCACATTAAAGAAGGTTTTTACAAGCTTCAAATCTTAAAAAGGATTAAACCTCTTCTTCACCATCATGATTTTCATATAGCTTTGCAAGCCCTCCTATTCTCCAAATTGGAGAAATGACTTACCTGATAATTTCGTTTTCCTTAGTGTAGACAGATGGACTCAGGACCAATGGGTATAGTGTACTCCTGATAGCAGTTGGAGAAAGATCAGATTTCAATCTGACGTCAGCCCTAGTACATATACCCCTACAGGAAGTGCAGCTCTTCAGTATTCTCCTCGAAAAGCATTGTGGATATGTGTGTGACTGACTAATCTGATTAACTTTAATAACTTCATAACTTGGTTAAACTTTATAACTTGATTAACTTGTTCTGGTTGAATTGGCTATAGCTGGAGACCGCCAGTGCCCTCAACCGGAAAGCGTTGACACCCGGCAAGATGGGTGTCCTAAGTGAAGGAAGCATGGCTTACCCTTGAATCATTCGAAATTCCATGAGTAATGGCAGCCAAGGGTGGGATGCTGAGTCCATCTATCTACACTAAAGAAAACGAAATTATCAGGTAAGTAATTTTTCCATTTCCTAGCGTGTAGCAGATGGACTCAGGACCAATGGGATGTATAAAAGCTACTCCCGAATCGGGTGGGAGACTGCCCGTGACCCACTTAGTATTGCCCCTGCAAATGCCGTGTCCTCCCGAGCCTTAACATCCAGGTGGTAGTACCTGGAGAAGGTGTGGATGGAGGACCATGTCTCCGCCCTGCAAATCTCGGCGGGTGACAACATTCTGGTTTCTGCCCAGGACATCGCCTGGGCTCTAATAGAATGGGCCTTGACTTGTAGAGGCGGCGGCTTGCCTGCTTCTACGTAGGCCGCCTTGATGACTTCTTTGATCCAGCGGGCTATGGTTGCCCGCGAGGCCGGTTCCCCTTGTCTCTTCCCACTGTGAAGGACGAATAGGTGGTCCGTTGTTCGTACGGGTTCCGACATTTCCAGGTATCTGGATAGGAGTCTGCCGATGTTGAGGTGGCGTAGACTTCGAGCTTCTTCCGAATTCTTAAACTCATCCGGCGATGGTAGCAAGATGGTTTGGTTGAGATGGAAGTGTGACACCACTTTGGGAAGGAACGAAGGGTCCGTGCGTAGCTGGATGGTTCCCGAGGTGAGCCTGAGGAACAGCTCGCGGCAGGACAGTGCTTGTAGTTCTGAAATGTGGCAGGCTGAACAAACTGCCAGCAGGAATGCTGTCTTCAAAGTCAATAGTTGAAAAGACAGTCCGAAGGGGCCTGAAGGAGGCTCCTGCTAGAAAATCCAGGACCAGGTTGAAGTTCCAAAGAGGTACGCGGATGTGTTTGACTCCTTTCAGGAAGCGTAAACATCCAGGTGAGAGGCTATGCTGTCGCTCTCACTCTTGGTGCCATAGCATGACAATGCGGCCACCTGTACCTTGATGGAGTTGAGGGACAATCCCTTCTGTAGTCCATTCTGTAGGAATTCCAAGAGCGCGGGAACTTTGACTGAGCGTGGTATGATGTCGTGGTCTTCGCACACTCTCCAAATCCTTATGTACTTTAAAGATGTGAAGAACTTGCGTGCTCTGAGTGGGGTGTCGATTACAGCCCCCAAGTATCCGCTCTCTCTCAGGCGAGCCCTCTCAATGGTCAGGCCGTAAGAGAGAATCGAGCTGGAGGATCGGCCCTTGTTGGAGCAGGTCTCTGTGTGGAGGCAGCGGCAGGGGGGTCCCTGCCAGTAGTCTTTTCATGTCTGCGTACCACGGTCTTCTTGGCCAGTCCAGGGCCACCAGAAGTACTAGTCCCCTGTGTAGCTGTATTTTGTGAATGATTGCGCCCAATAGGGGCCACGGCGGGAAGGCGTATAATAGAATCTCCTGTGGCTAGGTCTGTACCAGGGCATCGATCCCCTGGGACTGAGGTTCCTGCCTGCGGCTGAAGTAACTGGGCACTTGGGCGTTGGACCGGTTTGCCAGAAGGTCCATGTCTGGTGTTCCCCACCGGTTCACTATCATTTGGAACGTGTGGTCGACAGCTTCCATTCTCCTGGGTCTAGACTTTCTCTGCTGAGGTAGTCCGCCATTATGTTGTTTTTCCTGGCGATGTGGGCAGCCAAAATCTCCTGGAGATTTACTTCCACCCACGACATTAGGGGATCTATTTCCAGAGACAACTGTTGGCCCTGACGGTTGGTGTAGGCCACTGTTGTGGCATTGTCAGACATTACTCTGACCGCTTTGTCTCAGAGTCTGTGAACGAACCGTAGGCAGGCTAGTCTGACTGCCCGCTCTTCTAGGCGGTTGATGTTCCATCCCGACTCTTCTGCGTTCCACTGCCCTTGGGCAGTTAGCTCCTCGCAGTGTGCTCTCCATCCTCGTAGGCTGGTGTCTGTGGTGAGCAGGGTCCAGGTTGGTGAATATAGTCTTGTTCCCTGGCTCAGGTGGCTAGCCTGCAGTCACCATCGTAGCTGGGTCTGAACTCTACCCGGGAGTGGTAGACGTACGGGTTCCATCGCAATAGGAGTGAGCGCTGTAGGGGTCTCATGTGAGCTCGTGCCTATGGCACTACATCCAGTGTGGATGCCATCAGACAGAGGACTTGCAGGCAATCCCATGCTGTGGGGCAAGGTTCACTCAGCAGGATTTGTAACTGGTTCCTCAGTTTTGATCTCCTTGGGGGGAGTCAGGCTGACCTTGTCTTCTTTGGTGTCGAATCAGACTCCTAGGTATTCTAGAGACTGTGAGGGCTGCAAACAACTCGTTTGTGTTGACCACTCATCCAAGTCTCTCCAGTAGAGTTTTGACTCTGTTGGTTGCCTGGTGACTTTCCTCTGGGGATTTCGCCCTGATCAGCCAATCGTCTAGGTAAGGGTGTACGAGGATTCCTTCCTTCGTGTTGCCACCACCACCACCACTATGATCTTGGGGAACGTCTGGGGTGCTGTGGCTAACCCGAAGGGTAGTGCCTGGAACTGGTAGTGACGGTCCAGGATTTTGAAGCGTAGGAAGCGCTGATGTTCCTGATGGATCGGGATGTGTAGGTAGGCTTCCGAAAGATCCAGGGATGTGAGAAACTCTCCCGGTTGTATCGCCCTTATTACAGAGCGTAGGGTTTCCATGCGGAAGCAGGGAATCCTCAGGTGGTGGATGACCGACTTGAGGTCCAGGATGGGTCTCAATGTCCCCTCTTTCTTGGGGATGATAAAATAAATGGAATAATGTCCAGTATTTATTTCTTGTGGAGATACTGGGGTTCTGGCCTCGAGGGCCAGTATTCTGGTCGGTGTAGCTTCCACTGCCACCCTCTTGGAGGGGTCGTGGCAGGGGGATTCCACGAACTTGTCCGGAGGGGTTCGTAGGAAATCCAGGTAGTACCCCTCTCAAATGATGGTTAGGACCTACTTGTCCGAAGTTCTCTCGACCCATCTGTGGTAGAATAGGGCTAGTCTGACCCCTATGGCTTCTTCCCTTGGACGAGTCGGCTGAATCTCATTGTGGGGTGCAGCTGGGGCCTGGACCCGAGTTGGTTCCCCCTTTTGTTGTGCTTGTTCCGAAAGGATGGGTTCCTGCCTGTAGGGCGGGGTGTTTGATAATTATTTCTGTATGGATTGAAGCGCTGTGAACCTCTGCCCCTGGAGGATCAGAGGAAGGGTCGCTGGTTTCTCTTGTTTTTGTCCTCCGGTAGCCGCGGTAGTGGGGACTCGCCCCATTTGTCAGCCAGTTTCTCTAGTTCACTGCCGAACAGGAGGGATCCCTTGAAGGTCATCCTTGTGAGTCTCGATTTGGAAGACGCGTCGGCCGACCAGCTTCGGAGCCAGAGTTGTCTCCTGGCTGCCACAGCTGATGACACTCCTCTGGCTGCGGTGAGTGCCAGGTCGGAAGCAGCATCTGCGAGGAATAATACTGCTGGTTCCATGGCTTCCCCAGGGGTGTTGCTCCTGGTCTGTGATAGGCAGGCACGTGTCACAACAGTGCAGCAGGCCGCTATTTGTAGGGACATAGTGGCAACGTTAAAAGGACTGTTTAAGGATGGATTCCAAACGTCTGTCTTGCGCATCTTTGAGTGCTGCACCTCCCTCCACTGGGATAGTGGTGCACTTCGAGACCGCACAGACCATAGCATCCATTTTTGGGCATGTCAGAAGGTCTTTGGCCGCCGGGTCCAGAGGGTACATGGCTGCCATAGCCCGTCCCCCTTTGAATGTGGACTCTGGAGCAATCCATTCCAGGTCAATTAGCTGTTGAACGGCTTGTAACAGAGGGAAATGGCGGGAGGTCTGATGGAGTCCCTCTAGCAGAGGATTCATCTTAGGTTCCCCCGAGGCACTTGTGCCCGGGATCGCAAGTTCCTTCAGGCTGCTGGTGCCCAGGTCTGGAAGCTCATCCTTGGTGAAGAAGCGTCTCATGGTCCGGTGAGGCTCTGTCCCCTTCCTCCAGGGGCTCCGATTCCTCCTCCGAGATGTCCGTGTCCCCGTAAGTGGGGCTTCCGGGTGGTAGATTCACTACCCTGGGCCTAGCGGGGCCTGGAGCGTAGCGGTCCTCTGGTGAAGGCTGTGGCCGTGTTACCGGAGGCTCCGTCTGCATGTGAACAAAGGTGTGCAGGCCTTTGAAAAATTCCACCCAGGAGATAGATGCTGGGTCCAAGCTAAGAGGCACTGTGTCCCTGGGGGGCCCCTGTTTGAGGGGGGGTCCCACTGGGATTTGCTAGGTCCGGGGTGCTTATTGAGGAACTAGCACTCAGGCCCATATGGGGCTGGCCCTGGGCACACAGGGAGTCTGCCTCTTCGTGTTGTGCAGCTCTGATGTGGCATGCTGGGCAGAGGCCCTGAACCTTGAGCTCCTTTTCTGGTGGTGCCATAGGTATAGACGTGGAAATCTCTTGTGCGTCGAATACGTGCGCGTGGATGGATGTGCGCACAAGTCCTAGTTATGCGCGAGTTGTGCACATAACTTGTTCGTACTGCACTTAAGCATGTAATGTTGTGCGCAGGACTCGCCCTATGCGCACGGATTGAGACGGCGGTCAGGGCGGCGAACAGGGCCAAAATGGCGACGGCGACCACTCAGGCAATATGGCGACCACCTTGGAGGGTCCCCACGTGGGAGAGCCCTTGGTTCTAACAGGGGCCGAGCCCTGCTAAGGCAGATCAACCCGGTGGCACTGGTCCCGGCCAGCGACCTGTGCGACTCCGAGCTTCAGAGACCGGAGACTTTAAACAAGATTTCTACCTTACCTTGTCTCGGTGCTTCCCGGTTTCGTTCTAGGCGGTCTCCGGCTGTGGGGGGAGAGGGCAAATACCTTCACCGCCGCGCTCGTGGTTGCACCCGCTGCCTCTCAGCTGCGCCCGAGATCGGGGGCTAGGTCCCCGCCGAGGATCGGCCACTGGACAGAGGCTCACCTCCGAGGGACCACGGAAATCACCTCGGGAATTCTCAACTGGGGGAGGGGACCCGGAGGGTGTTACTGCAGGAGAGCGGGGCTCGCTGTTGATGTAGGTTCTCTTATTATTTTGGGTTTTCTCCGTTAAATTTTTCTCTAACGCTGTGAGAGCGTGCAATTAATCCCTACCTGCTATGGAGACGGAAAATACTGGATAGCTGCACTTTCTGCAGGGTATATGTACTAGGGCTGACGTCAGACTGAAATCTGATCCGTCTTCAACTGCTATCAGAAGTACACTATACCCATTGGTCCTGAGTCCATCTGCTACACACTAGGAAATAGACTATTGTAACGCAACATTCCTTGCATTGCCTGCTTCTACCATTACTCCACTTCAACTTTTGCAAAATGCTGCAGCACGACTACTTAGTAACCTCAAAAAGTCAGATCACATTACTCCAGTACTCAAGGATCTTCACTGGTTACCAATATTTTATAAAGTACAATACAAAACTCTCTCTCATTCATAAAGCGTTATATAACAATTAGTCTGACTGGATGGATACAACACTTCTTTTTCAAACCTCAAGAAGAACTTTACGCTCCACAAATACTGGTCTCCTTGAAACCCCATCTCCTAAAACATCCCGTCTCATTTCAACAAGACAACGTGCTTTTTCAATAGCTGGCCCGATATTACCGGTATGGAACTCCCTTCCAATCGAATTAAGACTTGAATCTTCTTCAAACATTTAAGAATTAAAAACTTTGCTTTTTCTAAAAGCTTTTTCAACATGTTAACAATCTCCTAATCTCACTTTAGTTTTTCTTTTTCTCTCTTTTCTGTCTTCTTTAATTTTTCATTTATTTTGTATAATACTTTTTCTTCTACTTTTCACATTGTATTTCTCTATTATCTTTATTATATGTGAACCGATGTGATGACTTTTGTTGAATACCGGTATACAAAAAACAAACAAATAAATAAATAAATAAATATGAGCCAATCAGAGCCATGAACTTTGCTAATTTGTGACTGCTCTGATGATGGAGCTGCTCCCAAGAGATTAGAAGAATGGTGGGGGAGCTGTCAAAAGAATTGTAGAAATGATAGAAACATCTGAATAAATAACATGATGTGTTTTATTTGCTGGGTGTGCAGCTGAAATACTGCCCAGAGGGTCTTAATCACTTGCCTGCCCAACCATCAATGAACAGGGATAATTTCATGACCCTCAGTTTAACAGAGTTGTTTACTTCCCCCTTCCTTCCTTGTGTTGTACCTGGTAAGATTTGCCTCCTCGCTGGATGCTGGTGAGGCCTATAATTGGCTCACAGTTCTTCAGTGCCTGCTGGAAGATAGTATAGGGGTTGCACTCTATGTTTGCTTGCTCTTCTGCAGAGGCCCTATAGTACTTCTCCAACTGCTTCCTCTTGATTACTTCAAAAGTCTAAAAGAGAGAAAGATTCTGGTAAAGAAAAAAAAAAATTAGAACTTGCTGTAATGCCACCAACTGTGTCATGAGGCTATACCCAAACACAAGGGCAAAGAAATCCATATTGTATCAAATGGAATTCCTCCACCTTTGCAATCCCATGGGCTGACTGGAGGCTGCTGCTTCCCTACACTACTTAACAAGGCAGGAGGAGGATACTTGGCAGTAAGTATTCTGTACTAAATAAATAAAAAAAAAACCAAAAAAAACCCCACCATCTAAAAATCACAAAGCGCTGGTCGGTATTACTGGAACTTCAACAAATAGCCATTACTAGAGCTACACATTGTAAGGCATGGGAAAACGATACATGCGTTTTGTTTGTAGATCTGTAGTCTTAATTTAATTGTGCTCTGGTAGGAAGGTGGTATCTGCCACACTATTCACATACTCCTGCCCACTTGGATTTCCAATGTCTTCTTTATAACAGATTATCAGTGATGCTAGCCGTTTGTGTTTAAATTTCCCAAAGATGGACACTGACAGGTATGTGTTCACATATGCGTTGCCAGCTGTAGTATACAGTGCAGAAAAAAAACAAAACAAGACTAATGATACCCTTGCTTAATTGAAACCAGTCTTTTCTTATGCAATAAAAAGGGTATAAATTAAACATGAAGCAGGCGCAATAAGACTCATTTAGAATCAGTGTATGTGAAATAGTCCGTGAACCCTTAGCTCCTTATATTGGCTAAATTAGAATCAGGTACTTAGATATTTGGGTAACAGTAAGTCTGCATGACCAAGTTTGGGCATCCAGTTCTAAAAGGTTTTGGAGTTTTGTCTTCACCATAAAAGTTCATGGCATTCTCGATATTCAACAGCATATTTCTAATAATATCAAAAAGACATGTTTAATAGAGATAAATCAAGACCCTCTCTACGGTTTCAATTTTTTTTTATTCTGAATTAACACAGAAAGAAGATAGCAAATGTTGCTTACCTGATGTAACAGGTGTTCTCACAGGACAGCAGGATGTTAGTCCTCACAAATGGGTGACATCGAGGATGGAGCCCACCATGGAAAACTTCTGTCAAAGTTTAAACAGAACCATCCTGCTTGTCCTGTGAGAAACAGGGATTGCCAATGACAAAAAAAAATGGAAACGTGAGATAAACATGAATAGGACGGTGCAGACATACCAGAATTGTTTCAGAAGAATTAAAATATCTATAAATGCCAATTTAAGGGAAATACGAATTCTTGATGAGATTCTATATTTCACAGAGAAGAGCGTTTAGGGTGGTATTTACACAACCGGATAGTTGTCTCAAAAGTGGTACAGAGACAGCTAGGTTAGGATCTGTATGATGCAAAGATTTTGGGAGATGGTTTTCAAGTACTTGGTGAATATCTTGGCAGGCACCTTCTATTTACAGGTAGATATGGCTTTGATGATGCGACTATGCTTGCGGCTCTTAATTCTCAGAAATTAAGGTTCAGAAAAGCTTTACTATTAGCTAAAAAAAATCTATTTTTCTAAAATAGAGGGAAGAATATCCACCTTCCCTAAACACAATGGAGGCAGGAGTTAGATCATTTAATGCTTATGGAAATATATGTATGCAAATTTGGAAATGCTAAGTGGGGGGAAAAAGTATTTTTAGAACTTTGGAATGGGTATATTTCCTCCTTGCCACACAGAGCCTGCAGTAAAGTGCTAAATGATTTGTAAGGCCTATAGGAGAGATTGTTGCTGGGAAGGATGGGTATGCTTTTTATTGTTGGTTTGAGCGATACCAATACATACGCTTTTGGCAAGTGTAAGGAGAGTGGTTGGGCCATTGGGTAATTGATTCCAGAGCAAAAGAATGTTGATACCTGTTCTGGTTCATGTGACTCATATCTTCTTTACGTTTAGGTTTCTGATTACAGGACAATGTTGTGCTGTTTGCATAGGTGTGAGAGTCTTTACACACCTTTATGTATGTTTCTTGTAGTGAAAAGATTAGAAGTTCATGGCATGATGAGTTCCCCCTACCAAAAGGGATGTTCAGAGGACCTATGCAAAAGACTGGTTGATGCTCATTAGTCTAGACAGGGGTACAAGACCCTTTCCAAACATTTGGGGGTGCTATCCATCCACTGTCTACATATGGATAAAGCAGAAGACTATGATGACTCTACCTAGGAGCAGTTGTCCTGACAAAAATCACCCCAAAAGCAAATTGGAATATCCATCCATGAAGTCACGAAGAACCCTCAAACTAACAGCTAAAGATCTGTATGGCTTTTTTCGCTGCAGCTGATGTGAGGGTTCATGCGTAATATCATCAGAAAAAAAAAAGTGAATGGGAATGTTCCTGGGAGGCTAGGAAGAAACCACTGCTCTCTAAAAAGAACATGTGCTGCCTGCCTCAGGTTCACCAAAAAGCATCTGAATGACCTACAAGATTTCTGTAATGTCCTCTGGACAGCTGAATCAAATGTTGGAACTTTCTGGTCACAATGATAAAAGTGTTCTGTTTGGAAGGCAGTGGGTTTTTTTGTTTTTTTTTGCCAAAAGTAAAAACCTCATCTTGATGGTCAAGCACAGTGGTGTTGGGCTGCTTTGCTATAATCAGGACCTGAACAGGTTGCCATCATTGCTGGAACCATTAATTCTGCTTTATATCTGAAAGTTCTAGAGAAGCACTTCAGACTATTCATCCATGAGCTGAGCAGATCATGCAGCAAGACAACAATCCTAAACATTTAAACAGATCTACTGCAGAAAGGCTACAGAAGAGATTTCATCTTTGGCCAAGTCAAAGTCCCAGCCTAAACCCTTCTGAAATGTTTGGCAAAACCTGTAGCGTGCTAGTCATGCAAGGAAGCCCTCGCATGTTATGGTGTTGAAACAGTCTGGTATGGAAAAATGAGCCAAAATTCATAAAGGGCGATGTGAGAGACCAATAAAAAATTACAGGAAATGTTTAGTTGATATTGCTGCTCAAGGAAATGCTACCAATTAAGGTTTACATATTCACAGAAAGATACTTATTGTTTACATTTTTTTGTTGAATACATTAGACCAATGGTTCTCAACCTTTTTCCCATCGTGACACACCTGACAGGCCACGCTCACATGTGTGCCACACTGCTCATTACAATTCATGGCAGAAATAAAAAATAAAGGTCCAGTATTATTTTTATTTGTTAAGAAGGACACAAGGGAAAGATACATATACTGTCTGAACAGAAACTGCATAAATAGTAAACATCCCACAATTCCAGTACTCAAACAGTAAACACCTTACTTAAGAAAAGGCAACACTGAAATATTACACCAGGCCTTAAGACATCAATACATCTCCTATTAGGAAAACTGACCTAGCCAGGCTACTATAGAGCCCTACACAGAAACTACAGGCCAGCAGAAAACCTCACCTGAATCACATGTGCTGACCCTCATGTAACAAAGAAGAGAGACCATAAAGCATAACTAGAAGCATGCAGACAAAAACTGAATTGGAAACTGCAACAAGCCAGAGTCTCTGTATGCAGTGTAACAAAGGAAAAAGAGAAACATCACCAGTCCTAAAACAAATCAAGAAATATAAAATCAATAGCAGCAAAATCATACTAACAAAAAGAACAGATTATTTTGAAACAGCTGATGAATGGAATATCCAATAATTAAAAACTCATAAAAAATTTAAGATACCAATAAAATATTTCAAAACAGCAGACACAAAGGCCCAATAATGAAAAATAATAAGGATACAAAAAATGTTTGCTCTGCATACCTGGGAACGTTTGATATCCAGGTGCCCTGAGATTGTCAAAAAAACCTCCTCCTGCTAATTCAAAACAATCGGTCAAAAAACGCTCAACTGGGAATTACCCAATACTCCTCAATCAATAAACAACACTAAGAAAAGATCCGTGACATGGCCTGACCTCTATCAAAAATCTATTATATAGTGTGGGTGCCACTACAGAAATGTCTCTTGCTCTTACCCAAGCTTTGTTTACCGTCTTAAATGAACGCAGATTAATGCTCCTTGTCTTGATTGTAACTGATACTTAGGTGTATACCATTGGAGAAATTACTTACCTGATAATTTTGTTTTCCTTAGTGTAGACAGATGGACTCAGGACCAGTGGGTTATGTGCTCTCCTGATAGCAGATGGGAGACTGAGTCAGATTTCAAAGCTGAGGTCACTCTACATATACCCCTGCAGTAAGCCTAGCTCTTCAGTTTTCTCTTTGAAAAGCCAGTGTGGATATATGGTGTTTAATATTTGGTTATTTATTTAGAGACTTTTATATACCGGTATTAGTAGGGACATCATACCGGTTCACATTTGAACAGCAGGTTTGAAAGTACATATTAACAGGGAGAAAGAACTAGGAGGGGGATAACACAAGAGCAGCGTAGTAATGAAGCTTAACAACAGGCGAACATAGAGCTCTTTAATATAAGGAATATAGGATAGGCTATATGGGAGATAGTATAGCATCGTAGGAGGGAGGGGGAGGGCTAATCCAGATAGGCTTGTTTAAATAACCATGTTTTTAACTTCTTTTTAAATTTGATGGTGCATGGTTCAAGGTGTAAGTTTGGAGGGAGGGAGTTCCAGAGTGAAGGGTCAGCAATTGAGAGGGTACGGTCACATGTAGAGGAGAGGTGAGCTGTTTTAAGGGAGGATACTAGTAGAGTGCCTTTGTTGGCAGTTCTGGTGGGCCAGGTAGACTGATGAGTCTTAAAAGGAATGTCTAGCCAGTTGGAAGTGTGAGCGTGAATGGATTTATGTACAATGGTCAGGGTTCTGTAGTGAATTCGGGAGGGGATAGGGAGCCAGTGTTAAGTCTTTAAGGATAGGGGTGATGTATTCAGATTTACGGGCATTTGAGATGATTCTAGCAGTCACATTTTGTAACATTTGTAGGGGGTTTTATTGTGGAGTAGGGTTAATTGATTAAACTTGAACTGGTTCAAATATATATATATATATATATATATATATACATATACACATACACACACACACATATATATACACACACACACATTTTTTTTAAACTGGAGACCGCCAATGCACTCAAACAAACACCAACACCAGACAACTGTGGGTGTCTTGAACTAGGGGTAGGCTTTGGCTTACCCGTATTCGCTTAGTCTCGAGATTTGTTATCAGAGGTTCTCGATTTCCGGAGCAGCCATGGGCAGGATGCTGAGTCCATCTGTCTACACTAAGGAAAACTAAATTATCAGGCAAATAAATTTTCCATTTCCTAGCGTGTAGCCAGATGGACTCAGGACCAATGGGATGTACAAAAGCTACTCCCGCACAGGGTGGGAGGCTGCCCGTGGCCCAATTAGTATTGCCCTTGCGAAGGCTGTATCCTCCCTGGCCTGAACATCCAGGTGGTAGAACCTGGAGAAGGTGTGTAGGGAGGACCACGTCATTGCCGACAGATCTCAGCTGGCGACAGCAGCTTGGTTTCAGCCCAGGAGACTGTCTGGGCCCTTGTAAAATGAGCCTTGGCTTGTAAAGGTAATGGCTTACCTGCCTCTATGTAGGCAGCCCTGATTACTTCTTTGATCCAGCAGGCTATGGTCGCCCGTGATGCCGCTTCCCCTTGTTTCTTCCTGCTGTGAAGAACGAACAGGTAATCTGTTTTGCGCAAGGGTTCCGATCTTTTCAAGTATTGGACTAGGATTCTGCCAACATTCAGGTGGCGAAGGATGCGCGAGTCTTCCGAATCCTTGTGCTCATCTGGAGATGGTAAAGATATGGTTGGTTCATGTGGAACTGGGAAACCACTTTTGGTAGAAAGGATGGAACAGTACGCAGCTGTATGGTGCCCAGGGTGAACCTGAGGAACGGTTCCTGGCAGGATAGTGCTTGAAGTTTGGAGATGCGCCGAGCTGAACATATTGCAACCAAGAATGCTGTCTTTAAGGTCAGGAGACGTAGTGAAAGACCGCGTGTTGGCCTGAAAGACTCCCCTGCTAGGAAGTCTAGTACTAGGTTGAGGTTCCATAGAGGCACCGGCCACTTTTGGGGTGGTCAGAGTTGCTTAACCCCTTTCAGGAAGCGAGACATCTGGATGAGTTGATAGTCTGGTACCATCCACATTGGATCTGAAGCAGGCCAGTGCTGCGACTTGGACCTTGAGGGAGTTGAGAGACAACCCCTTCTTCATGCCATCCTGCAGGAAATCCAGGATCGTGGGAATCTTGGCTGTCCACGGGAGAAGACTGCGGTCTTCACACCAGGCTTCGAATACTCTCCAGATTCATATGCAAGACAGAGATGTGGACAACTTGCGTGCCTTGAACAGGGTGTCAATCACGGCCTTCGAGTAGCCATGCTTCCTCAAGCTAGTCCTTTCAAGGGCCATACCGTAAGAGAGAATAGAGCCGGATCTTTGTGGAAGATTGGTCCCTGCTGAAGAAGGTCCCTGTGTGGAGGTAGACGCAGAGGGTCCCCCGCAAGTAGTCTTCGCATGTCCTCCTTGGCCAGTCCGGGGCGACTAGTACAACTAGCCCTCTGTGGTGCTCTATCTTGTGGAAGATCCTGCCCAGAAGTGGCCAGGGTGGGAAGGCGTACAAGTGGTCTTCTTCTGGCCAGTTCTGGATGAGAGCATAGATTACCTGGGATTGTGGTTCTCGTCTGCGACTGAAGAACCGGGGGACTTGTGCATTGAGACGGGTTGCCAGTAGATCCATGACTGGGAGACCCCAGCGATTTACTATCAGCTGGAAGGCCGTGTCCGCCAGCGACCATTCCCCCGGGTCTAGGCTCTCCCTGCTGAAGTAGTCCACTGAAACGTCTTTTCCCACGATGTGGGAGGCCAAAATTCCTTGCAGGTTTATTTCCATTCACGCCAGGAGGGGGTCTATTTCCAAAGACACCTGTAGGCTCTTTGTTCCTCCCAGGCGGTTGACGTAGGCCATGGTTGTCGCCTTGTCCGACATGACTGACTGACTCGCCCTGGAGTCTGTGGCTGAATCTTAGGCAAACTAGTCTGACAGCTCGAGCTTCCAGGTGGTTTATGTTCCATCCCGCCTCTTCCTTGTTCCATTGTCCCTGGGCTGTCAGTTGCTGACAGTGGGCTCCCCACCCTCGCAGGCTCGTGTCCGTGGTGAGCAAGATCTAGTTCGGTGGGGATAGGTTTACTCCTCTGCTTAGGTAGTCTTCCTGTAGCCACCATTGGAGCTGATCCCGAACCTCTGCTGGTAGCTGGAGGTAAATGGCGTAGTTCTGGGACGTTGGGTTCCATCGTGACAAAAGGGAACACTGTACCGGTCGCATATGGGCCCTTGCGCACAGAACGTCTTCCAGAGTTGACGTCATGAGGCCGAGGACTTGGAGGTAGTTCCATACCTTGGGACGAGCATTGGTCAACAGTTTTTGCAATTGATCCATGAGTTTCCTTCTCCTTGGAGGGGGAGGAAGATCTTGTTCAGTTTGGTGTCGAACCGGACTCCCAGGTACTCTAGTGACTGGGAGGGCTGTAGGCAGCTCTTGGCTGTGTTCACGACCCACCCGAGTTCCTGCAGTAGCTTCTTGACTCTGGTGGTCGCCTGTCGACTCTCCTCCAGAGGCTTTGCCCTGATCAGCCAATCGTCCAATTAAGAATGTACCAGGATTCCTTTTTTCCTCAGTGTTGCTGCCACTACCACCATAATTTTGGTGAAGGTTCTGGGGCGGTAGCTAGCCCGAAGGGTAGCGCCTGGAACTGGAAATGATGACCCAGTATCGCGAAATGTAGGAAGTGCTGGTGGTCCTGATGGACCGGGATGCGAAGGTAGGCTTCGGAGAGGTCCAGAGAGGTTAAGAATTCTCCCAGTTGTACTGCCATTATAACCGAGCGTAGGGTTTCCATGCGGAAGTGTGGTACCCTCAGGTAACGGTTGATGGCCTTGAGGTCCAGGATGGGCCGGAATGCCCCTTCTTTCTTGGGGACGATAAAATAGATGGAATAGTGGCCAGTATTTTGTTGAGTCGTGAGCATCGGGGTCTATTGCCTTCAGGCTGAGTAATTTTGCTAGTGTGGTTTCCACTGCCAGTCTCGGAGTGGGAGTGGCAGGGTGATCTCATGAATTTGTCTCGAGGGATGCTGTGGAATTCCAGAGAGTACCCTTCTCGAATGATAGGACCTACTTGACCGATGTGATCTTGACCCATCTTTGGTAGAAGAGGGCAAGTCTGCCCCCTATGTCTTCTTCCTGTGGATGGGTCTGCGTCTTCTCATTGTGGGGTACGACCGAAGCCTGCCCCTGAGCCTGCTCCCCTCTTGGTGTGTCTGTTGCGAAAGGACTGAGACCTTTCTGAGGTGCGAGATGCTTGGGAGTGTGTGTTCTTGAAAGGTCTAAAACGCTGCGATCCTCTGCCCTTGGTTCTTGTGGGGGAGAAACGGTGAATTCTTTTGTTCCTATCTTCCGGTAGCCGGGGTACTGAAGATTAGCCCCATTTGTTGGCTAACTTCTCCAATTCGCTTCCGAATAAGAGAGATCCTTTAAAGGGCATTCTTGTGATTCGCTTTGGATGTCGTGTCAGCCGACCAATTATGGAGCCATAGTTGTCTTCTGGCTGCCACTGCCGAGGCGACGTTCCGCTATAGGGTCAGTGCCTGGAATACCCAGCGTCTTTAGAGTCTGGGACACGAGGGCTGGTAATTCATCCTTGTGGAAGAATCGAAGCATGGTTCGGTAAGGCTCCAACCCTGGGGGGATTTCGCCTTCTTCCAGGGAGTCAGTCTCGTCATCTGTGGTATCTGGATCCCTATTAGGGAGGCTCTTGGTTAGGAAAGGCATGTCTCGAGGAGCCCAGGAGGTCCTGTGCCTCTGGCAGGGGTTGAGTCTGGTGCACAGCAGGGGCTGGTTGTGCCTGGACAAAGGTTTGCAGCCCTTTAAAAAAATTCCACCCAGGAGAAGGTCCCTGGATCCATGTTGATCCCAGGAGGGGTCATAGTAGAAGCCCCAGGAGGTACCTTCCTGTGGGGCCACTGAGTTGGAGATACATAGGTCCAGGGTACAATCAACAGTGGTTCCGGATCCTTCTCCTGGCTGAAGGGGGCCTTGCTTTGGTTGCCCCTGGGCCTCTTCGCACTGCTGGCATAGGAAGGAGTCCAACTCAGGTTGCACAGCTCTTAAGTGGCAGGCTGGGCAGAGGGCGTGTCCCTTGACCTTCTTGGATGGCGGTGCCATTATTTGTGCGCGTGGAAGGCCTCAAAATTGGCTGTGCATGTAGGTATGCGCTCGGTTGTGCGCGTCAGGTGCTCCTGACTCCGATGTGTGTGCCACTGTGTGCACGGCACAGTTGCGTGCGCCGCTCAGATGTGCGTGCGGCTCTGCGTGTGCCTCTATGGACACGCTTAAGTTAGGCCTGCTCCGCGCGTACCGCCGGTTGGGGGAGGGGGGGAAATGGCACCGACGACCCCAATGGCAAAATGGCGCTTCCCCCCTCCCCCCCAGGGGGTCTCCACATGCGTGGACCCTTGCATTGAATTGGGGCCTAGCCCAGCCCAGGCTGCTCAACCTGGTCAGTGCCCTTTAAATCTCGCTGGGAGGATGAATGGTACATCTATTCAAGCCTTGGAGACCGGAGACTTAAATGTAAAAGTTTCTACCTTACCTGTCTTGGCACTTACCAGTTGCGTGCCAGGTGGTCTCCAGCTGCGGGGGGAGAGGGAAATACCTTCACTGCCGCGCTCGAATCAGCACCCGCTACCTTTCAGCCACCCCGGGGGCTAAATCCACGCCGGGAACCGGCTGCCAGACCAAGGCTCACCTCTGAGGGATATCGTAAATCACCTCATGAACTCTCGACTGTGGGAGGGACCGTTAGGTTTCACCGCAGGAGAAGCGGCGCTCTCTTCAAGGTAAATTTTCTCTCTTCTTTCTTGTTATAAATGTTACATTATTCTCGTGTGGATAGTGTTCGCATCTGCTATGGAGACAGAGAAATACTGAAGAGCTAAGCTTACTGCACAGGTATATGTAGGATGATGTCAGCTTTGAAATCTGACTCCGTCTCCCATCTGCTATCAGGAGAGCACAATACTCATTGGTCCTGAGTCCATCTGGCTACATACTAGGAAATCTAGTTTATAAGTTACAAGGAGGAAAGCATTGTGTGAATTTAAACATAGGAACCTTCAAGTACTCTCTGCTGTACAAAGATTTGTTTATGGTCTACCTTGGAATCCTTTGGCTATTAGCTCTCAACTACACACAAAGACACATGGGCTAACCTGCTGTATGAGTGATCGAGCAAGCACTTTATCTCCTCCTTTCATCAGCATGTTGATGAACTTACTGCAATGACAAAAGAACAAACACACATTCAAGATCCAGTGGAAAGGTTCCAGAGAAATGGCAATGTAGGGCTTGCCTTCCCAAATCTAATCACCATATCTTTGCCACCACCAGACATGAAAAATAACTCACTTAAAAACTCATAAGCTTTTACACCATGAGGGAAACATTCTCAGTGTTCTCATGAGTAAGACTATTATGGATACTGTCTCCCCATGAATATTTAAGCAATATAATTTAGAAATAAAAATGGACAGAACATTCAATATGCCATGCTGGGTCATACCAAGGTCCATCAAGCCCAGCATCCTGTCTCCAATAGCAGCCAGTCTGGGTCACACAAGTACCTGGCAGATCCCAAAAAGCTGATCAATTTCTTATTGCTCACATAAATGTTCAGCTTCTAACTGCACCCAGAAGCAATTTTTAGGGTGATTACCTGACCCCAGATCATGAAGAAAGTGATATAGATGTCAGCAGAAAAAATACAACTTGACCCTTGCATGTGCCCAATTGCCCTACCTACTGTGTCACTGCAAATGCTGTTTTATCTTTAGCCATCTTTTGACTCTTCTTTTCATTGCCCTGTGCGTTGTAATCATGTTTGAATTCTACTATTGTTTTGGTTATTCTGCCTCTACTGGTAAGCAATTCCAGCCATCCACCACTCTCTTAATAAAGATATACTTCCTCCTTCCAGCTTCATAGCATGGCTCTTATCTTTGAATATTTTTGTGAAATAAGTGAATCAGTGATGGGGGTTTTATTTTTTATATTTTAAGTGTTTTGCACAAACTTAAGAACATAAGAAAATGCCATACTGGGTCAGACCAAGGGTCCTTCAAGCCCAGCATCCTGTTTCCAACAGTGGCCAATCCAGGCCATAAGAACCTGGCAAGTACCCAAAAATTAAGTCTATTCCATGTAACCATTGCTAATGGCAGTGGCTATTCTCTAAGTGAACTTAATAGCAGGTAATGGACTTCTCCTCCAAGAACTTATCCAATCCTTTTTTAAACACAGCTATACTAACTGCACTAACCACATTCTCTGGCAACAAATTCCAAGTTTAATTGTGCGTTGAGTAAAAAAGAACTTTCTCCAATTAGTTTTAAATGTGCCCCATGCTAACTTCATGGAGTGCCCCCTAGTCTACTATACGAAAGAGTAAATAACCGATTCACATCTACCCGTTCTAGACCTCTCATGATTTTAAACACCTCTATCATATCCCCCCTCAGTCGTCTCTTCTCCAAGCTGAAAAGTCCTAACCTCTTTAGTCTTTCCTCATAGGGGAGTTGTTCCATTCCCCTTATCATTTTGGTAGCCCTTCTCTGTACCTTCTCCATCGCAATTATATCTTTTTTGAGATGCGGCGACCAGAATTGTACACAGTATTCAAGGTGCGGTCTCACCATGGAGCGATACAGAGGCATTATGACATTTTCCGTTTTATTCACCATTCTTTTTCTAAATAATTCCCAACATTCTGTTTGCTTTTTTGACTGCCGCATCACACTGTACCAACGATTTCAATGTGTTATCCACTATGACACCTAGATCTCTTTCTTGGGTTGTAGCACCTAATATGGAACCCAACATTGTGTAATTATAGCATGGGTTATTTTTCCCTATATGCATCACCTTGCACTTGTCCACATTAAATTTCATCTGCCATTTGGATGCCCAATTTTCCAGTCTCACAAGGTCTTCCTGCAATTTATCACAATCTGCTTGTGATTTAACTACTCTGAACAATTTTGTGTCATCTGCAAATTTGATTATCTCACTCGTCGTATTTCTTTCCAGATCATTTATAAATATATTGAACAGTAAGGGTCCCAATACAGATCCCTGAGGCACTCCACTGTCCACTCCCTTCCACCGAGAAAATTGCCCATTTAATCCTACTCTCTGTTTCCTGTCTTTTAGCCAGTTTGCAATCCACGAAAGGACATCGTCACCTATCCCATGACTTTTTACTTTTCCTAGAAGCCTCTCATGAGGAACTTTGTCAAACGCCTTCTGAAAATCCAATACTTTAAAACATGAAACAAGCACAAGGACTGACACCTGTTCACTATGATCTAAAGTCAGTTAGTCACCTTGGCATTGTGTGCACTGGGACAAAGAAAATAAAAAAAGTTGTAACCTGGACTTCCTCCCCTCCCTCCTCAAAATCTTGTGTTCGACCAAATTCAGGAAATCTTGGAATGAATAAAGCTCTCAGGTCCAACAGAGACAGTTCTTAAATAAAAAAAATCTTCAGTAAAGGCAAAAGAAACAGAGAAAATGAGGAGACAATGTAAATAGCAATGGCCCCTCTTTTTGGTTCCCTTACATATGGAAAATCCTTCAAAAGTGTTTAAAGCTCCACAAGCCTCCACTTTTACAGGAAAATATTTTATGCTTAACTCTAGAAGACAGGCACTTCTTCCTGACCTGATCATGGGATCAGTGAACACAGAGCTGGTAACACTGGACGATGCTGCTTTGATAGGTCGGACAGTTTTGAGTTCCTGTTCTTCCCTTTGTTCCTCCGTCAACTCCTCCAGGGGCCTGCGGTAATATTCCTTGTTTGTCTCGGGTTCCAGGTAAATAGGACTGTATCGGCTCCATCTTACCTGAGTCAACCTAAAATGTTACAATTTAAAAATGGATAAAATGGGACTACATGCTGAATGAACTTAACTTTATACAGCAAATTAGAGTTAAATCATTTTCTAAATATACACCACGATAATACAAATGTATCTACTTTTTCTACAACTACTCGAGAGAGAGAATACTGAGCGAGCGACCAATAAACAAGCTTAGCTCTGATCCTCTCTCCGAAGCTGGGAACGGTGGGTAGTTACAGCAAAATCTCCTAGTTTCTTAGCTGTGACAAAGAGGATGCCAAGGAACAGGGAGAGGAAATCAAGTCCTACGCGCACTCCTGTGTAACTGTACTGAAGAGACGACAGCGCCTTCCTAGTCTGCTTCAAAACACGAAAAAGGACTCATCTGTTCGCCCTCCGCGAGAACCCGCAATAAAAAAAAAAAAAAAAAAGCATTAAAGAAAGGAAAATGGGATTGTACGTCATCTCGCTCTCCTCAGCCTCTCCCAATACAGAAAGCCTTTTCTCCCTCCAGGTTGCAGACGCAGCCCCGGGTCAGTGCATGTCTTTAAAGCCCCTCCATAAGCCAGATCCAGAGGAGATAAGTAGTACTGCGAAACAGAAGTTTTCGCCTCCACCTCTACCTGATAACTCCTTACCCTGGGAACGAAATCCGCAACCCTTGCCCGAAAAGCCTGAGCCTCCCCAATTTTTCCATGGAGGCCGCCATCTTGCATCTTCCCCAAGGCCCCCACTACTGGCTGCCTTTCTCAGTGCCTGTGGCTAAGCTAATTAAAACACAATTTATTTAAAACACATGGTCATATGCTTTCTTTCCATTTGCTGCCAGACTTATGATCAAGTATAACAAAAACAGCATTGTGCTTATTTATCAGTTTTCAGACATTTATCTGGAAAGCTGCTGAGCGTGATGTAGGCGGAGACTGGGGTTGTTAACTATTCCACAGACCCTTGAGAGGATGGGAAAGGAGGGCAGTGTTGTTAGCCGTCCCCCTCATTTGCATATATTACACCATTTTTCCATTTGTAAGGCTTGAAACACGGGACTCACAACCATACAGTCACTAACACTTTATTCATCTAACTCTTCATACATTGAACAAACAAGAGGACAAAAAACGTATCCAAAGTTAAAGGAAAATTAGTTTCTTACCTGATAATTTTCGTTCCTGTAGTACCAAGGATCAGTCCAGGACACCTGGGTTGTGACTCCGCACCAGTAGATGGAGACAGACTAAAACTTGTGGGCGGAGCATATATGCCCCTGTGCCAGTCACAGCCCCTCAGTCATACGTAATGTCAAAGTAGAAAAGCCATAAGGCAACCATAGCTAATCATACAAAACTTGCTATTTAAACGGAAAAAAATTCCAACACCCCTACAGGAACCAGACTCTCCAACCGGGAGAACGAATAAACAAGGGGTCAGCGCACTGAAAACAATAATGAGCGGACTCTCCGTTACTATAGCGCAGCACTGCGGGCGGGATCCTGGACTGATCCTTGGTACTACAGGAACGAAAATTATCAGGTAAGAAACTAATTTTCCTTTCCCTGTTCGTACCAGGATCAGTCCAGGACACCTGGGATGTACCAGAGCCAACTTACCGAGGGTGGGAAGCAGAGAGTCCCGCTCGGAGTACCCTCTCTCCAAAACCCCCAGCTTCAGTAGCTTGAACATCCAACCGGTAATGTTTAATGAAGGTATGCAACGACTTCCAGGTAGCCGCCCTGCAAATCTCTTGAGGCGACACCTGAGAAGATTCCGCCCAAGACGCAGCGTGAGACCGCGTCGAATGAGCCCGAAGACCCACCGGCGGCGATTTTCCGCGCAGAATGTACGCGGAACCAATGGCTTCCTTGAGCCAACAGGGAAATGGTTGTGCGGGACGCCGCAGAACCTTTCTTTGGGCCCGAAGTCAACACAAACAGATGATCCGTCACCCGAAACGGGTTGGTAATCTCAAGATAGCGAAGAAGGGACCTCCGCACATCTAGCTTTCTCAAGTCTCTCGTTTTCGGGTCCGAAGACTCCCCAACCGCGAAAGCTGGGAGTTCAATCGATTGATTCAAATGGAAAGCCGACACGACCTTAGGAAGAAAGGAAGGAACCGTCCGCAAGGAAACCCCGGAATCGGAGATGCGCAAGAAGGGCTCCCTACAGGACAATGCCTGTAATTCCGAAACACGACGGGCCGACGCAATCGCCACCAGGAATGCAGTTTTCAACGTGAGATCCTTGAGCGTAGAACGTTTCAAGGGCTCAAACGGCGCGGAACATAAAGCAGAGAGCACCCAGTTGAGGTTCCAAGACGGGCAAGGGAGGCGCAAAGGAGGACGGAGGTGTTTAGCCCCCCGAAGAAAACGGGAGATATCCGGATGAAGAGCCAGAGAGACTCCCCGGACCTTACCTCGCAAACACCCAAGCGCCGCCACTTGCACCCGAAGGGAATTGCACGCTAAGCCTTTGGCGAGCCCCGCCTGGAGAAACGCCAAAATATCGGAAATAGAAGCGGAAGTGGGATCCAGACCCCGCTCCACGCACCATTCCTCAAAGACGACCCAGACCCGAACATAAGCTAGGGATGTAGACTGCTTTCTGGATCTCAGCAACGTAGCAACGACCGCATCCGAGTAGCCTTTTCTTTTCAACCGATACCTCTCAAAAGCCATGCTGCGAGACAGAAGTGATCCGCATCCTCCAAACAGACGGGGCCCTGCCGAAGAAGCCCCGCGAACCCCTGGAGTCGAAGGGGTGCAGCCACCGACAACTGGACTAAGTCCGCAAACCAGGGACGGCGCGGCCACTCCGGCGCCACCATGATCACGTTGGACGGGTGCAATTCTATGCGTCGCAGAATCTTGCCGATCATGGGCCACGGTGGGAACACATACAGAAGCACTCCCACCGGCCAGGGAAGCACCAACGCATCGACTCCCTCTGCGCCCCTTTCGCGACGTCGACTGTAAAATCTCGGAGCCTTTGCGTTGTGCCACGTGGCCATCAGATCCATGTGGGGCGTTCCCCAAGTCTTGCAGATGAAGAGAAACGCCTCGTCCGCCAGCTCCCACTCTCCGGGATCCAGGCGGTGACGGCTGAGAAAATCCGCCTGTACGTTGTCGACTCCTGCGATGTGGGACGCAGCGAGATGGCTGAGATGCCGCTCTGCCCAGAGCATCAAGAGCCGCGCCTCCTCCGCCACTAGAGGACTTCTTGTCCCGCCCTGGCGATTGATGTAAGCCACGGTGGTAGCGTTGTCCGACAATACCCGGACCGCCCGTCCGCGAACTAGGGGTAGAAAGGCATGCAGCGCCAGAAGGACCGCTCTGGTCTCCAGCCGGTTGATGGACCATCGGGTCTGCGACTCTGACCACAGACCCTGAACCGACTTCCCTTGGCACACTGCCCCCCAGCCGGAAAGACTGGCATCCGTGGTCACCACCGTCCAGTCGGGCACCATAAGGGACACGCCACAGGAGAGATGTGTGGAATCCAGCCACCAGCTCAGGCTGGATCGTGCCTTCCCCTCGAGAGGTAGAGGTAGATAGAACTCCTCTGAAACCGGTTTCCAGCGGGAAAGCAATGAGGACTGCAGCGGCCGTAGATGAGCGAACGCCCAAGGGACTAACGCCAGCGTGGATGCCATAGATCCCAGAACCGTCAGGTAATCGCAGACTCGTGGCCAGTGTAGCGACAGAAGACGTAGTACCTGAGACTGCAGTTTGCATATTCGTTCCTGAGAGAGAATCACCTTGCCTCGTTTCGTGTCGAAAAGGGCTCCAAGATACTCCAAGGACTGAGAAGGTTCGAGATGACTCTTGTTGTAGTTGACCACCCAGCCCAGGGACTGCAAGAGCTGTAACACCCTGGCCACCGCCTGCCGACACAGACTCTGAGACTTTGCCCGGATCAGCCAATCGTCGAGGTAAGGGTGAACCAGCAGGCCTTCCCGCCGCAACTGCGCCGCTACGACCACCATCACTTTCGTGAATGTCCGAGGTGCTGTCGCCAGGCCGAACGGGAGCGCCCGGAACTGGAAGTGCCTGCCCAGAATGCAAAACCGCAGGAACCGCTGATACGCTGGATGGATGCCCACATGAAGGTATGCCTCTGTGAGATCTAGGGACGCCAGGAATTCGCCGGGGCGCACTGACGCGATCACGGAACGAATGGTTTCCATCTTGAAATGAGGAACCCGAAGGCATCTGTTGACTCCCTTCAGATCCAGAATGGGGCGGAAAGAGCCGTCTTTCTTGGGGACTATGAAGTAAATGGAGTAACGGCCCTTGTCGTACTGATCGGCCGGAACCGGAGAGATGGCTCCCAAGCTTTCTAGTCTTTGGATGGTGTCCAGAACCGCCGCCTTCTTCTTGGAATCCTTGCAGGGTGAGACCAGAAATTTGTCCGCTGGGATGCGAGCAAAATCTAACTCGTAGCCGTGTCTTATCACGTCGAGGACCCACTGATCCGACGTCATGCTGGCCCATTCCTCTAGGAAGAAGGAGAGACGCGCCCCCACGTTTGGAACAACGTGTCGAGGACGCGAGGAGGGATGGGCCGGCTGAACTTCATTGTGAAGGCTTGGACCCCGCACCAGACGGAGCCCCTCCTTGCCGGCCAAAACGTTTGCCCCGAAAGGACTGCTGCCACTGAGCATTCCGCAAGGAGGACGGTCTATACGCGGGTCCAGAGGATCTTTGCGGTCTGGACTTCCTGGGCCCCCGGAACCGGGCTCTTCCTGAGAAGGAAGATCGCGGCCGGGCCCTATCCTCCGGGAGCTTAAACGCTCGATTCTCACCCAGGGAAACCATCAAATCGTCTAACTCCTTGCCGAATAGCAATTTCCCCTTAAATGGCAATGCCCCGAGGTGAGCCTTGGAAGAGCCATCCGCTGCCCAGTTGCGCAGCCAAAGAAGACGCCGCGCCGACACCGCTGCCACCATGGAGCGAGCTGAGGTGCGCAAAAGATCATGGAGAGCATCAGCCCCATAGGCAATGGCCGCCTCCAACCTGTCTGCTTGAGAAGCCTCCCCTGCAGAGAGATCCGCATTCGCCTGAAGGACTTGAGCCCAGCGCAGACTAGCCCGCATAGCAAAATTCGTGCAAATGGCAGCCCGCACTCCTAGGGCAGAAACCTCGAAAATCTTTTTGAGTTGAACCTCCAACTTCCGGTCTTGAATATCCCGGAGGGCTGTAGCTCCCGTGACCGGGATGGTAGATCTCTTCGTGACAGCGGACACCGCCGAATCCACCTTTGGAAGCCAGAGGAGCTCCAGCGCGTCCTCCGGCAAAGGGTAAAGCTTGTCCATGGCTTTGCTGACCTTCAGACCCAACTCCGGAGTATCCCATTCCTTGAAGAGGATATCCGTGGCCGAAAAATGAAAAGGAAAAGCGACCGCCGGCCCTGTGAGCCCGAGCAGAACGGGATCCATAT
This sequence comes from Rhinatrema bivittatum, assembly GCF_901001135.1. Taxonomy (NCBI): domain Eukaryota; kingdom Metazoa; phylum Chordata; class Amphibia; order Gymnophiona; family Rhinatrematidae; genus Rhinatrema; species Rhinatrema bivittatum. The sequence continues at coordinate 342,039,330 of NC_042618.1, forward strand.
TTGCCTCCTGGCGGACCACCACCGGAGGAGCTTCAATCCCCAGCTCCTGGAGAATGGCCGGGATAAGCGGCGACAGTTCCTCCCTACGGAACAAACGCACCACCTTGGGGTCATCCTCGTCGACGGCCTGTGCTCCTTTCCCTGTACTGGGCTGCGCGGAGCCATCTGACGCTGCCGTCCCGGCCCCTGGCAGGGGCTCCTCAGAGGCCTCTGTGTCCGCCCCGGCGGATTCTTCGGACTCCGAGTCCTGCGGCATCCCTCGCGGAAGCCGCTTGCTCCGGTCCGCGCCCTGAGCGACCTTCGCCGCCCTCTTGGCCGGCTTCTTCTTCGGCGGGGACCTGGTGGACCCGCGCGCGCGCGGCGTCCCCCCGGCTGCGCTTGCTTCGCCTATATCGGAGCACCTTGCGCAGCAAAAGCGCCAAATCCTCTGAGAACTCGCCTGAATCCGAGGAATCGTTTTCCGAAGTCCCCCGGGACCGGGGCCCCTCCGAGGGGTCCTCCCCCGCCGCACCCCGCTGCGGGGATAGCTCAGGGGGCAAGACCGAGGCCCCCACCTGTCTCGCGCGAGACTACCCGGCCGGTGGACAAGATGGCCGCCACTCCCGCGGAGATCGGGAAAGGATCAGAAGGCCTGTCAGGGACTCCCCCCACCTGCGAAGGCGATCGTGCCACCCGGGAACGGGTCCCCCGAGGTGCCCCCGATGATCCCTCGTCTCCCGGGACGCAGGCCGAGCAAAGGCCGTCCCGGGAGAGACGCGCGCGCGCTGAGCCGCAGGCCCTGCACTGCGAGCCGCGTGGCATAGCAAAAACCGCGGGAAGGAAAAGAAAGCGCCGAAAAACAATGAGGGACGCTGAAAAAAATTAAAAAATCACCGCGGCAGAAAACGGCGACCTCCCCCCTGCCGACGACGCCCCCCCCTCGAGCGGAACGGAGCGCAACGCCAGGAAACGGAGAGCCGACAGAAAATAAAAATAAAACACTTTTTTTTTTTTTTTTTTACAGAAAAAAACGCTGTCCCTGGTACTGAAGAGCCCTATGTCCTGCAGGGGTGAGTGAACCGGGCTCCCCGGTGTCACCCCTGACGCTGCTACTAGACCAGCCGGGTCCTCGACCCTAGCAGCGGCCTCAACCTGGGGAGGGTAGTCCCCTCAGGACCTCTCAACTCCCCAGGGAGGCAGGGCAACCGGGACTAAAACTAACCAAATTAAACAAAACCCCAATTTGCAGAAAAAAACCCCAAATAGGCTAATAGAAAATAAAAACCAAAAGCGAACCTGACAACAAAACCAGAATCAGGCCCGACAGGGCTGTGACCAGACCTGCACCACCTACTGGAGACAGAGTATGACTGAGGGGCTGTGACTGGCACAGGGGCATATATGCTCCGCCCACAAGTTTTAGTCTGTCTCCATCTACTGGTGCGGAGTCACAACCCAGGTGTCCTGGACTGATCCTGGTACGTACAGGGAACCAATATTCAAATAAAGGCTAAACTTAAGCAAAAAAAAAAAAAAATATATATTATAACACTTATTAGGCTAGTCTCAGTTGGCATCAGGATAAAGCTGCACATTTCTTAGATTATAAGTGGCAATAATCAATACCAACATTTAAGACTCCCTGAGCCACTTTCTCTTAGATTAATTACACCAGTAGCAACAGGCATACTGCTTTAAACACAACTTAATGTAGCTTCTTTTTTAAAAAGAAAGTTCTGCATTCATAAGGAAAAGGCAGCTGTTTTTTTTAATTAAGTTAATTTCCTTTATTTAAAGATACCTCGTCTCTGGTGGAACTAAAAACACTATAACTCCTTATAGATGCTAAACCACCATTTAAAATGTATAAGAATCTTTCTGGAGGGTTTCTAGTTTATTGTTTTTTTATATACTGTTGCATTAGTAAAACCTTCACAACGGTTTACAATAAAATAACATGGAAGCAATGAAAAATACAATAATTCATTAAAGGTACATAAATAACTATCAACTGTACCCGTTCTACACCAGGGCGGCAAGCCTTTATATTGGCACATATGCTCTTGTATGGAAGCGTTAGCTGAAAAGGAAAAACTAAATTGTTTTTGAAGGGGTCTGAACGCTTCAACCTGACAAAGGACTTCATGTACCAGAATTCCCTGCTTCATGACGGGTTTACTTACAGTCTGCAATACAGCTGTAATTAGGACATTGAGAAACTCTCTGTCAGCACATTGCACATTTTCATTTTTTTGGCTTCGCTGTTCTTATTCTCTGATAAGCTTTCACTGCTGTAACCTAGATTAGAACAATGGATGTATTATGTGATGGGCTGTATTACTGCAGACTCGCGAATTCCTTTCCAGAACTGCAAGTCCCAGCAGCCTCTCCTGCAGAACATGGGAGAAGTTTCACGAAAGTTCCAGGGTGTCTAGGGAGGGGGTCAGTAGCCCCTTCAGCCGGAATATGCTTGCTCAGCAATGCTTAGAACGCATGTGTAAAAGATAAGAACTGTAAAGTGCATAAGAGTCTGCTCCTGGAGGGGAGGGGCATGCAGTTGTACTGAGCCTTTGTCTTAGCTGCATCTTGCTGGCAATAAAAGTCTATCTTTACGGATCAGTTGTCTGGGCCTCCTTACTGACTAAAAAGAGACGGTTACATTGGCGAGCCAGCCAGGAGGTACCGGAGACGCTATTTTAGCTCTCCAGAAGGTCCGGCAGTTTGGTGGCGGAGCAGTCCCCCAGACACACCTGGTGAGTGGCCACCGCTGAGTTCAGCGATCAGGTTTCTGAGGGGATCGTTCCACAGAAATTCTGCTGAGATCTCTGGGTTGATGATCCGGGAAGAAGGCTTTCGTGACGATCGGAAGACCCCTGCAGGCGAGTATCATGGAAACAAGGGAATAAGTGAAGAATAGATAAGAAAAATAACCGGTCCATCCCCGGCGGACCGAGGGGGCCTTGATCACACCCCACGCAGTGTGTTAGTAGGAATTACGTTCCGAAGACCACGCGCATGATAAGGAAAAATTATAAGTGAAGTATACGATAGTGGGAATAGGTTTCTTGTTGTGTGAAAGAGAGTGAATGGCCTCGCAGTTCTAGACCGGGCGACCGCGTTCTAGTCGGGGCAATTGTGACCCTTTATGTCTGACGGATACGGACCCCTTACCTATCCGTCTTCCCTTCCCTCCTTTGTCTGTGAATTCTATCCTAATGGGAGGGGGCGGTTCGACTCCATTAAAAGTCATGACGGAACACTATAGGGAAGTGTTCGATAGACATAAATGTACAAAACCCGGAATGATTCAACGATGTACCCATAGGTGGCCCAGTTTGTGTGTAAATTGGCCTCCGGTAGGAACTTTCAATTTCCAAACGGCCACAAGGGTCCAGAATATAGTTATACGAGAAGGGAATCCGGGTTGCCCTGAGGATATACCGTACATAACCGCTTGGATAGCAGTTATTGAAAATCCTCCGTCGTGGGCAAAGAAGCTAGTAGAGGGAGCCGCCCTCGTAATGGTAACTCAAGCATGCAAAATGGGAGACCGGAAGTCCCCAAACCGGAAGAGAAGGGGAAAGGCGGCCATATTGGAACCTACAGAGCATGCGTCATCTGCGGCGGCCATATTTGTAGAACAAGGGAATCCGCGGACTCCAGAAAAAAAAATTAAACCCCTGCCCCCCGCAGCACTGCCCGACGCTGAAAATATCTTGCCGCCACCATATGCCCCTAGTTGTCCCCTAATAAATAAAAAGACTGTTGAATTATGATGTAATCTTGTGTCAATTATTTAAAACAACATCATATTATACCATCAGTATTTGCCGTAGCCTGTTAGTTTGATGAATAAATGAGACCTCATATATACTATGGCAGGGTACTGGTGAATTAGTCCCTAAATGCCAATGGTTCAATAGTGCGGTGATAAGCTTTGCGTGCACCGTCTCAAAGTTATAATCATAGGTCTCACTCGTCAGTTACAAAGTATTATAGGCAGTAGAAAGGATAAACACTTATCGTAGCATGTTTTGCTGTTTTGCAGTCAGGGACTCGATACTGGCGTGTTGGCCCGACATGGCTCGTGTTTCTGGGGAACCTTCTTCAGGGGCCGCAGTGTGCCAGTGTATTTTCCAGACTGCCCGCTTCTTCTGCTACTTGGTGCAGCCAAGTAGCAGAAGAAGCGGGCAGTCTGGAAAATACACTGGCACACTGCGGCCCCTGAAGAAGGTTCCCCAGAAACACGAGCCGTGTCGGGCCAACACGCCAGTATCGAGTCCCTGACTGCAAAACAGCAAAACATGCTACGATAAGTGTTTATCCTTTCTACTGCCTATAATACTTTGTAACTGACGAGTGAGACCTATGATTATAACTTTGAGACGGTGCACGCAAAGCTTATCACCGCACTATTGAACCATTGGCATTTAGGGACTAATTCACCAGTACCCTGCCATAGTATATATGAGGTCTCATTTATTCATCAAACTAACAGGCTACGGCAAATACTGATGGTATACCTAGTTGTCCCCTGGCATATCCTACGCCACCCAGTCCCCCAGTTCCCTCCAATGCGCAAGCCGATCCTAGGATGGCACCGGCTCATGAAGAGCAGCCCGAAGCGGCAACCGCAAAGGTAGAAGGCGGCAGCGAGTCGTCCGTGGCAGACGGAACTCGTAGTAAAACCCAAGCCGCAGCAAGTTTGCAATTACCAATCAGGGAGACATCAACTGTAGTTCCTGTAGTCCCGACTGAAGAAAACGAACATCGCACTACGCAAACAATAAAGTTATTTACCTACATACCTTTTACATCCAGCGATCTTTTCAATTGGAAACAGCTTGGGCCGTCATACGCTGAAAAACCAGAACAGATGATAGACTTTTTACGGGGCATTTTTGCAGCCCATAATCCCAACTGGGCTGACATTCGGCATTTAGCCTCCATTCTTTTTACCACTGAAGAACGCCGACAGATACAATTAAACATGGAAGAGGCAGCTCGATTAGGAGCCGGGTCAGATGGACGTCCCGAAGACGTAGCGAGAGACTTAGCCCCGACTGCAGATCC